>NC_061487.1:17666160-17985327 GCF_022539355.2 Hippoglossus stenolepis | reverse complement strand
ATACCCTGTGCGAGCAAAGTTGCCCCAGTAGCTCATCATGATTCTGCTAAAATCTTCCTCCTCTTCTGGGCATTTATCTGAAACAATGATAATGTGGTAAAACACTTAACCATGAACACAAACCACAACAGATCACCACATATCTGGTGGTCTATTGAGCCAGTAAGTTTGACATTGAGCTTACCAAGTAATTTGACATGGGTGGTTGTGAAACAGAATCCTGATACTGTGAAGATTTCATCTGCATGGTCACTCCCAACAAAGCTTGGCCTTTTTGCCTTCAGGGCACTGGGAGCATGATGGTACTCATACAGGTATACAGGGGCGCCTGCATCTGGTGGCAGATAAATGGGTGGGATACAGTAGATCTTGTGTATGAAAATGTGGGACGATAAATATTAATTGATGCTTCTTTAATTGCGACAGGAAGGAAAATAATCAGAGACTTGGTGATGAAAATATGAAAAAGTATTTGGTTTAGGTTATGTTATTTTATAAGGTGAACATCTGTCTCCAGTGTTAAATTGAGGAATGTGGAGCATCTTGTTAAGTTATACTTAAGTTATACTTAACAAGATGCTTAACTTTTGGCTCATCAGCACCACATTATCATAAATATCGGGACTTTGAAAAAGATTGTGCAACAAAATGTGTCAATTCTGAAAAAAGAACAACTCAGTCTTGGGAGAAATTGCATCTTTTGTTGAGGAGGAAATCATTTCTTAGTTACTCAAGGACTGGTTCTCCTTGCTGCTTATTTACAAAATGTTCCATTTTCGAAATATGATAGCTGTTTTTCTTGTAAATTTACAACTTTATTGTTGTAATATTACAAATTTACCCTTGTAATATCACAACCTTATTTGTGTAATATAATGGCTGTTTTCTCATTAAATTCCTTAATTCTCATAATATTATGAATTTATTCTCGTAATAACACAGCTGAATTTCTATAATATATATATTTATTTTTCTCGAAATATTACTCGAAATTTTTTTTCCTACACTATAGCCCTAATACTCATATTAATATGTCATATTAAATACATTTACATTAGCATGTATAGAAAATTACCTCTGTGGGCATTAGCAGTCTTGATAGCTGGAATGTTAAATAACATATCTCCCAGCAACTGAGTGAATCCATTTCTGTTTTTCACTCGATCTTCACCGGTTCCGATGTATTCATCTAAAATCATATCTCTGATGATTGCAGTTTTGGGCTTGAGAAAAAACAATAAACACGTTTGTTTAAGAAACTTTTTAAGAAGATAAAAAAAGAGTGATGCCGTAATGTGTAGCAGTGTTTGTCTTACATCACTGAAAAACATGGAGATTACGTTGACCACCTGCTCCCGATCTAATCCCTCTGTCCAGTTTGGAGGACACATAAACTGAGGGAAGAGGCAGCTGCAATTAAGGTTCTAGACACGCACAGCAGCAAAACAAGTGAACATCAGCAACATATTTCAGGAACAATCATGCACTCAGCACTTACACTTGGAAGTAACCAGCCACCTTCATCATTATTAACACCGGTCATTACAGGCACAGTGGGAAATTCCTTTTTCAGGAAAATCTCATTCACAGTTTGATTCAGAAAGTGTCCATCAACGTTTACACCAACTCTCAAGGTTTCATCCTGGAGAATAAAAAAGAAAGATTATATTTCACAGGAATCTTACAGAGGACATAGGCACACGGTCAATTAATCACATCGGCTGTGCATATAATATATCTCACCTTTGCAATAGTCACAACAGAATTGAAGTCGAGGTTTTTCAAGCAGTGGCTGATCTTCTCTGTGCTTTCCAGGCTACAGCCAGATCTATTTGCTACCATCTGAGGAAAGATACAAGAGGATCCATCTCAGCAATTCAGAAATCCAATAATATTCTTATGCACTGATCAATGTTTGCACAATTAAGTATGTACATAGATGCTTCACCTGTGCCATTGGAAGAGGATCACTTATCAAGAGTGTATCCAATGCAGCAGTGCCACTCTCAGCGATGCCACGGTGGAGCAGGCCTTCGGTCAATGGTGAGAGGAGCTGTTGGTGAAAGCATCAGAAGAAGTGACAGCTGTGACTCTGCACTGACCTAAATGAAAGAGAACCTGTGGTAGCCTTAAGTTGTCAAAAAAACTCAAAAAGGTGTTTACTTTGTCCAGTTTGTGCTACTTTAAAAAAACATGGCGGCCTCCGTAGAGAGGACCCGCCCCCGATGTAAATATAAAGTATTTTAATATAAAGGGCCCATTCTAGGGTAAAGAAAACAACAATTCGTCCAATTTAGATGAAACACACTAGTGAAAACATCACTAGGATTATTTTAGAATCAATTTCAGCCCCTTTCCCCTAAATCTTAAACACTGGACCTTCAAGATAAAAAAAAGAAAACTTGCACAGTGTTACTTTGAGGTCCCATCTCTGCAGATTGATCCTTACCAGGAGGGACACGCTCACTCCACCAGCAGATTCCCCAAATATCGTTACTGAATCTGGGTCTCCGCCAAAGTTGTGAATGTGCTGCTGGGTCCACCTCAGAGCTTCAACCTGGTCCAACAAGCCAAAGTTCCCGGACATGTGCTCATCTCCAGTGCTGCATAGAACCATATAGTTATAGTCTACCAGGCTACGTTCGCACAAGCTGGTAAAGTATCCAGATTTTCCCATTTTGTAATCCTTGTATTTTCATTGTAACTGTGCTTAGTAAGTCCAATAGTTTTTTACCTGAGCAAGCCCAGGAGTCCCAAGCGGTACTGGATCATAACTACGACCACATCCTGGTAAGCAGCCAGGCGGAACCATCGTAAATTGAGGCTGACCCGAAGTAAACCCTCCGCCATGGATCCAGACCATGACCTTTAAATCATTTGCTGCTTTTCAGACTGAGATATATTATTTCATTTTTGCACACACATCGGCTCCTCTGGACTTTCTGCAGACTTTATACTTGGGGGACAGGCAGAAGTCAGCAGATAATCAGAGGAACGCACTCAGACATCTGCGTTCACACATGCAACAAGGACTTCTTACCGGGAGCTTGGCATCTTGAGCTCTGTTTGCAGGCGTGTAGATGTTGAGGTAGAGGCAGTCTTCTGAAATGTCTGGAACATGTGCCACCCCAATGTCGACTTTCTCAATCAGATTTAAAAGCATCTCTTTATTCTGAACACAACTGAAAGGGAGAAGTATTTCATCAACAAGTATTGGACGTGATTCCCACCGGTGGGACATGGAACAGCTGGAGCACATGGATGCCTTACATGGGCGGCTGCTTGGTAGCGTCTCTCGTTCCCTCCCATCCCTCTGCAGGCTGGGGTGCAGCCAGTCTCAGAGCAGGGCCTATGGGTGGCTTGGCAAACGGGACACCCAGGAAGGCGTGGACCCCGGGCTCCTTCCCCTTTACACTCACATACTCACCTCTCAGGCTCCCGAGCTTCGTGTGAACTTCAGGTGCTGTCAGAATATAGTGGGACTCAGTAGAGAATCTGAATGTGACGCTTCACATGGACAAAATCATGAAGTTTAGATATGTAACAAATATAACAAATGTAACAAAAAAGGTCTCCAAACATTCAGGTTCTTCACGAGGAGGTTGTATCATATCACACATTCCTGGTCATTTTCTACCTGTGGGTGAGTGGGGGACACACCCTCAGTCCAAGCACTGTGTTGGTCATTTGACGTGAGCATGAAGTCAGTATAACAAAAGGTTATCTTAAATCATGAAAAGGAGCAGTGTGCGTGTGACATGATGTTCACCTTTGAACGCACAGTATCACCAGTGGATGTAAGGTAAAAGGGCACATTAAAATGTGAACTGATAAGTGCTGTGACGGACATATTCAAACTGGACGGAGCACCAGTTCTTCAGACTAACAGTGTAATCAGATCCAAAGGTAATGCGTTTCATGTATTATGAGAGATCACCATGCACAGAAATTAGTTTTCTCATAAATACTTATCGGCCTGCAGCATGTCAACAATGACAAACAAGGATAATAATAATCATCATCCTCAAGGTTTGCTTGTGTTTTGCATTTAATCGCTAGACCTCAATTGAACTTCTGTTGTAACATATTACGCAAGTCTGGTAACGATACACTCTTTCCCATATATTGGATTAACTTGAAGCAGGTTCTTCCTAAATGGTTAAAACTGCTAATGTGCATGGGATATTGTTTTCACCTTTGAACACAGAGGCTGTCACCAAATGTGGGTGTAAGGTGACGCCTGAGTGCAGCGAGAGTCTAACTGAGCACAAGTTCTACAGGTTAACAAAGCTGCAGGCATGTCACTTGTTTTCCCAGTTACTTTCTGGTGGTGTACTCACCATGTGGGTCAGCAGCAGCAGCAGCAGCACAGACACTCAGCACTGACAGGAGACTGAGGACAGTTTGCTTTGCACGGGGCTCCATGGTCTCTCTCCTGCTTTCGGGTCCAGCACACAGGAAGCACCGCCTGCGAAGTTTCCTTTTTACAACTCGGTGTCGAGCCGCGGGGACGGTTTCTCTCACGCCTGCTGTAAAGGGGAGGCGGGGCGACGGGACAGCGTCTCGATTTCCCCCAATGTAGAGGACTCGCTTATTCATCGTTATGTAATGTGTTTTTATTAACAAGGTTTTTTACGCTATCATATGGCTCAGCAATTAAGATTAATGCTTGAATATATATATATATGCTTTTTCATAATAGTAATAAAGTTATAATTTATAATAATATAAGTTATACGGAATTTATGGCATGTATGTCGTAATATTATATTTTATTATATTATATATATATATATATGTGCTTTATATAAAAGGTCAGTGATATGATCTGAACTCCAACGCACAGAGGAAGGACTCTCTCCTCTGAGAAGTAAACACACTGACCTGCCACAAAAATCCACTTTCACTGGAGTCGGAATACACGACAGTGTGGATCATGGGTTTAAAATATACTTCCGCTGATGTTCTTCCTGTTAAATGTCAAATTTCAACAACTGAATTCTGTTCACCTCAAATGTTCTGTGATGCAAGTAAAAATCTCAGACATGATTCAAACCAAATCTTTGTAAAAGCCCTTGATTCACCAGTGGTATGTGAGATGATGCTCTTTGGGATTTTGGGTGAACAGACCATTTAAAGAGTAAGACGAGCAGAATATGTTTCTGCTGACCTCTAGTGGTTAAACTTCTTGCTTGTATTTTTATTGATTTATTCATATAAAATGTATCATCATCATTGTTTTGAAAACATCATTAATCTACATATGTACCCCCCCCCCAAAAAAAACTTTAAATATACAATATATCTGTATATACAGTCTCTGTTTAACTGCAGATTCATTATACTTCATGCAGGGACCTTGGTCTCCCTCTGGCAGCCATTGGTATGTACTACAGTGGTTGAGATTCAAAAACAATATCCTGCATCTATCTACTCGATGCTGTTTAAGATAAAGACTAAACAATGTCCATTCTCACAGCAACATCAGCCCAAACAGTTGAACATCAAGGGGCGTAGACTGTTTATGAACGTAAACAGTGTATCCTTACTGTTTACATTCATAAACTAAATACTTACAGCCTGAAAATAATATTACACATCACGTTGTATTTGTTTTGCAATGAAAGGGGGAAAAAAAAGTATTCTTTATTTTTTCCTGAGCGGCATCACAGGAGAGTCACAGGGAAAGGAACCAATGGGAGTGCGTCAAATTAGCAGATACAGACAGTTATAAACCAGATGTGCTAATATTGTGCCTTCAAACTAAAGCAACATCTTTGTTTGTCTTTGAGGGAAAAAAGATGCTTTAAAAATAAATAAATAAATAAATAAAACAAGATATTCTCTTTTTGTCCCCTGAGTGACGTCACAGGAGCGTCAGAGCCGGTGCTTGAAGGAACAAACACAAACGCGTCAAGTTGGCAGATATCCACCGGAAGTGCTACAAATATGCCTTCACAATAAAGCAACACAATAGTTCACCTTTAGAAAAATGGAGGCTTTATCGCAAGAAAATAAAGTCGATGTGTATATAAATAAATTCGTGTCACAATTTTTGGGGAAAAAAGGGCATTCAAAATCAAACAGGTCCCAGATCGCACGCCTATAGATAGTGGTCTGTTTTTAACTTTGAAAGCCACAAGCGGAAGTGGTGTTGTGTTTGTGGTTGTGGGCTGTGGGTCAGTGGGGGAGCGCACACTCAGAGGATAATCGCAGGTGGTGAGAGCTACAATCCGGCGACAGGAGCAGGTGCTGACTCGCATCTGACAAAGCTTCAGGTTTATCATTATTATTATCATTATTATATAAACATCATTCTGCTGGATCCGGGCTGTCATTGGTTTTCTCCTCCCACCTCCTCACCCTCGATGATCCACGATGCGGTCCTCGGCTTGGTGCGTCGCCAGTGGCGCTCTCCTCCTCCTCTGCTCGCTCCGGCTGATGGACGGGGCCAAAGGACAGCGGCCGTGCAGTGAGGTGAGAGATGCGAGGCTTCGTCCTTTGTCACCGCCCGGGTTGTGTGGGGCCAGAGCTCCACACAGGGGGATGGGAGTCGGGCAATTACGCACTGATTGAGCCGCTATGGACGCGCGCACACACACACGCACTGACAGCGAGTTGGTAACCCCAGTGTCCATGTGAAATGAAATTGAAATGGACACGTATCCGGACTGAGTCATGGTGTGATGGGAGAAGAGACGCACCTCGACGCTTCCTCTGTTTTTGACAAGTCTGAGCCAACATGGAGGAGCAATGAATCTCTGATGTGCGTTTCTCATAATACTCGGCCAGGCTGTTATCAGCTTCCTGCATGGAGTGGCCTTTCCTTCCCTCTGCTCTGGCTCAGCTAGACACCTCCTCAGCCCAGGCTGGCAGCACACAACACAGTCACACTCACACACACACAGAGACTGTCCCAAGATAGATAGAGGGGTAACATTCCTTATATGTTATTGGCTCAATCCCTGCTCTCACACCAGCAGAGATTACTAAAGCCCTGTGTGCTGCAAAACCACAAGATTTAGGTTCTCCTGCTTTTGGCATCATGGCTCATATCTTGGTTTAAATGAAGAAGTAGAGGCTGACATGGTTTGAGGTGAATATTTAAAGTCTGGGATATCAGTTACTGACTAAAGCTCTTAAATTATAATGAGGTTTTAGTGCAAACAAACAACAAAGGGTTATCCTAAATCATGAAAAGGAGCAGTGTGCGTGTGACATGATGTTTACCTTTGAACGCACAGTATCACCAGTGGGTGCACCAGTTATTCAGACTAACAGTGTAATCACATCTAAAGGTAATGTATTTCATGTATTATAATAGATCACAATGCAAAGAAATTAGTTTTCTCTTATACTTATGGGCCTGCAGCATCACAACCACAAAACATCATGATAATAATCGTCAAAGTTTGCCTGTGAGTTGTTCAAATTAAGAAGTAGAAGCTACCATGCTGATTAATGGGGTCAAGTGAATATTTAAAGTCCGTCACATCTGTTATTGACCCAGTTATGAGTTTTCAGTGCAACATAGTAGATTTCTTGTGTTTTTAGAGTTTGATTGTTAAACTTTGGTCTATAAATGATGTTAAATCCAGCCTCATTCCTCTTGTCCTTTATCAACTGTGTGACTGGGCTGTGTCTACACAAACAAACACACACAGACACACACCCACACAAACAAACACACACACAACAGCCTGCATGTGCCATGGTGTCAAACTCTGGTTTGGCTCAAGGAGCAACTTTATGTAAACTGTTAGAAATGAGGCCACTCTGCTGTGTAGATAGAACGATGGAGAAGAGAGTGTGTGTGTGTGTGTGTGTGTGTGTGTGTGTGTGTGTGTGTGTGTGTGTGTGTGTGTGTGTGTGTGTGTGTGTGTGTGTGTGTGTGTGTGTGTGTGTGTGTGTGTGTGTGTGTGTGTGTGTGTGTGTGTGTGTGTGTGTGTGGAGGAGAGAACTTTAAACTTATGGTTGTCACTCCAGACCACATTGTGGACCACAGGCTGCTGCGTTCAACAATCAAGTGTCTAACTGTTTCCTCAAAGCCGCTGGTAAAAACACCTCCTGCCTGTTTTAGCCCCTGCTGCCCTCACCCCTGTTGCAATCGCCATGGAGATGGTATGTTGTGTATCCAGGGCAGAAGAGCAGTCGTGGCTGGAGAGATAACTCCGTCACCAGAGCTCTTCTTTTGTAAACCTGAGCAGCGGGATGCACATAGTTAAAGTCGGTACTTGTTGCTAACGCAGGAGCTCCATCTGCTTTGATTCACCCAGAGCGAGATGACTCAGGGCTCTGTTTTGGGTGTGGTGTGATGTTTTCCTGCCCGGACTCTGATCCCACATTTGCTTAATGTTTGCATCCAACACTGTTTTGGCAGCTGAGTTCTTACGCATATGTTTTCTGTTGTGTGCACGTCCAATTGGCAGACAGACTACTACTACGAGTACACAGAGTGCGACAGTACGGGATCTCGATGGAGAGTGGCCATCCCTCATAGAACCGGGGCCTGCACTGGACTACCAGAGCCTGTACGCGGCACAGAGTGCAGTAAGTATATGTCAGTGTGTGTGTGAGTGGATGTGTGTGTGTGTCTCACCTTCTTATCACTGGCCTGGAATTTCCACCACTACAACCTGACCCACCCTGTTTGGATATCGCCGAACCGACCGCAGAGCAAAGCAGCAGGCCAATAACCTCGCAGCGAAACACTGTCACACAACAGCTCTGTGCTGGCTCACTGCACCAGACACATCATCAACCGGCCATGTTGTCGCTCGGAGATGTTGTGTGTGTCTGATGTGAGTTGCAGTAAGTGGTGACAGATGTTGGGGTGCCTTGAAGCGATGGCAACATCTGCCACCGCTGGAAAATCACTTAAAATGGAGCGTCTTAATTAACAAAACTATTTGAAAAAAGAGAGCAAGTTAGTGCCTTCGGAGCTAATGTTTTTTAAAATAAACTGTGTCTTTGTTTTATCTGGAGGTGGCAGTCACTAGAGCCCGACTGATTAATCGATCGGCCAATAATATTTGCAGATATGAGCCTTTCACACACGTATTGGTATCAACCTTTTCTGCTGATACGCTCCAATATGAAAACTTTTAAACAATGCAGAAAATATATATATAAATTATGTAAAATTGTTTTTTGTTATTTCAAATTCTGTCTATTTGGTGATATTTGTGTTTTCCTTTTATTTATAGTTATGTATAAATATTTATGGGTGAACTGTAAAGTCTCAAGCCTGATTGATAACGACACATATCAGGCAGATTTGAATCGTTTAATAAAAGAACGCTGAGGTTGGGTAGGTGGTCACATGAGTTTGTTCGACCTCCCTAGAACAGGTTTGCCCTGCGCTGTTACAGCACTGCTCCACGAATGAATTGAGATTATCAGCATCAGATTATCTGCGTGTGAGATAATTGTTCAGGTGAAAATGTCACTCACAGAATGAAGTGCAGAGTGGTTATCTCTCTAAATGTTATTGGAACCAATCCAGTTATAATGATGATGATGATAATGAATGAGATCCATTATAGTGAAGAATTTTCTTTTACTCTCGGCGACGTGTCTTCCACATGTGCTTCTTCCTTCATGCCTCATTCCTCTGTCAAGGTGAAATGTTTTTTCAAATCTGTCGCCTTTTGTTATTTTGACAATTTTCTGTTTCCTTCTTCCTGTTTAGACTCACACACAATACACACAAAGAGAATAGCACACACACCTGTTTCTTCACAGCAACTTCATAAATACCTTATACCATTCATCGCACCGTATTGAAATGAGTGCCGCAGCAAACGATCCTTAAATCTACAGCCCCACAGTCCCAGATATTTGTTTGCTGATCCCAATATTAAGGAGTAAGAAATTCTTAAACTGATATTTTGGGGTGAAATATATATTAAAAAAAATGTGCACGGATTCCTAAGATGTCAAAACCTTATGACAAAGAAATGTAATTGAGGGTTGATATTTCACAGTTTTACCATAAACTTTATCATAAATAACTATAATAAATAAAATAATCAGATTTAGATAATAAGAATATTTCAACATGTGAAAATAAGTTCACATCTTTTCGACATTGTTTGTTCTGTAAAATATAAGTTTTCTTATCGGTGTGTAGCGGCAAACATTAACGCTGATATCAGTTTATCTGCAGATTTTTATCAGTTAACTGATAAATAATTCAAGCTCTGCGTGAATCACCTCCTGTTGTGCACAATAACACACAGCACGTCTCCTATGCACGGCACACATTTTATACCCATTCACAGCATAATGGCATTTGACCAGACAAAGTATGAGGAAAAGCTGACAGTGTCAGAGTGTGGGCAGATGCATAAAGCAAAGAGGCTCAGTGGGAAAATGTGTAAAGACAGACACACACACACACACACACACACACACACACACACACACACACACACACACACACACACACACACACAGTGTAACAGGATGTAAGGATTAAGTTCTTCTATCACTACGGCTACATTATACTGAATGCAGCAGTGATTTGCATGTCTCTGTCATCTTTCTTTTTATATTTTATGCATGAGTTCTAGCAGAATGTGACACGTAATATTCTTCTTCTCTCCCTCCGTCTGTGTCTCTTGCTTCATTCCCCAGCCTTCTCCTGCGAGTCTGGGGAGTTCCTGGAGATGTCGGCTCAGGAGTGCACAAAGTGTGCCGCAGGAAGCTACTCCCTCGGCAGCGGCATCCGCTTCGACCAATGGGATTCCATGCCTGCTGGGTTCAGTAGCCTGGCAACCTCCCTGGAAAACGGCCCCCGCGGAGAAGACCGGGTCACCTGCAACAGGTGTGAGAACGAGACACGAGAAAAACTGAAAGCTGGGTTGTAAGCAATTTCTAAATAATTTGTTTTATTTAATTTGTTCTTGCAGTTCTTCCTGGGTGCCTCAAGGAAACTACCTGGAGTCCAACAGGGACGAGTGCACGGTCTCACTCATCTATGCCGTGCATCTGAAGAAACAGGGCTCCGTCATCTTTGAGTACCAGTATCCAGACAACAACCTGCTGTTTGAGTTCTTTGTGAGCTGCATTATCTTTTATCCTTTTACTAATAGGAAAATCCTTTTCCCTGTGTTTGCTTATTGATCTGTTTAAGTGGATTCTGAGTCTGTTTGCATAGTCTTCGTTTCTGTGTATACTCTGCCCGCGCAATGTTCTGGTCTGTCCAGTAGAGTGTTTTAATACCTCATGTCATAAAGCACTAAAATACAATAGGAACAATGCTGATGGACATGTAAACAAAATGCTAGATCCAATTGCAAGTGGCCTCAGATTGTGATCAGACAAGAGGGCAACGTACTGACGGATGATGCTCTACCATCTGTTGAGAGCACAGTATAACAACAGCTCCTCTAATGTCTGTTGTGAGTCAACATTTGACACATCATGGCAGAGAAGGCCGTGACATTATTAATGGCTGTGTTCCATTTAAGTTCTACGCTGCCATTGTTCATCCTGGCTCCTTGATATTACTGCGGGGACACTTAAACCGAACAGAGCCATAATTAATGCTAAATACGTGTTGTTATGACAACACTGAACAAATCTGTATCCGAAAATAAAACTAAATACCAACCATCATAACGACTGAAAGGTCTGTGGTAGATTTCTAATCCTTTTGAAATATGGGTTGTACATGTTTTTTTTGATATAAATTAATAGATATTTATCAGCATCTACTCTCAATATGCAAGGTAGATATTGCTTCTCATTTCTGGTGTAATAAAAAACACTCTTGGCTGCTGTATCACAGGAGGTGATAGTTTCTGCTGCTGGACACTGATCTTTGTGCTCCGTGTTTAGATCCAGAACGACCAGTGTCAGGAGATGGACCAGTCCACTGATACCAAGTGGCTCAAGCTCACCAATCATGGTGAATGGGCGACCCACACTGTGAGTGCTGCATCCTGTAAGATGAACAAAGGCTGAGGAAGCCAAGTCTTTGACAGCTGGCCTCAGTCTTTCAAAATAAATGTGTTGGCAGCAAGAAGTGGACATAAACAAGCAGAGAGCCTGAGTCACTTGATGTTGCCACCAGTATTTTTACAGACACAATGTGAAATTAGTTCAGTCCGGAATTTTTAGGGTTAATTATCATACACCGTAATGCTGGGGCTTAATACGATTCAGTCCTTGGATCTTTTAATGTTTTTTTCCAAAGTAAATGTGAAAGTTGAATCTATTTTTTATGTTTTCACACAGTTAGATTACACAATTTAAATAATAATGTTCATTAATGAATTCGAATATGAAAAAGACAGTTTGAACTGAAATTACTTGTTATTTATTCAGTTAATATTTTCATCTTTTTGCATATTTTGACACTTAAATTTCCTTAGTTTTTTCTAAAAGCTGATCTCTTCTTGTGATTGTGAAAGAACGGCTGTGCTCAGTTTGTAGTTTAACTGATATATGATGACGACGTGTATTCTAGGTGAACCTGAAATCT
Organism: Hippoglossus stenolepis; assembly: GCF_022539355.2. Lineage (NCBI taxonomy): Eukaryota > Metazoa > Chordata > Actinopteri > Pleuronectiformes > Pleuronectidae > Hippoglossus > Hippoglossus stenolepis. The sequence continues at coordinate 17,972,837 of NC_061487.1, read as the reverse complement.
GGCACCAACATCCTCTACTGGAGAACAGGAGGCGTCTTGATGGGGACCAAAGTGGTGAAGCCCGTTTTGCTGAAAAATGTCCAAATAGAAGGTCACTAACATATTTCCTTTTCTCTCTGTTGGCTCAGTGACATATCAATGCACTAACTCTCTGTCAATTCCTTACACAAGGAGTTGCATATACGTCGGAGTGTTTTCCGTGTAAGCCCGGGACGTTCAGTCAAGTCCCAGGCTCCTCCACGTGTGAACCCTGCCCTCGGGACACCTACTCTGGCCACGGGGCCAGCTCCTGCACTCCCTGTGACACCACCATTCAGTATGCTGGTACGAACACACAGTGACACACAAAAGAGAAGCTTGAAGGGATAGTTCACCCAAAAATGAAAATTCCCTCATTATCTACTCACCACTATGCCGATGGAGGGATGGGTGAAGTGTTTAATTCCATGAAACACTTTTGGAGTTTCAGGGGTAAACAGCGTTGCAGAATAATCCAATACAATTAAAGTACAAATACGGCGTCATTTACACCACGTTTTTTAGTCTTGGTCATGTCCCATCCCTCCACTAAGTCTTTTATTTATGGAACCTCTTATTTATCCTGAGATATTCGTATTCTTCCAGTTTTCCGTCTCTTGTGTGTTCGAGAGATCATCAGTACGCCCACTCGCTCACTGTGAATTGTCCCGCTGTCGTCTCACATTGGCTCTCAGTCACTCAGACATTTTACTCAGGGGCAGGAAAACTGTCAGGATCAACTGACTTGGACGTTCCCGTTCTTACATTCAGCCCGTACGGAAAATCGAGGGGAAAGTGTCCGAACTTCAGTGCGTGTCTGAAAGCAGCTTTAGAATCTTTGGAACAACATAATGAAGTTGTGTGTCGCCTAATTGTCACACATCACTGGCCAGAAGTATAGAAAGAGCGCTCGTCCTATTTACAGCCAACTTAGTCAAACTTCAGAAGAAGAAAAGCGCTTGTTGGCTCGGTGTGGCAAGAGAGCAACAGATTCTGATAGATGCTGTATGCTGTTGTATTGTTAAAGATTTAGTTGAATATATTTCCACATGTAACACAGTCACTGTGCCGGACCCTGCTGGGCTGTCGGCGTTAAGATGATACAAGGTCATAGATGATCTTTGTTGTTATTATAATTTTTCCCCCCAGTTGTAATATGTTTACCTTGTCTCATGAAATTAAATGGTACGTTCAAGGAAAAGACAATTGTAGTGTTTTTTACCGAGGCAACATCTCGACTTCAATCTGAGTATCTTCACATTCTCTCATATAATCCTGTGAATTTATCTCCTCAAATCATTGACAAGTGACTGCGAGGATGCTGGAAACGGATCGAGTCTTCTGAACATGTTACATATTTAATCCAGCGCACCTCTTTATGCATATTGGATGATCTGTGCCTCACTGCAGAAAAAGAGCAAATTATTCTTTCTCTTCTTCTTTTATTCTTCGTTTGTATTCACATCTCTCGTCACACAGTTGTTTGCTTGACTCTGCCGTCTTTCAAATAGAACTGAATTGTTCTCTATTTCACTTTGAAACTTGTTTGTTGACGACTTAGCTCGATGTCTTTGACAAAGGCTTAATGTTTATTATTATAAGTGCTGCAGTATTGATGGGATTTTTTGCTAAATTTTCAACGTTTCTTTCTAAGCTGAGGGATCGGCTGTGTGTAAGAACAGACCTCCGTGCTCCGTGAAGGACTATTTCCAGATCCACACAGCATGTGACCACGACGGCAAGGTGAGAGAAAGGAGGCCACGTTCAGTTAAAACACTCGGGAGGAGTCTGCTTCTGTAATCACATAATCACACTTTCTATCCCGTCACCTCCCATCTCTGTGTAATTTCAGACGCAGGTCATATATAAGTGGATTGAGCCTAAGATCTGTCTGGAGGGTGTGAGCGGAGCCGAGACGTTGCCACCCAGCGGCGAACGGGAGCCCTGCCCCCCCTGCAACCCTGGTTTCTATAACAATGACACAGCCACCTGCTCACCCTGCCCGCCTGGGACCTACTCTGACGGACTGCAACGTAAACACAAATTTATCTACCTAATTTTGTTCAACTGAACTTTTGTCCTTTCTCTGTGCAACTTTCCCTAATTATGTTTTTATTGGTTCCCATCCACCAGCGTGTAAGCAGTGTCCAGCAGGCACCGAGCCCACCTTGGGCTACGAGTATAAATGGTGGAATATTCTTCCTGCGAACATGAAGACCTCCTGTTTTAATGTGGGCAACTCCAAATGTGACAGTATGAATGGTGGGTGTTTGTTTTTATTGGCAAGTTACAGTACTCTTTCTTTTCCTCCTTGTCTTTAATCTCAAAGGAAAAGTAAAACTTTTTCAGCAGTATATTTATTCGCTCCCCTGCCAAGAGTTGGATGAGAAGATCAATACACCACTCGTGTTCCTGTACAGTAAATATAAAGCCACCATCAGCTGCCAGTTTGCTTCACTCGTCCTATTTTCAGCCAAATTAGTCAAACTTTAGAAGAAGAAACGTACGTGTTTGATCTGAAGGGAGGATCAGATCTTGATAAATGCTGTATCTTAAAAATCCATCCATTATCCATAATCTGTACCGCTTATCTTTTGAGGGTGTGGGGGGGGCACACAGAGACGGACAGCTATTCACATTCACAACTATGGTCAATTTAAAGTCTTGAATTAAGGAAGTCGGAGAACCTGGAGAAAACCTACGCAGATCAGGGAAGAACAGGCAAACTACACACAGAAAGTCCCCGTCCAAACCGGGATTCAAACCAGGAACCTTCTCACTTAACATTTGAAATCTTATTTGTTTACTCATCCAGCCCGTTTGTTTTTAGGTTTGTAGCTCTCTCCCTCTCTCCAGTCTTTGTTCTTAGGTTAGCTAAACCAACTGGATGCCAGTGGTAGCTTCCTATTTACCGTAAAAGAATTCGAGTGGTATCAAACTTCTCTCCCAACTCTCAGCAATGAAGATTTAAGATTTCCCACATCCTTGAACTGTTTCTTTTTAAGTTATGTCTTGAAATATATGGGTGATTTGGATTTGTTCTGTCCTTTAGGCTGGGAGGTGGCAGGTGATCACATCCAGAGTGGAGCAGGAAGCTCGGATAACGATTACCTCATCCTCAACATCCATGTTCCTGGCTTCAAGTAAACAAGTCATTTTGTGTTTTTCAGTCTCCATCTCTTTTGTCACTCTTGCTCTCTGACAGACTAATGCCCACTTGTCTCTACTTACTTCCTGTGTCAGGCTTCCTACTGCAATATCGAGCCATTCGGGGACAGAGTTCGGTCGCATCACGTTTGAGTTTGAAACTCTGTGCGCCGCCGATTGTGAGCTCTACTTCATGATGGTGAGAACTGCTCCTGTCGAGTGTTTGCTGCCTCATACATATTAATATGATCATATACAGTATATATTTATTATTGTATATCTTCTAGGATGTAAACAGGAAGAGTACCACTGTGGTGGAGTCATGGGAGAAAACCAAGACAAGACAGACGTACACACACGTCATGACCAAGAACGCCTCGGTCTCCTACACGTGGGCTTTCCAGAGGACTAACCAGCCTGCAGATGTAAGCATGAGTACACACTGATATTACACTACTTTCAACTATGTTCAATGGAAATGTAGGATATTTATTGTTATCATGTTTTATTATAATCACACTGTGGGATTTTCTTTAAATCAGGAATCAATATGCTTCATTTTCTTCTTCTCAGTAACGAACAATGACTCTAACATAAAGAAAGCCTCACAGTCCAAATGTTCACAAGTGTGTATATGATAATAATAATAATAATAATAATATACTTTGTAAAGCACCTGTCAGACAAGAAATGCAGCTCAAAGTGATTTACATAAAGTTGAATGAAAATAAAAACATGTTAAAATGAAATTCAAAATAAGAAGAGAACAGATTTTTAAGAAACATAAGTACATTTTTAAATGATATTTAAAAGAAATGGAAAAAGAAATCAAATTTAAAAAAGTTAAATGCATAAAAACATAAAGAAAGAAAAGTGTTCAGTAGAAAAAATATATGGTTCAGTCGGTTTTTATTAATCCTGACAAACACAAATGAAAACATAATCTCCTTGGCAACAGTAATAAACATTTACAGCGACCTTATTAAATAGCTAAGAATCATGAGCAGCAGATGTTATTTTCCCTGTAGTTTTAAACCAGTTTTTATGTTGTTGCAGTAGCTGGTCGGATCAATTGAGGTCAGGCCAGTATTTTTTGCCATTCGGTCCCTCCTTCGATAAGGAAACCTGGTCTGGTGTTTGTTGTCTTGGGTCCAGAATCCACAAATGTCTGAAAAAGTTCCCGTCAGTTTTATCTTCCTCACTCAGTCCTGTAAATCCGCTCCACACTCGGTACACCAAACACACCCTTCTGTTTGCTTATTAAGATAATTTCTGAGGCGGTGGTGAAACCGAACTATAAATCACACAAACTTGTTTTCATCGCTGTGCTCACAAAGTACCCTGCAAAACAATGAAGAAGAAATACATAACAAAAAACAGAATAGATGTTTTTATATGGCGGATATCCTGACGAAACTTCGTAGATATGTTTAACCAATCGCCTTTAACTGCTAACGTTAGGGGCACTAATCCCAAATTAACTGTCGATCGAGTACAACTACTGTGTGTTGTGATTCCCTCATGTGTCGGGGTTGGGGTAAAAACTTTTGGAAAACATAGGTCCCTCTTTATAAACCTCTCTGAACTCCACTACGCCTTTTAACAGCACACACACGTTAGTTATCGCTGTCAAGGAGGTTATGTTTTCACTCCTGTCTGTTGGTTTGTGCAAAAAACAGCCGAACAGATTTCCATTGAACTTGGATGGGGCCTGGGCCAAGAAAGAACCTAATACATTTTTGCGTGGATCCGGACAAAAGAAGGATCCAGGATTAGAAATAGGATTTTTTTAAATTTCCCAGAAAATGATACACGAATCTAGATGAAAAAATGTGGCCCATTTAGGGAACTGCTACCTACGAGTAAGTGTAATTTGGTTTGATTGAATCTAAAGGGACTGTTAGAAGAGGTATGCGCTCCACCGAATGCCACTCTAGTTCATTGTGTTTGTTTCAGGCGCGTCGGTACGTCAACGACGTGGCGCGAATCTACTCCATCTCGGTGAGTAACGCAGTGGATGGGGGGTCCTCTGGGTGTCGGGCTTGTGCGCTCAGCACTCAACCGTCCAGCTCCACCTGTGTGCCGTGTCCACCTGGACATTACATAGACACACACAGCAGCCAGTGCACGGAGTGTCCCCGTAACACGCACCTCGTGTCTCACGCCACACCGGGCCCCGATGCTTGCAAACCCTGCGGCCCAGCCAGCAAGAGTGACAAGGTTTGTCGCTGAAGCTCGGGACGAAGTCAAGCTTTTCTGAAACCGTATAATTATTTATATGACCCAACCATATTTACCTGAGTTTGTGTGTTTTCCCAGGACCACAGTTTGTGTTACAGTGACTGTCACTTCAGCCACACAGAGGGAAACGTCACTCTGACCTTTGACCTCAGCCTCCTCGGCTCTGTAGGGTCTCTGATGATCGGTCCCAGCTTCACCTCCAAAGGAACTAAGTACTTCCACCAGTTCAATATCAGCCTGTGTGGAGGACAGGTGTGAAACACACACACACACACACACACACACACACACACACACACACACACACACACCACACACACACACACACACACACACAGAAAACACTGCCTTTTTAAAGTATAGATGCATCATTCTCTGCTCTTTCTTATTTCAGGGTCAGCTGGCGGTGTGCACAGACAACGTAACAGACCTAACCATCACTGACTACCAGAGAGAGAAGGGTGAAGGAGCCAATGCTGTCAAGACCTTCATCTGTCAGTCAACTATAATCCCAGCGAGTGGACGAGGTTTCCACACAGCGCTCTCCTCTCAGTCCATTAACCTGGCCGACACCTTCCTCGGTTAGTATGGGGTGTCTGTAATCTACATTCATTGTCACTGTAGAAAGCTGAATCTGGTATATTTTACACTGCTGTCACTTAATGTAAAATAAATGATACAGAGGAGATGAAGCAAAAGAGAAAGAAGAATATTTATAACATAACAAGAGATCTTTAATGATGTTTTTTTAAATCTACATTTATGGTTTGAACATAGCTCATAACGCCATCCAGTATTTCAATGCGTCGAGGGCCTCGCAGGGCCAAAGTTTGTGTAGAGTCAAATGTTTGGGATGATTCTACGTTATCACATTCATATGAATATGACAGCCCTATGTCTTGGGGGGGGGGGCTTAAGGTCAAGACTTACGGGTAAATTGTGCTTTCTTGTAACAGGAGCAACAGTAGATGATACACTCGATGGAATAAGGGCGAGACCAGAATGGTACCCCCAGAAATCGAAGAAAGTCCCCGATCTCAACTTCTACTACAGGTAACGGCTTCGTTTCAGGCTATTTTTCAATGTAAAACAATATCCGTGCTCTAAGATTCTTTTTCTTATCTGTGAATTTGTTTTTTTTATAAGATCCTTGGAGGCGACCTCGTCCTGTGAGTCAGGTCGGAGTGCGGTGTTGACACTCCGCTGTAACCCAGAGAGGAGCACTAAAGGAGAGCTGTCAGTTCCCAGGTACATCACCGTTTCTCCAGTTTAACAAACATAACCTTCATCTACGCTGCGATGTGGCGGAGAAGTGACAAAACTCTGCGTTTGCTTGTTCCAGCGAGTGCCCTGCAGGAACATGTGACGGCTGCACCTTTCACTTCTTATGGGAGAGCTCGGGGGCTTGTCCCACATGCACGGGGAGAGATTACCATCAGATAGAAGGAGCGTGCAAGGGAGGAAACCAGGTGTGTGTGTGTGTGTGGACTTTACGGTTATCTAGTGAAGGACATTCGATTTAAAATGAGAGAACATGATCTGTCACATTCTTACTTTGTACCATACATGTGTGTGTTTATCCTCAGGATCTGCTGTCTGTGTGGACTGAACCCAAGCTGTGCATGGGAGGTGTGGCCCTGCCTGATAAGAGGACGCTGCCGTGTGAAGGTGTGGAGTTCTGGATTCGGCTCGGTGCCGGGCTGGGAGCCTTCAGCGCGGTGCTGCTCGTCTCCCTCACCTGCTACTTCTGGAAGAAGAACAAACGGTAGCTCTTCCTCTGTGCTCCCTCGCCCTTCTTCCATCTTTGTCTCCCCCTTCATTTCTCCACTTCACTCCTTTACCTGTTCCCTCTCTTCCCTCTCTGTTGTATCTCCCCTTACTCCCTTTCCTTTTTGTCCCTTACCTTTGTCTTCCTTCTCATCTCTCTGTCCTTATGCCTGTGTCTTCCCTTCTTTTCCTTGTCCTCACCTTTCCCTGTGATCTTACTCTGTCCCTACTTTTGTCTTATTTCCCTTGTCTTCCTTACTCACTGTCTTCTTCTCTGTCCTTACTTGTATCTTCCCTTCTTTTATTTGTCCTCCCTACTCCCTGTTGCCCCATCCTATTTTTCTTCATTCCTCCCTTTTTAGTATTTCCTCTCCTCTCCTCTCGTCTCCACCCATCTCTCCTTTCCTTCCATCAAACTCTTGTTGTTTGATGCCATCCCTCCTTTCAGTTTTTGTCCGAATCTGTCCTCTTCTTGTATTTTCCCACTGTACTGATTCTGTCACTCGTGTCTTTGCTAGGCTGGAGTATAAGTACTCCAAGCTGGTGATTTCTGCCAATAAGGAGTGTGACATGCCAGGAGCCGACAGCTGTGCTGTGATGGAGGGAGAGAACGAGGGCGACATGGACGATGAAGTCGTCTACACAAAGCCCTCTCTGCTCGGCAAACTCAAAGCCATAGCATCCAAGGTGAGAGTGGCCGCACCATTTTGCTTTTACACTATACGGAGAAAGTCTTTCAAAACGTGGTAAATTGAATATTTGTTTTTGATTTCAGGGAAATGGTGAGAAGTATGAAAACGTGCAGCTAAACTCGTCTCATTCGAAAGCCCTGGTGTGGAGCTAGGGTGGCGTCAAAGTGGGTGGGAGTGAGGGACGAGACCAGACCCTCGGGAGACTTTCCACTGATGGACCCTTTAACCGACCTCCCCCTTTATGAGCTTTGGTACCTGGAATACCAACCGTGTGTCACAAACATACGTACACACACACACACAGACACACACCAGGCAGGTACCCAGAGCCAGGTTCAGAGGAGTCGCACCAACACGCTGGCCTTAAAGCTTAGTATGACTGAGCCGTCCAACTGGAAGCATAGTACTGTGAAGCAGGCGAGAGTGATAGACGCTCCTGATTCAAACTGATGTCAGAGAGGCTGATAGAAGAGCTCAGGGTGAGACAAGGACCTATATGAGAAGCTTATTTATTTCAGTCTGTGTAGTATCTGATATTTCTTTCGACAGCCACGGTGCATCATCAGGGTCACCGTGGTTAGTGTGCGGTTGTGTGTGTTCATCTCCCATTGACATTTACACAGACTGATATATTTTGTCAATAAAAGCCTATATCGTCTCATTCGCTCTCACTCTTTGGTTGTTGAAGTCACTGCATTAAGATCTGCCGACCAACGGAAAATGAGGAAGACGTTGTTTGTGCTGATTATCAATGTGTGTCGAATAAATAATGTATTTGTGTATAAGTTGACCCAGTTTGGTTCATTCCTATTTCACCTGTTTCTTTTGAGAAATCTACAATCACTTGAGTTACGACGCAAATAGTAAGTGCAAAATAATTGGTAAGATTCTTGTCTTATAATAAGATTTCTTCTTCTGGGAAATTGTCTCCCAATTTACATATTTAATTTTGAGTTTTTCTTTTAATGATATTTTTTAATCGGGGAAAAAGCCCAATTCCACTTGTTCCACAGTAAAGAGTTTAAAAAAATCATGTAATCTCTAAAATATAATTTCAACATATGTAGTTATCATTGTGTAATCAGTGTTGTCTGGTGCAGTTATTGGTCAACAGTGATTCAGCACCTGATACAGTGTCACATATTTCCAGCTGTGAGAGTTAAGTTCTTCCTGATCAACTTCAGGTTTTCAGTTGTGAATGACTTCTCCCCTTGACCACATGTATTTCCTTGTGAACATTTGCAAGCACTGAAATCATTCAATCCTTCAAAGGCTGCTGTCCCTTTGTTTGCAAAAGTGTTTCATCAAACTGTGGAGGTGTGACCTGCCTTGATATGATAGCTGTGATATTGTGTCACTGACATGATGTCCTACAAGCTGAGGTCACAGCCTTTTAGTTTAACACCATGTTTTAAATGCAAAGTGATCAGAACAGTGGTGACTCCAGCAGCTCTGGCTTAGAGGCACGGTTATTGGTTTCTTGTATTTGAAATGACCTCAAACTGTTCATAGTGTGAACAAGAGTTGTTCAAAGCAAACACATGATTACAGTTAAAAAAGCAGATTAATATTAGTTTGATGGGGCACATCCACCCATTATCTATAACTCTAATCCTCCGAGGGTTGCTGGAGTGCATTCAATTTCAGGTTCTCTCTTCATGTCAAAGCAGCATTTTAAATGTTTTCATGATGTCTTGAAGAAATAGATTTGGGGGAAAACTAAACTTCTAACAAATTTCCTTCAATCAAAACATTAATTTATCCTGTTACACTGTGTCTATTCAGTCCACATTGTATATATTATACTATAAATATACTATATATTATATATACATTTCCTTTTACTCCTCATGGTGTTTTATCTTATCTTAAAGATACTGGGACTATTTTTTGTTGGTATTTTTTTCCAATTCACAAAGACACATTCTTTACATTCTTTACATTTATATCATTTATTTTGAGACGTTTAAAGCCTCCCTGATCTTTTCCAAGTCACTTCCCGTGCTCTCCTGTAGAGGGCAGTGGACAACAGAGAAATGCAACCTCTTGCATTGTTTAATCCCTAATAAACTATTGTCTAGTTTGATTTCTTCCACCCTTTATTTCCCCCCTGTCTTGCAAGGAGCAATTAAGAATAGGAGAATGTGCAAACTAACCTGCAGCTGATCTGTTAAGCATGCAGCCAGGTGCTGCCCATACTTAATGGGGACGAAGTTTCCTGCCTGTGCAACACAGCCTGTCTCTATGTAACAGCCCTGTGACGGACAGGACCCCTTCCTCTCACCCAATGTCAGCCTCACCCTGCGGCCCTCGAAGGATAAGCAGTATATATAATGGATGGATAGATGGATTTAACAAAAGGGTATTAAGTTTGTTCTCTTACCACCAGAGGGCGATCAATAACAGGCTACAAGACAAGAGGCAACCTCCAGCTCTGCAAAAGTAATAAGTAAAGACATTATGATGCAGCGTGGAATCCTTTTTAACAACTTGTAATGCCCTTTAGTCTCCACATTAATCCACTCTCAAGGCAGCACAGGACGGAAAACCAGTGACAGACGCTGTCCTATCTTTAGCTGCCTTTCTCTTTTCTTTCCCTCTTTGTCTTTTTCTTTCTTTCTTTCTTTCAGTCTCTCTTTCTTCGAGAGACTGGGCCTACACACTGGAGTGCATTGTCTTACGGCAGGGAGCACTCCACCAAATGGTTTAATTGGAGTGCCATCACTCAGGGAACAGATTAGGCAAGAGTGTTAGAGACTTTTAACATTTGCCAACACGCACTATGAATAGAGCCTGTGTGTGTGTGTGTGTGTGTGTGTGAAAGTGGTAGTGACGGCCTGACAATGTTGCTGAGGAGACAAGTCCATCTGTATGTGCATTTAACATTCAGATTTTTAGCTGCAAGTTATTGACACACACGCTGAGCTCAAAGAGCAGCGGGACAGATCCGAGACAGAAGGACGAGCAGACAACACCACACGCTGTTTGCTTGTTGTTATTTATTATGATATCATCACAGCCTCGTTATTGCACGTAATCGTAAAACACGGAACTATTGCTTTGTGTCTCGCCAGTTCCAGAGTTCAGCTCGACCCCGGCTCCGTTTCGCCGCAGAGGTCTTGTCTCATTTCGAGGCCTCAGAGGCCAAGGACACATTCTGTTATATAGCGGGGGGGGCTACAGCACAGAGACCTTTGTAGAGCACATGGCAGTTGGCAGCGGGTGAATAGAGGGACAATGTCCGCAGTCGATGTTTCGCTGTTTGAAAGGGAGATTCATGAGTAAATCCAATTAAGGAAGCCTGCAGATAGAGTTAGTGGGTGCATGATATGATGGTGTAATTGCAGTGAGAAAGGTGATATATTTATTTTCCTTTGCAGATTTTTTGCAGCCTCTTTCCCTCTATCCCTTTTTCCACCCTCCTCAAGGCCACCTCGCTGGCATGTGCTGGAGTGGGCTCGCAGATCTAAGCGCTTCAGTGTGAGTGTGGGCTACCAATCTGTTGGCACGGCTTAGGTGGTCCTGGCTGAGAGCGACTCGGCAGCAAGTTTCACACACAGAGGGGAGATGAGGCGGACAAAGATGGCGGGGGGGAAAGGTTAAAGGGTTGAGACGGACTGAGAAGGCGAGGGTCAGAGGGAGAGTGTGAGACTGTTGTCCGAGACTAGTCCCTGGACTGAGCGAGGAGAGAATCGGGGTTAAGTGCTCTATTTGTGTGGCCATTAAAAGCTGGGAGTAGAGTACTGGGCCGAACGGAGCCAAATCTCATCAGTCACTGCCAATTTGAATCAGAACCAGCACCCCGGTTCTCCGCTTTATATTCCGCTTCTTTTTTTTTCGCCCTCTCCTCACCCCTCCTCCCATCCATGCAGACAAATACACATTCCAGCAGCGGATGTGGCGGTGGTTGTCCGTAGCAACCTGCCATGCGGGGTGTATCTTGTGGGAGCAGGACCACTGAGTGAATGGCTGAGCTTTCTGCTAACAAAGGCTGAATCTCTGAGATGCTTTGAGCTTCCATAGAAGCGCTGTGACTTCTGGGCTGTGGGAGTGCTTTGCATAATCCAGCAGCAGCAGCAGCAGCAGCAGCTCTGCCACATCGCTCTCTCTATCTCCCTGCTCTCTGCACCTAACGCACAAGCCCCGATGTAGGTCGACTCGTCTTGGTGCATCCGCTCAAATTCTTAAAATCAATCATTCAGTGCGATAATCACAGGGTGTTGTTGGGAGTCCGGCTGTGCAAAGGTGTAGATGGGTCAAGAACTGAATGTTCAACAGTTCTTCTTCTGCCTATTGCATGAATTTGAACATGAATTTTTAAAAAGTACTCGTCTTGGGAAGCAAATAAGTGATTCTGATCACGTTTTTTTTGTTAGAAATATCAAGTATAACAGTCACACTTTATTTTAGACAGCATATTATAGTATGTCATCATTTAAGATCAGCTTAACAATAATTTACTACCACCCTAGATGCAATAAATTCCTGCGTGAGGCCAAACCGTAAAATTAAATATGCTGTAAAACTAAATTAGTTCCCTAATTTAAGCTATTTAGATTTTCTTTGAACAACTTTATTCGTGTGTGCGTTTGTCGTTTTCCCCCCCCCCACCTCATAAGAGAGTCTGTCACATTTCCAGCCACAAACACAGAGTTTGATTGGTGAAGGTGTTTTGATAAGTGTTAGTATGTTATGCATATGAGTTCTGCTCTAGCATCCTTTCGTTAGCTGGGATGTGCCGGCAGCTGACACTGTGTGCTCTGCTTCCTCCTGCGAGGCTCTCTGGGACCGCCGAGGCCAGCTGCTCCGCTGTGCCTCTCAACGTCAACACATTTAACACAGGCATGTAAACTGCACACTTCAGTACGTCGACGAGTCAGTGACTTCATCTTAATGGTGTATGAGCTTCTCTTCCCCCTTCCTTCTTTTGTTGGCGCCGCTAAGCTGTAAAAACGTAAAGTCGCTGTGATGGTGGGGTCTGTTTTCTTTCTTTTTTTTTATATCTCACGCTGGAGAAAGAAGGTTGGGCGGAGAAAGTCATTTGAACCGAAGTCACCGTTTTAACACTTCAGGTAAACAATCAATGGCTTGAGATATAGGGAATAAAACTAACTGGCGCAGCGTTGCCCTGAAACATGTTCTCTAATACTGAGGTCACTTTTACATTTGCCAAACTCAGGATTTGCAGCTGGTAATGTAAAACTGATGTCTTACAACCTCTGCCTGGAGCGCTATCAAGATACATTAAGGCACATAGCCATATTCAAAACATCACCATATCTGTGGGGCACAAAAAACAGAAGCTACCACTCCCCTGTAGTTGGAAAAAGTCGACATGTGTTCAGCAAAGCAGCCACTTTTTCCTTCCATTACTGTTTGACTCACTTGATTTCAAAATCATAATTACTGAGAGGGGGACGCCCGTTTGTTTTGGATGACAGAGCGATCGCGGCGCAGTCTTGAAAGCTTTGAGGCTAAAAGGAACGATGTACTTTTCATCCCAGCTATTAGTTATTGTTAGTGATCCATTACCGAAACACACATGGCGTTGCTTTGGTGAACACATGTCTGGAACTATGGCCATTTAGATAAAGGGATTCCATGATCAGAAATAGAAAAAAAATGACATTTGTATCAAAAAGCCAAACCTACTTTCCTGCAAAAACATCCACAATGAGTTCTTTACACAGATCTAGGATGGAAATCGTATATATATCGAGATGTGAAAAAGGCAAATTCTCAAACTAAAAATCGGGTTCTGGAACAGTACGTCGAGGGGTTGGATGTATTTTTTTTTTTTGTACATGTCCGTTGCAGGCGTTATTCTCTATCCAGTTCAGCTTGTGTGCACATTCATTCTAGGGTTACAGGACTGTCAACATTGTGCTGTTCGAACCATCAGTAGTATAATATACAAATGTAAAGATACACAATAGAAATGCATACGAATTATTACAATGAGACCTACAAAAAAGCATGAGAATAAAAAGTCAGTGGGGTATTGCAGGTGAGGCAAGCAGAGCCACAGATGTGCGTCCAGACCGAGGGACACACCCCCTCCTACCATGATGAAGTGCATGTCTATTTACACAGCATCATAACAAAGCTATCAAAAACAAAGGCTCCAAAAATTTCCTCCTAAAAACTTTTTTTGTTCTTTTGTTTCTCTACTTACAACAATGTCGATTCCATGTATGTACATCCCTAGAAAATAATTTAATTATACTTACACACTTTCTACATTTGTGAAACAATACAGTTCTAGTCCACAAGGAAGGTTGTTTGTTTGTGTGTTTGTGTGTGTGTGTGTGTGTGTGTGTGTGTGTGTGTATTTGTGTGTGTGTGCACATATGCGTGTTTTTGTGTATGCAGTGTGTAGAGTGTGTGTGTGTGTGAGAGGTGGGGGAAGAAAGGTTGGAGGGGACGATGTTCGTGGATTGGCTAACAGTCGCAGGGGCAGATTCGGAGAGTGGACTGTACGTGGTCACAGGGAGGAAGTGGTGGAGTCGACGATTTCTCTCCCGTTGCACACGGTTGGGACGAAGTGGGCACTGACAGAAGCTGCGAAGAAGGAAGTGAAGAGTCTTACACAGGAGAACAGCAAAAAAGCATTTCTTAGACTTAAATTTGTTCCTATAATTAGTCATGAAATTAGTCAAGGATTAGCAGGGAGAGGATATTACCTTTAACACATACTACCATTACATGAAAAGCCCCGGTATACAAAGCATGATCTGAAATCTAGTTCGAAAATTACCCAAAAGTGACCGCCCTGCTGTTGTATGCCACCGCCAACGAGTGCAGTTCCAGTCTTTTTTACAGACCCGTATGAGTCTAAGTGAACATTTGTGCCAAATGTGAACAGCTTCTTTTGAGGCATTCTATAGATAACGCACTTAAAAGTTGACAGAAAAGGATTGTGTAAAGGTCACAGTGACCTTTGACCTTTGATCACCAATTAATAATCAGGTCATCCGTGAGTCCAAGCGAATGTTTGAGCCAGGTTTAATGAAATACCCTGGAGGCAAGTTTGAGATACAGACAGATAACCTGGAAACATAATGTCTCCCATCACTGGAGGATATAAAAATCTAATGACCCTAAGAATGATTAATGGGCACAGACTGTGTTACAAGCACAATCTGGGTTCAGAGATTATAGTTAATATCATTTATGTTCATATTATTATTGTCATGCTTACTAAATCACTAATTTAAGTGCTTTTAAATGTTTTCATATATGTTCCTAATGAGGAATTAATACAATTATAATATTAATATTTGTATTATTGTAAATAATTAGATCTGGTCACAGTGGTATCAAACCTCTTACATGTGTTTGTATTCTTTTGTATTTTGTTCCAATAGAAGAAAATACAAAAAAATAGAGAAACTGCTACATAGTTTAAAATTCAAGGCTTTGTATTCCCTGTAGAGGAACACGGGGCCGTGTGCTGTGCTGGATATTGAATGTTGAATCCAGCTCATTCGACAGACGCATAATACAACAGACAGCAAAGAGAGTGCTGCTGTAAAAACCCTGTCTCTTTAAAAATGAGGTAACCGCATGTAACTTACCGTGAGATGCGTACGTGGTGGCAGCACCGCTGACACTGAAGCGATTGAGGTTAAGCCTGTGGCTGGTCACATTCTTCTGGGGCTGGAACATGATGATATGGACCTTCGGTGCAAACATACAGCCCAGGACCACAAAGCCACTCAGGCTGACGGAGATACACATCGTGGTGGTCTGGACCTGCGGAGGAAAGACGGGGACACGGGGGACACAGTAATTAGTTGTCAGACTTTGATGGATAAATCGTATGCTAATGTAGAACAAAGTAATTGCTGTTAAGAGCTAATCTGATGATAATAATCTATAATAATGAACATTCTTCGAAGTCACTTTTTGAAAGAGTATTACAAAGTGCCTCGCAGAGAATAAAGCAACGATAAATCGAAGCCACTTTGATCGACTAAATACTGAGCATAAAAATGCCGAAAGTAATCAACCGATCTCTGTGCAGACAGAGCCAACAAGAGTGTAACTCTGTATTGTTAGACTGTTCCTTTGCAACAGTCCAGAGGATAACAATTACAGCTGAGATCAATACGAGACCCGGGCCAACAGAAACGCAGCGGTAGATCAAACGGATTTATTGTACAAGATCAATGCTAAACACAAACTTGCGCGTTCCCAATCCTTGGGTTAGGATCAGTCTTTATTGTCTCTCTTAGGAGAACTTTGTCCTCTACAGTCAAAAGAAACACGCAGCCTGAATGTCCCTTACAAGTTGCCGTAAATCATTACTGTGTGTAACTTTGTGTGGCTGCAGTATAATTATCACAGATGATTACAGAGGTGTAACAGCAACTCACGGTAAATCACGGTACTGTACAGAGACAAATATTAGTAATCGACGGTATGGCATCTCCTCTGTTTATATGTGTGTGTGTGTGTGTGTGTGTGTGTGTGTGTGTGTGTGTGTGTGTGTGTGTGTGTGTGTGTGTGGTTGTCCATGCTGGTGATGTTATGCCTCTACCTGACTAATCTTAAAGTCAGATTACAAGGCCAAAGAAATGCTTAGTTACAGAGAGATGGAGAGGGAGAGAGTGGGGGAGAGGGGGAGAAGGGTTGGTGTGTGTGTGTGTGGGGTGTTGGGGATCAAATGAGCATCCCTGGCATCAGCACTCTTCTCTAACGCCCTTTGATACACTGCTTCTGTTTGTGTGTGTGTGTGTGTTTGTGGAAGCGTGCGCTTCAGGTATGTGTGTATAACTTAAGATTTGTATGGATCGGGTGAACGCTCGCTCCCTCTTCCCTGTTAAAGCTGAACATGTGTCAGCACTTTGACAGCCTGTCTTTTTGTCGTCCCAGCACTGACATTTGCCAGCAGGATTAGAAATAGTTCTCAGTCTCCTCCTCACCTGTGCGCAGTCTATCCTGTGACCTGTGTGCTGGTAATAATCAGCGTTGACGAGACAAAAAACTGCCCACACAGTCAGATTATAGCAACTCCACCCAGAATGTCAGTAATAATGGAGAAATTTGACATGCAGTACATTTATGTTTTCTTGTGAAAAGTGGAGAAGATTGATCCCAATCTCAGGCCTATTATAATATCCTAGATAATAGATTGTCTAATCAACATCCATCCATCCATCCATTTCCTTCCACTTTTCCGAGATCAAGTCTCTAAGCTGAGTGTTCCAGACATCGCTTTTCCCAGCCACGCTTTCCAGCTCCTCCTGAGGGGGTCCTGAGGCATACCCCTGGGTCACCCCCCAGTTGGGCCTGCCCAGTAAACCCAGCAGCAGCCAGAGCCCTTGGCCATAGGGTTGTTGCAGCATCAGCAGAAATGTTGTACTGGACTGTTGTGGTGAAGAGGGAACTAAGCTGCAAGGCAAAGCTCTTGATGCCAGTCCATCTACGTCCCGAGGCTCTATGATCATGTGCTGTGGGTCATTACTCTCTTTTGTTGTATTAGTGAGCTTTATTACCTCTAGTTTCAAGTTAATCAGCTACTACAAGTAGCTTCATGTTGAATCTACAGAAATGAGAGTGGTTTCTATCTTTTCATCACTGTAGCACACAGAAACAAGTGTGTTTCCTTGTGTGTGTGTGTGTGTGTGTGTGTGTGTGTGTGTGTGTGTGTGTTGTTCAAGATACCCTGTAGTCGCTTGATGTAACATAAAAGATGGGAAGAAAGGCCAGCCAAATGATACAGGTGGTGTACATGGTGAACCCAATAAACTTGGCCTCATTGAAGTTCTCTGGGCACTTCCTGGTCTTGAAGGCATACCTGCAGAGAGAGAATCATGTTTTTTGATTAGACACCTTGAGGAAAAAAAACACAATTAATACCTAATCTACTAAAATTAGTCTTGCTATGGAAAAATTAAAATTATGTTTGTAGCTTTCTTAAAACCAAGAGCCAAGCACAATCGTTGAGTGCATGGGAATTTGGCACAAAGTCGCATGGCCCCAAAACAAGTGGTCGAAGCAGCTGTGACACACTTACACAGTACACAGGATGACCAGGAGCACGTCATATCCCAGTGACAGCAGCATACTGGAGTCACGAACATTACACTTGAGGATGACAGTTTGCCGCCGCTCGGGCAAAGTGAAGCGCCGTGTCCCGGGAACCTCCAGCAGCAACCACACTGACACCATCACCAACTGGACGGAGATGAGACTCAGACAGATGAACACCTGAAAAAGACGAGAGGAGAGAAAAGCTAAAGTCATCAAGATCCCCTGTCTGTCAATCCATCCATTTGGCTGATGCAGATTGATGCATAATGATGCGGCAATCGCTCACCTGAGACGACGGGCTGATGAAGCGTGGCCTCACTGCGCCCGCTCCGTCTTTGACACCACTGAAAATCCTGGCAATCCTGTTGGTTTTGGTGAGGAGGGCTGAGTAGCAGACAGCAAACGATGTGCCCAGGCCGAGGCGACGCAGGGCACAGATGGCGGGAGATGGTTTGGCTAAGAAGAGGAAAGTCATGGCGTACGACAAGAAGACTCCCGAGAGGAGGATGTAACACAGCTCCCTGCCTGAGGCTTTCACCAGTGGCGTGTTGTTGTGCCGGACAAACACCCAGAACACCATGCCGGTGCACATGAACCTGGGGACAGAAGATGCACATTTAAGTCTTGTTTACTGTTAACTTTATAGCATAACTTTATAACTTGGAGCAAAGCCATACATCATTGACTATATTTGGAAAATAGTTCTTTGAAAAAGCACAAAAAAGTTTAGAAAATAAAAATTCTTAACACATTCTCCTGTCCCGCCTCCTATTTAATTTTGACTCTAAACATTGGCTCAAACTCTAATAGCATCCAGGACCAGCTTCCAGTGAGGAAAAACTGCACATGTGCTAGTTGAAACAGGATTTTTGATTGTCGTCCTTGAATGTATTGCTACTTCCAATAACAAACCATTACTTAAACTAATTAACCACACATGCAGCTTCTGTTTGAACTATTAATCACAGTTTACTTCATTCTTTAAACCTTTTGTCTTGTGGTTTGGAAAGACCAAAAAAATATAATTCTTCACACCCCTAAAATGTGTATGGAGAGTCTTTCTGTTAGGTTTGATATCCAAATCTTGACAGTCAGTTCCCTTAACGCAAACACGTACACACACCTCTCAGGACCAGTCAAACTGACATCTTGCCGACAGCTCTTTATCACTCACCCTACACAAGCAATAGTAATTGGACCAATGGCCCAGGCATCTTCCCACATTATGTAGTCCTCAGGAAGGTCGTAACAGGACGTCAGATCGTCAGTGGGCCACTGGCCGGGAGCGCAGGGCGAGCAGGTGAACTCATCAGCCAGGTATTCATGAGGCTCACAGGCCGTGCAGATCCAGCAGCAGTACTCACCTGGGAAACAGGGATACGAACCGCAGAGTGTGGCAGCTTGAGATTGTTCAAAAGGCACAGATGCTTGATAGGGTACGTTGCTATGACAAAAAAAAAAGAACATCATTGAGATTCAGTCCCCTACCTGCCTGCATTTTCTTCATCTCATTACGTTCGCAGGGGTCGCTGCACTGCGAGGTGGGCACCACTTCTCTCGGCCAGTGGATTAGATCACCGCTCAGTGTCAGAGTCTCTGCCCATTCGCCCACTGGCATGTAACTATAACGCTCGCCGGAGCGCTGGTAGCTGAAGATGTTGTATCGGCCCAAGCCGTCCCCCTGGGAATCAAACTTCACCGCTGTCTCGCTGCCCGGCGGAGAGAAAGGGGCTGGCGGGGGGATGAGAGGAGACAAAGAAAGGAAATGAAAGAGATAAGACGAGTGGGAAAAGGAGATTAAAGCTAAACAATCGCAAACAATCATCCCATTGATTTCTCACTGATGCCTCTTAAAAGCAGCAGTGAGGACAGAGACAATAAGCCATGGTCAGTTAAGCCTTAGCAGTCCAGAACAGACAGGGAAGGACATTACAATAGTGTTTTCATTACTGAAGACCAGCCAGGTACAAATGTATTGGCTAAGAGGCTATAAATGCCTGGTCTGCTTGGTGATGTCTGCGTGTATCAATGTCCTCCCATGCTTTCCCTAAGGTCACATAGGAATGAAAACTCTTTCTAAATTCTGATCCGACAAAGTTTATTACCAAATGCATCATTAACAAACTGCCCATAAAGTCATAGGCATGAAGGCAGAGGACTGAATCCCTGGGCAGCGCTATAGCTACCCACACATTGATGGAATTAGCCTCTGGGTCTCTTATGTGAGGGAGGTACACTGCTGAAACTGCCAAATTGGTTTGTATACAAGTTGTTATGAAAGGATTACCATCTACCCTGAGGATGTGGGAACAGAAGAGATTGTAAAATTGGCAGGATGCTGAAACCGTAAAAAAAAAAAGCAACAACTAAAAAAAAACTCAAGGACAAAAAGCATCTATGGACTTGGTTAAAAACAGCTAAAAATAAGCGGTGTGCTGTTTGAGGCGTTGCTCGCGGCGTTAACACCTGACAGTGCTGACACTTGGCGATTTGGACGTAGACGAAGTGTATGTCACCGCTACAGTGCCACGTCTGTCCTTACAGCAGAGCAATCAACTCTCAGCTGCTGACACGCTGTACACGGCTGTGTGTTGTATGCCGCTGCCTCCCCTGTCAAAAGATGATGTGGCTGGGGATAGCGCAGCATATGCTAGGTTTATAAAGCATCACTCTTCAACGTATAACAAGGCTGTTGGTCTTCAGTGCACAGACGCATCAACTGCATTGTGGCTTCCTCGTATCTCTGTATAATTGGATAAACCGAAAGAAATCGCTGGGCTAAATTCCTTCTCCAAACACAGGCTAAAGCTTGGGATCAGTGGAATGAATCGGGACACAGATTACGATTAAACATTTCGGCTGAATAAGAGTGTGCTCGCAAACACACGCGCGCATGTGGAAGCTCCGTTAGGTTTTCCTTTACAGTTTTAATGGTTCTGGTATTACCGTGAGTGCTGTGGGGGACTGTGCTGACAGAACCGGAGCTCTGACCCCTCTGTTAACGGTTTCTGTGTGTGTGTCCATGCAACAATGAGGAGGGCTAAAGCTGTTCTATTGTTGAGAACGCTCAGCATGTCAGGTGACAGCGGAGGGTGTTATGGTTTATGAAATCCATAAATCACCGAGACAACACAGCCGTCTCTCTTTCTTCTCTCTCTCTCTCTCTCTCGCTCTGTTACAGGAAATTCTAGGTGTCAAGTCTTCTTTGGAATTTGTGGCTAAATGTTTAGGTGACAGCTAAATGAAAATGATTTCAATAAGACGGTGCTGATAATATCTCCGAGATATGAAGAGATCTGAATCCATTATACTGCACGTTGGCAGATAATAAAGTCTGCTAATAACACAGAGCAATAAGACAAGCTGGGCCGCCTCCTCTTCGACACCCATACACACTCACAGAAACACTTTGCCACCAGCTAATTATCATAACTGCATCTTATTAGGACCTTAGATGTGCGCTGAAGCCTAATTAGCTGTATGTGGTAATTACGTGTAATACAGACTAAAGAGATAACGACATCAGCCCACAGACCCGTTTATGGGCAACGTATTGTCCTTGACTTCCCTTGAACAGATCACATTCAGGGAGCAATAGACTGAGGGGACTGGCGATTCCTTCCTTTAACCAACAGCCTCAACCTCGCTGACATGACAGGGCAGCTTATCAGGAAAGTGTATGAGGTTGCAAGTTGGAGCTGGCGAAGGCCACCGAGACTCCTCATGTGACTGCAGAGAGGTGACGACGGCGGCCTGTGGGTCCTTGACTGAGGAACGCCACTCATTCTCCTCAGCACTCTCCTGGGATGTATTTAAAAGTCCGGTGAGGACAGAGGATTCTGTCTTTGACCGACAGGGCTAAGAGTCTATCCTAGCAATTTTACAACTGAGGCTGATGGGAATGTCAACATTTTGCAGGTATTTGGCCAACACCGAAGAGATGGGAGAAAAGTATTTTGATGATTTTTCTAGGGGAAGTCAAAAGTTAAGGCACTAAGGGCGGCTGTGGCTCAAGGGTTAGAGCGGTCGTGCTCTAACCAGAAGGTTGGCAGTTCAAGATACTTAACCCCAAGTTGCCCCTTCTCATAGAGAAAGTGCTGCACATAGACGCACTGTATGAATGTGTGTATGAATGGGTGAAAATATAACTGTGTAAATGGCTTTGAATGGTCATCAGGACTAGAAAAAGCGTTATATAATTACAGACCATTTACCACTTCAGCCAGTACATATGTAAACCAAGTTAGGTAATTGACATATTGGCATGTTTAGGCTCAACAAAACAAAGTGTCCTTCGCACAGACTAAGAGATTTAAGTGCTTTGAAATCCAGGGCCGCAGAATATAAAACAAATAACAGTTTAAAAGAAAGTTTGGTGAGAGAACCTGCAGTATAAAGGAGCCAAACCAGATCCTTCGTTTTTTCGGAGACATTCAGTATTCCTGCTAACTTGAGAAACGCCTTATTATTCTAGCTTAATTAGAAGCATGGCGAAAACAGGCTTTTCATTCAGAAGCTGAGAAATTAATTATGTTCTCGGCCATGTCGGGCTAAAGCGAAGCCCAAGGGGGATTGTGGGTATTAAAAGCAGGGAGAGAGAGAGAAAGAGAGAGAGAGAGAGAGAGAGAGAGAGAGAGAGAGAGACTTATGGGAGGGGGATCTTTTCTTTGTGTGGCTAAAAATCCAAAAGCTGGCTGTTGATTAGTTTTTGGCAAGGGAATAGAGAATTATATTTCTGAGCATCAATTCACCTGAATCCTCAATTTAATCCCATTTAAGCTTGACGAGGTAAATAGTGCATTAAGGCTGATGCATAAATACACACTTGTTTCAGGTAAAATATATAGATACAGTTCCTCAGCACCGTTCATGGCGTGACCAACATTTCTTGCCCCTCTTTTCATCCTTCATTGGTTAATGACCTTACACATCTGTGTCCCACAGAGAGAGGGTGTGAAGGGACACGTACACACATCCCTGAGCATATACAGATACGAAATAACAGATGCACTCACATGTCACAAACACACACACACACACACACAGACAGATCACATTAGCTTTATTTGTTCTCTCTGCAGATTCGCTCTCCAGGGACCGAGGTGCTCCCTGGGCCATGGAGCAACAGGCCGCTGGGGAATAGAGGAAGTCTACAAAGCGTGGTAAAAACATATAGAAGGGAAAGTGAAGCAGCAGAGAGATGAGGCTCGACTGAAAGAGAGGTGGTGAGACAGAGGAGACAAAAGAGGGAAACGGCAGGCCAAAATCCGGGAGGTGCTGGGTGGGAAGGACAAGCCAAGAGACAAGATAAGGGCAGAGAAAAGAGGGAAGTGACAGGGGAGGAAAAAAGAAAGGAGATAGCACAAGAGAAAAGCAAGAAACCGATGTGACGGCAGCAGAGATATAGGTGGATGGAGGAAAGCCTTTCAGATGGTGGAATCAATAGAGAAAAGGTGAAGGGTGGATGGATGCATGAGTGTGGTGGAGTGGAGGAAAAATCCGGCACAGAGAGGCGGTGGAGGCAGGAGAGAAAACCTTGTGAAGTCTGAGTGGGATGTGCTGTTTTTTTAAATGTAGAGAGAGTAGGACACTTTTCTGGGTGACAGAGAGAAAAGGGAGAGAGATATGGAAAGATAGAGAGATGAAGAGTGAGAGAAAAGAGGGACGGAAAGACGGGGAGCGACGGAGACGGGAGAGACGGAGGAGGGGAGTGCGGAGAGGGAAAAAGAGGGAGAGAAGGAGCGAAGGTTGTTCTCTAGCATCTAAACGTTGCAGTGAGCTCTCTGCTCAATATGGCCCTGAAGGCACACCGCCTCTGCTAACACAGACGTATCACACACACACACACACACACACACACACACACACACACACACACACACACACACACACACACACACACACACACACACACACACACACACACACACACACACACA
Source organism: Hippoglossus stenolepis (assembly GCF_022539355.2). NCBI lineage: Eukaryota > Metazoa > Chordata > Actinopteri > Pleuronectiformes > Pleuronectidae > Hippoglossus > Hippoglossus stenolepis. The sequence goes on along the minus strand of NC_061487.1, from coordinate 17,948,995 downwards.
CACCAAAGCACAGATAGGGGAGGGGGGGGATATCACATCTATCGCCACTATTTGAACAGAAGACTGCGTGCATGTGTGTATATACTGATCTGTTTGCTGCAGATCGGGGTGGTGGGCGGGTGGGAGTTGAATGATGGCTTTGAGGAGTGTGTGGGCTGGGGGTGTCTGCAATTTCATACTGGTATAATAAAAAAAAAGCATTTCAAGCTGCCTCTTTGTGGAAAAAAAACTCAAAGAAAACGCTGACTGTTTTGCCGTGTCCATGCATGTCTCTCCCGTGCGTTCGCCAGTGTGTGTTTTTATGTTCGAAGTATGTAGCCCGGCCTCATAAAAATGCACAAATATGCCCCCCGTGTCTGTCGGGGAGCAGTTCCCATGATCTACCAGATCACTTCCACAATGGGCAATAGTGTCGGCTTCATTACCATAGCAACTAGCGAGATGAGGCTGGATGAGGAGAGCGGCATATGAAAACACTCTCCCAACCACACAACATGCTGCCTCAGTGCGCCACATACGCTGTCACATAACAAAACAGCCCGATCACAGTGGAAGGCAGCTCGCCGCGTCGTGAAATGTGAAGTTGAAGAGGGAGGGGATGGGGAGGAGGGGGGGGGCGTTTTTTACTGGGATGCATGAAGCATGACGTGACATCGAACTTTGATGCAGTGTGCAGCGTCTCCTAATGAACATGCATGCGTGTGTGTGTGTGTGTGTAAGGGAAGGGAAAGGAGTGAGATAGAGAGTGTTGGTTTTTCCGTCAGCAACAGTTCAGACTGAGAGCACTGCAGAGATGCGGTGATGCTGCAGTATTTATACCCCACGTTCAACCTCAGCTCACCTCGGCTGCTTCCATCTAAAGATGTATACAGTATGTGCGGCGGTGAGAGTGAGTCAGGCAGGGCCGTAACCGAAAAAAAACGTGAAAAAGAAACAAACGCAGCAACAGTTCTGTGTTTAACCGAACCGCCACCTCCAACATCCCCTCATTGAGACCCATTCTTTGTTATTTTACAGATACAGCAGTTTGCCATGCTGTCACTGGCGTCACCAACGCTGAGCTGTACCAGAGATCCTTAGTTACTCTTTCGCTTCTGCAGAATAAAGACTTGCCCCTCATGGACGTACATCAGTAGTGAGAGGAAGGGAGGGAGAGTGGGAGGGGGATGTAAAAAGGGAGGAGGATGATCAGACATGAAGATTCGTCGATGGGATTCACATCTCTCCTCTCCTCTCCTCTCCTCTCCTCTCCTCTCCTCTCCTCTCCTCTCCTCTCCTCTCCTCTCCTCTCCTCTCCTCTCCTCTCACCACTCCGCAACATTTTTAAACTTTCAAAACTTCTCACGTGTGTTAATCTGCATATCTATTCTATCCCTCTGTATAAGGGAGCGGTTACAGACGGCAATCGCCTCGACTCTACCCTCTCACTCCGTCTTTCTCCCTCTCCACCCTCTTCCTCTCTCTTTCCTTCTCTATGGCGGCCTCCTCTCAGACAGAAATGCTCCACGTCCTTTGATTTGTAGCAGAAATGAAGATGGGGAGTTTCAAAGAGAATCCTCTTCTTCTGCTGACGCACGCTGTCCCACTCCGGCATTGCCTCAGTTCTCCCTCCCTCCCCCTTCCCTCCCTCCCCATCTCTTCTTCTGTCTTCCTCCTTTTTTTTTTTTACCTAAAACCCAAACTCTTCCTTTCTGCCTGTCAGTCTTATCTGTTACCTTCCCTCCTCCCTCCAATACGTGATGCCACTCTCTCGTCCTCGTGCTCCCTCTTTCGTCTCCGTCTCCCTCTCCCCTGCGTCCCGTGGCAAAGCTGCTGTGTTAGTGCGGTGTGTCTGGCTGTTTTTGATGTCTGCTCCTGGTCACGGTTGGTGGAGGAATAAGCACCTCTAAACCTGTCAGTCCTCGAGACACGGCAGTTTATTTATAACGCTCCCTTTGTACGCCATCTGTCAGTCAAGCCAATCCTCTGTCTCCTCTCTCCCAATTCTACAGGGGCTGACAGACAGGCACCATGCTATAGGAGCTATTATAACGCACACAATCTCATTAGTGCAAGAGAGAAGAATATGGCTGACGGATTAACCGGAGCTCTCTTTCCTCAAAGCAACTTTGTAGTGTCGTATCAATTACGCATGGGTAATAGGTGTCAATGGCGGGCCGCCTCCGACAATACGCAGCAATTAAGCGGATTTGTCTCACTTCTTATGTTCTGCTTTGGCTGAGGAGAAGGACAACATCCCTGTGTTGTTCATGAGAGGACTGTTAACTAGGCACAGCTCTCACATCCCTGTCTTTTTCTTGCCCAACCCCCCTTTCCTCCACACTTTCTTCTTCATCATTCACTAAGTTTCACTCTTCATCCCCCTCAACCGCCTTATCTCGGACTCCTGACTCTCCTCACAATGCTCAAGCCATCTTACCTGCGAAGCTGACGTTAAGGATGAATTCCCTGTAGAGTCTTCGCCCGTCCAAGGCCTTCATGCTGTCGCACAGCTTGGTGGTGTTGAAGCACAGACTCCTCTGCATGTTGTGAAGGGCAAGAGCCATAGCGTACACCGCGTTCACCACAAACATGATCTTTGACTCGGGTTCAAAGTTATTCTTGTCCATGGTCAAATCCTTGTCACACGGGGGGAGAAGATGCGTCTCCCCGAGTCCAACATCTCCACCTACTCCTGCTCCTCCGCCACCTAAAGAGCACTGGAACCGCTGCTCCCAGTATTCCCTGTACCAGGGATTACGGTGGTTCTTGACCGGGTCCAAGCTGAGGAAGTAGCGGTTGAATTCTGGCACGGGATTGGCTGACAGCTCAAGTGTGATGGCTCCTTCGGCGGTGACCTCGTTTCCCTTGACAATGCTTTCCTGCGCACCCCAGCCATCGCTGGCCACCCAGATGAAGGAGGTGTTCAGCCTGGCAGCAGCTGCCAGCAGCTCTCTGGCATCGTCGCTGCGCAGGAAGAGAACGGCCACTCGGGCATTGGGCTTCTGGAGGAGCTGACGGATCACAGCTTCATAGGACTTCTTAGCGTTTGAACGCCCCACCTGGACAGAAAGACAGAGGTAAAAGCATGGACTGAAAATGCTACTCCTACCCGCAAATAAGCTAAAGATCCATATTTTCAACTGTTTATCAGTATGATTAAAAAGGAAGAAAGCAGAATGCATTCCGTACTGCGGCCTCATACTAACATTCACCTTCATAGCAAATGAGATGAAAAATGGGACTGTGAAAGCATCCGGAATTAGTTCTTGGAGATAAGCTTTCATTTTCTGGTTCACAACTGATAACACCAGTGTAATATAAACCCCATTTTGTGTAAGACAAGATAAGACATGACGAAAAATCGCAATTTTAGCGCCCTGTTCATTGTTACTGGTGCAGCTTCCGGCCATAAATCAGTGTGACACTCCAGATTAAAAAGTTCTGCTTTTTAGCTTTGAGCAGTGGTGTTTCATATTCATGCAGATCGAACCACAGAAAATACTATTCTATTGAATATGCCCTTTACCTTCTCCGAAGTGGCGATACAGATATTCCTCATGCGGGCCTCTTGCTCGAAGGCCTCTATACCGGTTTCTCCGTAATCACCCTCCGACGCCACGGTGGACACGTATGTCCAGTTGAAGAACCGCAGGATCTCAGCCATGGCCTTGGCCTGATAGAAGTCAGGGGGCACGGTGCGGGCGAAGTAATCATAGCGGCTTTTATCGCTGAGTTTGGCGCTCGTCGACGCGTAGCTTATCTGCGGGATCTGGAAGAGCCTGAGAAGATTGGCAACCTGGGGGAAGAGATGGAGAAGTGACATTAATGAGGAATAATGTGGACGAGACTAAACATGTTGGGACTCAGTAGAACCTTTATCTCCCCCAAGGCCAAACAGTCCCCTTCTGAAACCATATTTTAATTCAATGGATCCGGATTGTTATTTGGATCTGCGGCAAAATTCACACAAATCATTCCCCCTAAACATGTCTGAGTCTTTTCATCAGGATCCAGGAATTATTCTCTGAGAAATCAATGACAATCTCAATCTCGCGATGTTAAAGAAAGTGAAAAATAATTCCTGATTCTGCCCCCTGATCTAGATTGGCAACACATTTTTTTTTGGTGTCTTCCCTGATGAATACCACCTCCTCTCACTAAGTTTCATGATAAAACATCCAGTAGTTTTTTGTAATCGTGCTATTTAATAATAGAAAAACAAACACAGACAAAACCCTAACTGTGGCAGAGGTAAGTATGGTCGTGTTTTTTGTCTTGGGTGTTTTACTTTCAAATCTTCATGTGTATCAAGTTTTTCAGTAAGTTATCAAAGTATGATCAAAACTTTTTAGCATATTGACAAAAACAATAAATATATAAGAACCATCAAATTATTGAAATGGTCCTTTATTCAATGTACTTTTTTCATCAAAGGAAAAATTTGAAGATATTTATAAGGTTGTTGCTGATAGAAATTCCTTCATAGATAATGTGCTTATTTAAAGATAAAAGACAATTCAGCAAGTGTAGGAATAGATAACACGCGCACAGATGCACACACACACACACACACACACACACACACACACACACACACACACACACACACACACACACACACACACACACACACACACAGACTCACACACACTGACTCATGCATTAGTGATGGACATCATCTGGGATCTACTGATGTCCATATAATATTCCCTTTTACAGTTGATTGGGGTTTGTTCGTATTTGCTTCATTACAATTTTAGTCACAGACGCCGACACAAACAGTAGAAATCTAATTGCTACACATACTCATGCGCACACAGACATGTAAACATACACAATCAAACATGCACGCGCAAATACACAACATAAAGTACACAGCCATTCAGTTCTTGCCTCAGTTTAATCCTTTTAGAGCGCATCACTCTGGGCTTCTCTATATTTCATTCGCAGCTCAGTTGATGAGCTGTTTTGACAACATGTCGGAATCTCATTAGACTAATAATGTAGAAGATTAGAAAACACACTCGCATACATATACTGACGTGCATGAGGCCAGGTTGTCACACACACACACACACACACACACACACATACAGGCGGCTGCTTAGAGTTTTATGGTTTTTAGGTGGCAGTTGACTTAAATGTCGGGGAAGGTCACGCTGCAGAATTCCACCGCATTGCTCCATCACCTTCCACTGAACAATGACCACAGCTAGTTACGGGGCCTGTCTACAGGGACACAGACAGTTTAGTTTGTCAGTGAAAGCTGCTGAGAGAGCGAAGGCAGACGCACTGTAGGAATGGGCTGAATATGAGAGACGAGTAAAGAGAAAAATTAAAGGGAAGGAGGAAGAAATTGGTGCAGTGGAGGGATGGTGTGTGTTTTCTGCTTGGAATGCAAGTCACACACACGCACACACGCAGACACACGGAGAGACACACACACACACGTGTGCGGACGTAAGGGAGGAACACTGCCTGCTATGTAAATGGCCTCGAGACAATGGAGTTTAGTTGTGCATGATTAAACATTAAATAATTCCCTGTGACTTCATTTAGAGGCAAAAGACAGACCGGCCAAGTAGAGTGAGCATGAAGGTGTAGCTGGATTAGCTTCCCTGGCTGGAGATAAGACAGCAGAGCACAGTTCAGGTCCCGTAAACAGCGATGCCCTCAGAAAAGACAGGTAAAAACAACAGCAACGGCAACAAAGGGCAACGAGAATGAGCTGCGGGGGAAACAAAGGATAATTATGTTTGATGAAGGACAAGAAACAGAGCAGATGTGTTAACAATGGCTGCCCCAGGAAGGAGGAGGAGGAGGATGAGAAGAAGGGGGCTGAGGTCAGCATACACTGAGCTCTCACCAAATAGCCGGGAGGGACGCCCCAGAATGAATATAAAGGAGAGGAAAAAAGAAAAAGTAGCCAGTGATGAGAAGGAGGAGAGCAAAGATTTAAGGGACTGTAACAGAAGGAAAGAAATACAGAGGATGGGAGAGAGAGAGAGAAGAAGAAGAAGAAGAAGAAGAGAGCATGAGGAAGAGAAGACAGTCGCTGAGATTAGGGATTTAAGGACTGATAGGAGGAGGCTTTTGTGCAGACACAGAGGAGTAAAGGGAGAAGGAGGTTTTATGCTAAACTATGCAAATTATAGAGCTCTGTCACAAGTGCTACAAGAGCTGGGGAAACACACAGGACACACCAGTGAGACTTCTAAGAAACAAGTACACACACGACAACACACTGGCACTGCCATGTCACTGGAAGTCAGCCTTTGCTCTCTGGATCATGCAACTTGTGCAAGGACGAGTAAAAGAAACCAAAGAACCAAGGAAGTAAATATAGATGGTTTCCTCCAGGAGCTCATGTTTTCATCTGCATTTGTTTGTTTGTTTGTTTGTTCGTCAGCATCAATACACGGATCTGGATCAGGGGGGGGGAGATCCAGGATTTTAATAAAATTCATGGATCTTGCTAAAAAAATATCAGGCATATTTAGGGAACTGAAATCTATGAGTGTGTACAATGTGGTGCAGCAATTAAGGGAATTGCCGGGCCTTGGCGGAGCTATGCGATCTACTGAGTGCCATAGTCTTAAAATACGTTTGCAATATTCCTCCCACTGCGAGCCGTATGTGTGTGTTACCTGTATGGAGACGCTGCTGAAGGATCCTCCTATGACGCCGGCAATCGCGAGTGGGCTGTCGTCCTGCAGAGCGTACGATCCGTCGGGACAGATGAACTCGGTGTCATCCACCTTGGTGAGGGAGGCTCGTACAAACTCCAGAGCCTATAACACAAGCACATAAATCAAATCCCCTGCAACGTGTACGGTGAAGCGTATGGTATAATCTATTTATTCCAAATCAGCCACTGATTTATGTTCTTTATGTAAGAAATCTGCCACGTACACATGTACACACGACTGATTGATAGTTTTTCTTGTATATTTTGAAGGGGCTCTTGAAATGCTTTCAGTACAGGGTCTGAATGTGAGACTCAGGCACATTGCTGTGTACAAACAGCCAACAGACATACAACCTATTTAAGGGACCCTATGTCAAGAATCCAGGGTTTACGCAGTCAAAGAGCTCATTGTCTAAGATCCCTGGATGCATCATCTCTAAATAGCTCGGGAAAAAAAATACAATCATCTTCTGAAGATAACAATCACTGAGGGGTAAGTGCTTTTCTTTTCTTCTTTATTTTACTTTGTATCCGGCTCATTTCCCTAATCCCGAATTTCTATTTCTATTTCTGTTATCATTTGAGGCAAGATCCTTTTTCCCAGAGTGGATAAAAAGAATTACGAGATGCATTTACTTCACCTGAACATTATCTTTTAATGAGACCTTATAGTTGCACTTGACTTCAAATGGAAACATTACTTGTTTTGTTTTTTATGTCTGACACCACTCCAGCAGAGCAGCAGTTTTAGGTATGAAATTTATAGGAGAAGTTTAAGTTGCCCGACAGCGCGAGAGAACAAACAGCTAATAAACCGACTCTGTGTGAGATGTGCTGCATTCGAGAAGTCGTATCAGCATTTGCTGGTAAATGCAGCTACAACGGAACACAGTACAAAACAAAAATAAGATCTCACAAATTATACTGTTGAAATAACATAACACAGTTATATCAGTGGTTTAATGTTGTAAAATACAAATGATATATCTTGGGCATATATATTTGAATAAGACCAATTTTAAACAGCATCAGCAGCATCTTGTGCATATGAAAGCTTTGTCCTATCATCATCACCATCGTGGGCGGCATCAACCGATACTTGACTTTGATTGGTTGGACGTTTAGCGTGCTGTCAATTCTGCAAGTGTATTTGCAAACTTTTCAGTCTTTTTGTTTGAATGGAGAAAAGGAATAGACCATTCATCTTTGTTAATTCTGTTGCCATGGTAATATCATTACAGTAAAATGAACATCCTCACCATTCAAACATTGTAACGTCAGAGGCAAAGACTGAAAGCTGCTGCCAATTTATTTTTAGATTTATTTTATATTATTTATTATCTTTTTCGATTGTGTAGGACAGTCTAAAATTCCTGCATTTGGTCAGAAAGTTTGAAGCTATCCCAAAAAGTATTTTCATACCGAACCATGGTTCAGTTTGATCGAGCGAGACCCCCTGTTTTGATCGGACTATACTGGTCCATTGGTCTGGGCCATGGTCAGAGGCACCTCTCACATTATTTTGGTTCAGAATAAACTGAAAAGTCAAAAGTTCGGACCAAACAAGTTATATAAGTAACATAAGAATCTACTCTACACACTGATGGAAACAGTATTTTACGTAGATGGCAGGCAGCGTAAATTTAAGATGTGGAAAGTAAATCAAACACTTTCTTGGATCCTCTCTTTTTGAGTTTATACTAACCTGCTCCAGTGCATAGGTGTCTCTGGAGCAAGTGTCCAGGATGTGGACACCGAGGGAGATGCCAGGCAGCAAAAAGTTGTCCGTATTGATTCTGTCGATGGCGAACAGCATGGCCTCCAATCTCTGAATCCCTCTGTCCTCATTCACGCGGCCACACTCCTCCATACCGCCACCTTTTTCGTGCACGGGGAACAAGCCGCCGAGCACCAGGTCGCCCTCGATGCGGATCTCTCGGCGGAGAGGAGGCGGGTCTCCGACGGAGAGCAGCACGCCCCGACACATCATGACCAAGACCAGAGCGGGAATGCGGGCCACCATTTTGGGCTGAGGCAGGGTTAGGACTGATACTTGAGTGGAACAGAGGGGCTGAGGGTGAAGGTCAGGGGCGGGGGGTTGAGGGTGAGGAGTGCAGTGTCTGGTAGGGTTAAATCAAGTGGCCGTGGATGCTTGGGTCGGTTCGTGGCCCATGAAACAGTCAGGGAGAGCTGAAGTGGGCGGCACATGGAGGGGCACACCATCTGGACATCAGTCCTGCTCGGAGAGAAGAGGAGAGGATGGAGACACAACTCAGTCAAACACATTACGGGACAAATGACAAAGCTGTCAGACGCTGGACAATACAACACTTTTGTAAGTGTTACGATAAAGTATAAAGACAGCAAAGTGGACCTTTAGTGGAGTTCAGGGACACTGTTAACAAGGGCTCCAAGATGTTTCCGCTTCGCAGCCAAAGCCAGGCCATGACTAAAAGGGATGAGGAATTGTTTGGAGATTGTACCCCACTGTTCTCCAACCTGCCCCTCCTTTACATCTTCCTGTCTCTATGTGTGTGTGTGTGTGTGAGTGGGTGTGTGTGTTTGCCCCTGGTTGTATCAGGATTAACCAGCTTAGATGGCTGGTTGATACATGAGCCCAGCCTTCTCATGCCACAGATCAGAAAAGCTTCTCTAATCTGATATCTGTTCCAACAATTCTCTGCTCGCCCATGAGTTCATACCCCGAAGTGTGTGTGCGTATGTGTGTGTGTGTGTGTTTGTTATCAGATTTATTGCTCCCCCTCTCGTCTGCATAATTTTACCATGAAAGAAGCTCACTGACAACACTGAGGCCAACAACAGTTCATGCTGCTTATCGTCGCTTTCAACTCAATTAAATACATCACTGTGTGTTTTGACTGTGTCGCTCAATAACATTCTCCACCTCCTCTTTAGTCAGAGACAAATGTTTCAATAGATAATGGAGCTGGTGAAGTTGTCAACAAACATGGCATGTCGCAGATGAAGGTAGATGATGTTGCTGTTTCGGAGTCGTACTTACTGGGGTTGCTTTTGTTCGGGCTGAAATTTCTTGACAACAATTGTATGGATTGTCATGAACTGGATTGGTACTGGGGGGGGTTCGGCCTTGGTGACTTTAAATATGCCGTGACCTCCCCTCCAGGTTGCCATTTATGGGTCTATGTGAAATGTCTTGACAGCTATTTTAAGATTCTTTTAATAACTTACAAAGCTCAACATGGGCTGGCCCCCACCTACAATCCCAGTCACAACCTGAGATTGGCAAGCCTGTCCTTGTTGGCTGTCCCTAGGTCAAGGCTGGCTACTCAAGTTGACTGGGCTTTCTTTGTCAGGGCCACCGAGGCTCTTGAACTCCCTGCCTGACGGGATTAGGCTCGCCAACTCACTATCTTTAAATCACTGCTCAAATTTTTTATCTTACTTTTATTGTAACCACATTTTTCGTTTCTTGGATGTCAAACAATTCAAAGACTGAGCTGCAAGAGATAATATCCTGTATAACACATATTTACTATAGTCTCACTTTCCTTATGTGTTTATATCTTTTTAATAACTTAGCTAACACAAAGCTTTAGTGTCCCAGGAAAATGGATGTCAGAGTGATATTTCCATCCATCCATCATCTATAGGGATTATCCTGAGGGTAGCGGGGGGCTGGAGCAAATCCCAGTTGACATTGGACAAAAGGAGGGGTACACCATGGACAGGTGGAATGCAATTTGATTCTAGTAAAGTCCCTAAAAAGCTAAAGATGCTTTACACTCCCCTCAACAGATTTGACAGTTTCTAGCGGCTCAACATGTAAAGCAATGACGATAGCGTGCTCTCTGTTGTGGGGAACTTCTCACCACCACTGTCGCCAATGCATGTAGATTAAACTGATGAATCGGACAGGGATTGAGGAGTGAGTCCATACATACAGTAGATTCCGAAGCTGGCGCTGCATTTTCATCGTATCCAAAATTAGTAAACACCCCTGAGAGCAGGATGAGTCATCAAACATTTGTGAGCATTTTACAGGAAGAGAAACAACAAGGATTTTGATGTGGAGTTACAATATTGACTTTTTGACATTTTATTGCCATCTAACAAGAGATAAATGAACAATTAACACGGGGATTAAAACTGGGAAAATGTATCTTTCACTTCACAGGGCCTTCGAGTAGGATCATTTTCTTCTAAATTCTCTCATGTCTCCTTTGCCGTCCTCAGGAGAGATAAGACTGAAGTTGGAGGTTGACATTTTGATTATGAAGATCAATCTAGACCAAGGAGTGTGGTGGAATTTCTGTTGATTGCCGGCATCAGCTGAAACCCTGTTTAAGTGTTTGATAGCGAGAGAGAGAGAGAGAGAGAGAGAGAGAGAGAGAGAGAGATGTATGCCTCTCCTTTTCAGTAAGCAGGTAGGAGGATGAAAGCTTCTCTTAGATGCAGGCAGCTAAGATTTTTCTTCAGGCAGCTGCCATACCTTTACCTCTCTGCTCTATAATATGACACACGTACAGACAAACACCCGCCCACCCACACCACACACACACACACACACACACACACACACACACACACACACACACACACACACACACACACACACACACACACACACACACACACACACACACACACACACACACACCTGTTCTCTAAGGGTTTGACCTAAAAGCAAACTATTTCAATGTCTTAGCTTCCCTCTCTTTCAAATTAATAGACACAAAGAATTAGGATATTTGATAAATATATTGACGAATGTAAATGTTTATCATAGAAAGGAGTGCTAATACACCCTCTTAACTAAAGTTTGTGTGAAATATCATGATGTGGTGTTTTAAAGTCACTGTTGACTCCGCGTTAAAAAGTTGTTTCCTGTCAAAAACCGACAGGAGACGACCTGACACACACTTGATGGACACATAATTTAACCCAATGTCTGTTTCTGGGGAGGGACGTTGATGGAGTCTATGAAAGTTTTAGATTTATTCTCCAAGCTGTCACACATGCTCGATATGTGTGTGTCCCAGGTGTGTTTGTGCATCGGAGAGGAAAAGTAGATTTCTTTTAAATGATTTCCACTGAAATAGCTGGAGTTCCAAGAAAATAAACTCTTACATCATTATTAGGGGTCAAAAGAAAATGTCACACAGGGGAACTTTGTGTCGAGCTCACAACAACAAAGCTGGAGATGTGGTTGTGTGGGTGTCTGGGCATTTGTCTCCAAGCACAAAAACATGGCCATGCGTGTTGTGGGATACAAAATCATGTTTATGGGGCTGAGACTCTAACGACAGGTTTGCTCTGTGCTGTACTTTGACATAATTCTTCAACTGAAAATTGAAAGCTCTCAAAGTCAATTTCCCAGAAATTCCTGGAATAAAATCTTCTGGCATTTTAACACTTTTCTCAAGGTGTCTGCTTCATTCTAACAAAGCAAAGCACACTCTGTGAAACTGAATTTTTTTTTCTCTTTTTCTTCCTTCAAAATACTGAAATATATTACCGAGTGCATGACATTGTGCTCGACCTATTAATATATTGCATACATTTTAAAGATTGTAATATTCTTTGCATGTTAGCATCTTTATTAGAGAGTAAACTACAGCTGATTTTCCAACGAAAAGGCTGATGAGGCTTAAAAGTGGCTGATGAAAGTATTTTTCTTTCCTTTCCGGAAGCCACTGGCTACAGATGATGTCAGCTCATGGTATATGGAAATCAAAGTGCTGAGACCTGAAACTTGCTTCACATACACACGGCACCGAGGTGAACCTCAATTCTTTGTTCTGTCAAAGCAACAGCATCAATGCCTCGATTTTAAGTCTGAAGCATTAAAATAGCTTTGAAGCTCTATACCATCCAATATTTGAGATTAAGTTTCCAAACACCACAGCACTTACAGCCTCTGCAGTCACGAAGTCAAACCCAGACAACCATAGACACTGTAAAAGGATCAATTCCTAAAGCCTCTTGCGTTTTAACGGTTTGTGTTTTGGGGGCACAGATTTAAAAACTCAAATGCCCACGGCAGCTAAGAAATTTTACACCACAGAGGTGAACAGTGTCTATAGTCTACTTATATCAGGATTTGGGATCTGGTTTGTGTTTTCTTCATGATTATTATCATTTGTCAATATATTGTGTATGTATACATGTAAGGTAAAAAAGCGGCTCAGGCTGAACCTGAAATAGTCACATTGTAGTTTAAATTACCTACAATTTTGGATTTGCAAAACACTGGTTTGTGTGTGTGTGTGTATGCACTTGATCAGATATCTTTGTGAGCAACATCTATAGCCTACAACCTACAGAGCGAGGACATTTTGGGAAAGTGAGGACATGTTGGCCTGTCCTCACTTTCTGAACCACTTTTAATGGGCTGTTTGAGGGTTAAGACTTGGTTTTAGGGTTAGGGTTAGGCATTTAGTTTTGATGGTTATGGTTTGGGTAGAAAATGCATTATGTCAATGAGTGTCCTCACTAAGATAGAAGTACAAATGTGTGTGTGTGTGTGTGTGTGTGTGTGTGTGTGTGTGTGAGTGGGGGGGCGGCACAGGTATTCACAGAGCCGGATCGATGTCTGTTTGAAAAGGGGAGAGCCATCATGGTGGGACAGAGGCCGACGCTGTTATGTTTCACGTCACGCCTCTGATTCTGGAACGCCGTCATGCTATCTGAAATCAATCGTTCAGTCCAGTGTAATTGAGAAAAGGCAGCACGACGAGGGGTCTTCTTAACGCCAATAAAGTGAGGTTTAAAAGGGGCTGGCAACTCTGGCTTTGAGTCCAAACCAGTGGAGACAACAGGAAGTAACTGCGAGAAATATATCAGCACACAAACCTTTTAGAGCCTTGGTCACCAACCAGTCGATCGTGACAGTCTTCACTGTCGATCCCTGTAACTCTCTGGACTCACTGGCTGTGGTTGCGCCGCAGACCAGCTGCGTGTGTCTGTTGTTCACACACGCTGTGTGTCCGCTACTGGCGGCAGAGCTGCATGTTTATCTGCAGCGGAAGATGAACGGCTTCGTACTGTATAGCACTGGTATATATATGAATATACAGGACTACTTTTATACAAGCAAATAGTCCTATTTATAGCCAATCCATTCAAAGCCTATGTAAAAACATTGTGCTGCAGTAGCAGCTCCTCTGCAAAACATATTGTTGGACTGAGAAGCTAAATATTGTGCTCTGAACAGATGCTGTAAATATGAATTGATATTAATGTGAATATTGAACATTGAAAAGATAAAGTTGCATAACTGCCTTTCTTTGTGTATATTTATGCTCGTACATTCAGCCTTTTACTGAAATTGCAAAAATAATAAATATGACCCTTGTAAGTGGAGTATCTGGAAGATATCAGTGTGGTAGATCTCGGTAGATCTTTGGAACTAAAAAGTGATCTTATGCTTGAAAAGGTTGGTGACCACTGCTTTGGAGAAACTTTGGTTTGAATGAACTTTAGAGATGATGGTTGGTGGATTTCGTTACCTGCGCATAGAGCCAGGCTCGCAATGGTTTCCATTTTTAACTGTATATACCTTTATCTACCTCTTGGCACAAGGGCAAATATGTCTTTTCCCCAAAATGTCAAACTACTCGCTTATACTTATTTACTTCTTCCTAATATCCCTGCAAGGAAAAACATGACATTTTTTACATAAACACATATTTACATAGACACATCACAAAGGAGTTACATGTCTTACCTGAATAAAGAGGTATAAGGGCAGATGGCAGCTGGCACATGGCAACATCACCACAGACACCTATTTAAGAGAGACGGGGCGACATACAGGGTTCAGTGGGTGAGTGAACAAGAGCCGGCAAACAACCAGACTGTCAACACACGGAGCGGAGATAGGATCAGGACGAGCAGGAGGCTGACTGCTGACCCCGCTCACTGGGAGCTGTGATGCAGCGCAACATCTGACAGACAACCCCATTTCACCTCTGACCCGGCACAAATCGGGAGTCAGCGGGTATGGGCAGCGTGCGCCACCACACACTCTTCTTTTGCTTTGCTGTGTTTCATCTTCTGTGTTTCCTCCATATGGCATCACCTCTGCATCCTCTGCCCTCCTCCCCCCCCTCTCTCCCTCCCTCCCTCCCCTTGCTGGCCCTCCACCCTCCCCACTTATTTCCACCTCCCTTACACCCTCCACGGCCCTCGCTCTTCCCTCCTAACAGGCAGGGCTGCTGTGGATGACACGTATCCAGCTGAGAGCAGCCATGCAGGGTCGATGGACCGCCGAACACTGAGAGGAGAGATAGCCGCACAACTCAGCCCTGTGTGTGTCTGTGTGTCTGTGTGTTTTCTTTCCTCCGTGTGTGTGTGTTCAAGTGTGTTTGTGTATGCTTGTTTATCTGTCTGTTGTGCACCCCAGCTGCATCAGTGACTCTCGCAGCATGGGGAGACACTGTATGAGTGTGTGTGTGTGTGTGTGTGCTCTTTTTTTCCGTTTCATTGTAGCAAAAGAGCGATGGGAGGTGGGCTGTCAGACACTTTGTTATTACAGAACAACAGACTCCTTATTAGACATGCACACTGTCACAGGTTTATCAGTTAATTCAACCAATTGCTTTGAGTGTTTCTCCCCTTTATCATCTCTTTCTTCTTCTGTCGCTCCCTCCCTATTCTGGAGAGTAGGGCCAAAAAAAAAAAGTGCAACTAATTCATTCATTCTGACCCTCACAAACAATTGTGTTTGTGTGTGTGTGTGTGTGTGTGACATGGTGTCCCAGACTTCTAACACTCCTATGGGTGCAATGGGTCGTGACCATTAATTATTTACAGAGTGCGTTTTAGGCAAGAAAGACTGATGATCCATAAGTAGGACAGAAAGATAAAAAACAGAAAGGCCGAACAACTTAAAAGACTTGTTTTTAAAGGCTAGTTCCGGCCAGACTTGAGGCCAGATTAACAATCTGAGCCTTTTATTGGTGAAAAAAACACTTTTACTGGATAGTTCCTGGAGTGTCGCAGTTGCCCCATGAGATAACATTGTAGCTACTGTCATGGTGGCGGAGCCAATGTCCTGGACTGATTCTAAAAGTTCTTGAAAGTACCATTCATTTACACAGCCCCATTTATACACATCGTGCCCAGGTTGAAAAATACCTGAATTCCCCTTTAAGGCAAACACACAGTGTTATAAAAAGTACCTCTAATAGGTTCTGTCTATTCATTGATGACAGAAATAAAATTAATGGGTTTTTTAATTTGATGGAATAGTGTCTGGCTAAACCTGCACCCAATCGAGTGAAAGCGTTTAATGAGATAAATTCCACTTACTGGCTTCCAGACAGGAGTGTATGCAGGCAGCTACCTCAGGACAAATGGGTGTATCTGTGTGAGGTGACAAAGGCTAACTTGGATTAAACCTCCGTTTATCACCTATTACCAATCAAAATCAATAATCAGCTTCTGAGATGTCAGTGCACTATTGATGCTCCATTCCCACAGTCCCACAGACAACAGGCTGTTCCGGTATTGGTGAATCAGTCCATTTCATGACTTGCATTCGGGTTCAAAGGTTAAAGGCTGCACGTTAGAAACATGGAGAATTGATTCCGTGAACCTTAAAGACGGCTGAAATCGAAAAGATCAAACGACACAACCATTGATCTTTGCTCAGCAGAACTATAGCTCCGCAGCAGATGCTCCACATGCTGTTGCAGAGCAGATAAAGAAGAACATTGTTGATTAAAATTGGATCAACCTATGCAAGAGACAGACTTTACTGTGCTCTCATGTACAGTGGGTACTCCAAAGGCATTCTCCACTAAAAGAGCTTTTAACCTTTGAGCACCGCGGTGGGAGTGAGGTCTATTTTACAAAGTAGATTTTACTACAGTGAGACCTCCAAGACTGATCCTGAGCACGAGGACCATCAAATAGAAAATAATTGCATCAGTAATGTTGATTATATTTCAAATTCCTTGTTTACTTAAGTCATATATCAAGCCAGAATCCCAATTATCGTTGGTTCCAACATCTTAATATGCAAATTGTCTGCTTTTCTCAGTTTTATAATTGAATATGTTTGGGTTGTAGGACTGTTCGCTCAATCTGAAGGCATCATAAAAATATTCTTTATGTTTTTCAGACCAAAACGGTAAATAATTGAGATTTTAATCTACAGTGTTATACAAATACGCTGTAGGTGTATCTGTCATGTCTTCGTATTGAATTTCAGTGCTCAGTGTTGGGGGTCCCCACGCACGGTGTGATTAAAAAATGACCATTCAGCCCAAAAACAGACCGGTGTTGGGAAAATGTGTGAAAGCATTCATCAATCCACGTTTCATCACTGTGGAGGGCGGCGGGCCTGTCAGAAGGAGAATTACCCCTCCGTGGACGGCATCTATCAACTTAACTGTCATGTAATGACCCTGGGAGTCATCGTGGAGCATCAGTCAACCTTGCCACGGCACGAGTGCTGCTGCATCCTACTTAATTCATGTTCACACCCCGTCAGTCTGTCTTCGCTGCAGTCGATACAAGTTGTACAGAGCGCTACAATGGACAGGTGGAGAGTAATGGACAGTATTGACCACAGCATATGCCTCAGACAGTTAGAGGAATAAATATAATTGGTCTGGACGGAGACTTATCGGTTTGAATAATGTTGGCTGGTTTAAGTTGTGTCAGGCTCGGTGGTCACACATGGAAACCAATTACTGCAGTCACCCCTCACTAATTATTAGAATGTAAATGATGTGCTAACTTTTTTGATTTGCTCCCATCACTCCCATGGATTTGTCTTCATCATAATTGGGTGAGTGATTATCTCCACTGCAGGGCAAGTCGTATAAAGCATGTATTATCTGTATATGTCAAAAAGGATGAATGTGGTACGTAGGTGTTTCTCGACCATCCTCCCATCCATCCTCCCATCCATCCTCCCACCCTGGACAGGTCTCCAGCTCATCACAGGGCCGACATACAGAGACAAACAGTCATTCACATTCACACTTTAAGTGAAATCATACTCTCCAACTACCCTAACCCCAATCTGCATGTCGTTGCACTGTGGGAGGAAGCACAGTGCAACAAACAATAACACCCTCCAGAAAAACAATAAAACCAAACAAAAAAAGGCATAGACATGTGGGCTCCTTCCTTTTTTTAACCATAGGGTTGTCACTGCTAAATTAAAAGCTGAGCAAATCAATCAAATCAACACTCTAACAAAACGCATGTTTACTAAAATTCTTAGGTTTTATTTATGTGTTTTTGTTTTGCTAGAATCGAAAATGTTCAGGAAGTAAGGACATGTTTTTTTGCCTTCCTGAATCTGAGGGAGAACAGTCACAGGTTTGTATTAATAATAAGTCTAAACGCTGCAGCACACATGTAGTCAGGTGTGTCATTGTGTAATGCAATACAAACTATTTGGCCAACATTGTCAGACGACTTTCAAAATACATGGGAACTATGTGATTTTTTTTTTGTTGCTGTAAATATACTTTCTGTTTATGAGTAACACTTGTTTTTCCTCGTGATTAGAAACACATGTGGTATGCAGCAATGATTTGTTTTTCTTTTAAATGTGAACGTCAACTGCCGGAAGGATTTATTTGTGTTGGATATTATTGTCTGTTCTGTAATCCCTCGGGTGTTGGGCCATTTTGGTGAAAATAAACAACTCCATTCATAAAGTTATGCAACGATCGTTTAGTGTTCCAATCACAATGGATCAAACGCGTGACACAATGGAATTTGGACATTGCTGGAATAAGGAGGGAAGCTGCTATTCTATTGGTACTTCTCTGTTTTAGTGACGGGGCTTGAGCCTGAAGCAATGGGTCAAAATATATATCAAATGAGGATGTGATTGAAAACACTAACCCTCCCATTGTTTGGTATATATTACAAGTGAATAACACACACACAAAAAAAAGGAATTTGTATTTACGTTCTGGCTTTCTGGGAGTGGCAACTTTCCTGCACCCTGTAACTTTCAAGTATATCACTTTGAATTGATACTAGTCACTGAATTACCATTAAACCACCTATCTCTCTCTCTCTTCTCTCTCTCTCTCTCTCTCTCTCTCTCTCTCTCTCTCTCTCTCTCTCTCTCTCTCTCTCTCTCTCTCTTGCTCACACACACACACACTGCTTCCCTCCTCAAGCTCATCATTTATTGAAGAGTCTGATCTTTCTCTGAGACACACCATCACAGCTGTACATCCCACTGCCCTTTCACTGCCTCCTCCCCTGAGTGTACGTATGTGTGTGTGTGTCAATGTCCGTGCATGTAGGGAAAGGAAGGGTGTCGGTGAACAGACAGTGGAATTCTAACGCTGTATGTGTAAGTGCACGGAGTGTATGTGTTTGTGTGTGTGTGTGTTGTGACCGTTGTTGCTGATGAGATGTGAGCTGTGGGAAAACAGCAGCGACTTCCCGACACTTCCCTGTTTCTTCAACGGAGCAAAAACAGTGCGAGAAACATGTGGAGTAGAGCGACAGTAGTTTTACTAAATTTTGAAAAGCAGAGAATTTAATTTGAGTCATCTACTGCAGGATACCTCCACACCACCACAACCACAAGCACCTGTTGCTGTAAATTAAAAAGACCTTTGAAAGAAATATTGTATTTCATTCATTCATTCATTCATTCAATCCTTTGTGACTTCAGAGGATGCATTGATAGAGAATCCTCATTTGCCACATTCTTAACGTATAACCCATAATTAAAGTATAAGACATGGCTGTATCAATTAAAATAAGGTAAGAATAAAAATGAAAAATGTTACAAAGTAAGTGTTAGAATTGGCAATGACACAAACAATACAATTATCAATGAAACCCTGGCATTACCTCAGCTGAGGTCAATCTAAATGTTTGTTGAAGCATCTTCCAAGTATGCAGGGCATAATCCTAGAAAGCAGATCTGGCTCCCTCAGTATAAGGTTTTGGCAGATGCAGGGTGAGCCATGTTTATGAATGAGTGCAATGACTACCACCTTTCCAAGAAGCTTTTGTAAAAGAGCTTTATGAATAAACCTCCTCACTGGCCAGTTCTTTCGGGTACAGCAGGCAATGGTTATATGGCTCATAACGATCTCCAGCGACTTATATTAATACAGAGTAATAAACTGCATCTATAAGGATTGAAGGTGCAGGCCGTGGCCCCCCCGGCCATAAATAACATCCCTGATTAGAGTTGGGCTGATGGACGATGGCCCCGTCCATCGGCTGACAGACATGACACGATGTGAGCCCTGCATCCTGATTGCTCCCCCACTGAGAGCTGGGCACACACACACACACGCACGCACGCACGCACGCACCACGCACGCACGCACGCACGCACGCACTCACGCACACACACACACACACACGCTTTATTTCCAGTGTCTGATGAGTCTTGTGCTGAGTAATCTTTTGCCGCCCCAGTTCCAATCTGAGTCTTTTAATATTGATTATTTGCCAATAATGGGTCTGATCCCATATTTCATTTACCTAACCTAAATGTTGATGAACAGTCTGTGTATGTGACACATTGAAATAACACATCTGCAGAGTAGTTCATCTCACACACCTTTTTTTGAATAATGATTTAAAAGAGAGTTCAAGATGTCTCACTCTGTTGGATTTGTTGGAGCTGCAGAAGCGTTCAGTTCTGTTGTAATACAGTTGTGTTGCAGAGTGGTGGTTCTGCTCCCACCAACTATCTTTGTCACGTACTGCCAGTGGTGTGCGCAGCGCTCACAAACTGATGACATGTTTAAGCTCGGCCTGCCTTCACAGCTGCTACAATAAACCATCAGCAGGTCTTTATTAAGCACCAACTAAAAATAAGAAGCTGCAGCTCACCCCGCATTGCTAATGATAATGATTTATTTTTTTTTGCTTCAGATTGTAGTAAACCTAATAAACTACTTTAGGAATAAAGGATAGTGTCATCTGCGTTTAGTTAAAATTTGTCAGATTGAAAATATTAGTTGTGTCTAGAAATTGACTCTGCTGAAAATTTTAAAATAGTTCAGACGTGTGATTGATTGAATTGATATTGCATAAAGTGTTACTTACCATCCTATTGGAGACTTTGGTTGTAGTAAGGGAGGATGACAAAAGGACATATCTATCAGTTGCCTTATGGTGGTTGACAACATACGCAGACAGGTAGGCACTGGCAGGTAATGATAAAGCTTCTTATTCAAAGTTTTTTAATCGAAAAAATGTACAAGTAGCTTTGGTGAAACCATCTTACAGAGACAAATGAACACTTTTACAGACGTGAAAAGTTTCTACACTAATATTAGAAGGACTATATAAACCTATTACATTGTATTTTGTGGAGATTTGTTTTTAATGACTTGATAATTGAGTTGTTGATTCTGAATAGGCTGAAAAAGGCTGAAAAAGGAAAATGCATTATTTAATGTGATGATTATACAATTTAATCTTTTGTATTTATTACAAATTGTTGTTTACAAATGAAATGAATTCAGCACCATGGACAACCACATTAAGAAGCTTGTATATGATTATATTCAATCATATAAAATGGATGATTATTGTAAAATACGCCACAGAAGCAAATAAATTGTCCAAAGTAAAAGGCAAAATAAGTGCTTTTGTATTTTTTGCCTTATCTCAGTCACGGTTGTGCTGATAGACGTTTTACTATTTGTAGGTTTACTCAAACAAAGTCTTCTAAGTAAATAAATAATTATCATTAACTGTAATAAATGAATTATGAAGTAATTATGTAATCTTTGTTTACAAAGGACTGTATATTTAGACTGCAGACAGCAGTGCACATCACTACCAGGATCCCTGAGTTCAAAGAAACATGTTGCTTCAATTTGAATGCAGCATTTTTAAGCATGGATGTGCACGATTAGTCAGCAAAATGATTATTGTTTCTATCTTGCTAGGCAGCAGCAGAAATGTTGATTTGTTAAACCAATTATTAATCTTTCAATAACGTACAACATTGTTTAACTGATGAAACTAAAGTGTTCTCAGCCACATGCCAGTTGACGGGGGCTGCAGCCCGAGCCAACGGCAGCTCCCGTCTCCCTGCGCTAATACCCGAGTGTTGTAAAGTCGCGGGGTGGAAAGTGAGACAGATGTCATCTTGTAAAACCAGCGTGGTTTGGCAGTATTGTACAACCACATTCAGCACAAGCATGTGGATCTGAACCTGCAAGGAACCAAGGCTACTAGTGCTACTATTAGCCACACTTGGCAAACCACCTCTTTTACTTAAGTGTTTCAGATTAATTACCTGGACTGTGGCGGCCCAGGGAATGCAAGTATTTTGTGCCATTTCTTCACTTAGCCCCTTCTCTCTCTCTCTCTCTCTCTCTCTCTCTCTCTCTCTCTCTCTTCTCCCTTTCTAACAACAAACACTGACCTGTCTGTCATCTCGGACTGGTCATCAGGAGCGCCAGGAGAATTCCTGGTGCATCAGGGGGCCAGTGAGCCGTCACAAAAATCAATAAAGTTTATACCTCACCTGTCTGTCTCCCGGTTATTAGTCGTTGTTATCAGAAAGTAGTCTGTAAGCACGACAACATATACTTCAAACACCACTCCTTACTCTGTCAGATGTACCAAAGTATGACTTAAGTCAGGTGCATCTGTTATGAAACTAGTTTTTATAAATGTACTTGGACTAAACCTCCAGTAGTATATCAATGACGACCAAACTGTGCATCACAGTACATGAAAGTAAGAAATATACCAAAAATCCCTTTCTAACAAATTCAGGCGCTCCAAACACCATTTCCCATTATTCTGCCATTAATGACATTATTTCATCTGATACAATATTTTTTAGTACACCATTAATTGTCTCACATGAGGTATATATATATATATATATATGCTCTGTCTATATATCACTAAAGCTTTGATGGAGAGGTCCACGCTCTACAAATACGTCCCGGGATGGATTCAGATCCAAATGTGCAAACTGAAGCATTAACTGTGGCCACATTAAAAACAGAATCAAAACCCAAATAGAAGGAATGTTTTATGGGGCCTCTCCTCATACGACACTGCTCTGCTATTAAGTACCAGCCAGTCGCCCCCTGTAAGCATGAAAACTTTCTGTAAAAGGTTTGTGGTTTTTTTCTGTCATCGAGCACAGTGCCTGAGGTGGGCTGGAGTTGTTGGTTGAAACCAGTAGTGACAAAATGTCCACACAACTTCATGAAACCACTCCTCTCACAGCATAATCCACTTTTTTGGTATTTATCCAGACGCTCGGTTCTTCATATATGTCGTTAAACACGTTTGAATCTCAAAGTCCTCCTGCGTAATCCTATTTTATGAGCAGGCGTGTTGGCACGTGTTTGAGCGCCTTGCAGGAAATATAGAAGGAAACCATTTCTTTCTTTTTATCCTTGGGAAATATTTCAGTATTAGATTTGACTGCAACTGACATGAATTCAAACGGACCACACCTGCCACTCTGCTACAGCAACAACATACTTTCACACTGATTTGGGGCACAACATGACTTCAGTGTTTTCTGTCCAGAGCGCTTTCTTGCACTAAAACATGTGACCTTTACGTAGACATGTATGTATTTACACAATTATTTTAATTGCCTTACCATGCTTTTTCTTCCTTTCATGTATTTAAGTCTGCGCCTGAGATTTCAGTCATGTTATGTCAAATCAATGAAACATTGACCCATCAGGAAAACCATCAAACCATATTCTACATCCGACACAACATGCACACATATATCCACACGTAACTCCTTTGCCAATTCACAAGTCTATTAAAACTGATTGGTGCTGTGTGGGAGCTACAAGGCCTTTTGTACACTGACTAACATGCACACACACACACAAGCTCGTGTAAGCACATTTACCAGCATGAAAATGCTGAGACTCAAGGCCACTTGCGGACCATTGTCCCCCGACTCGCTCATAGATGCACATGCTCCAAACACACATGCACACTCACAAATGCAAAAATGTCTATGGAGGCTTGTATGCATGTCTTTGAGGTTTAACAAGGCCACCAAATGCCCTCCCACACTTTCAACTCCCTCCTGCACCGCATTTGACCTTCCGGTCCACACGAACACACACACACACACACACACACACACACACACACACACACACACACACACACACACACACACACACACACACTGAAGGATGTACATACATTCTGTTAGCGTGAATTCACACAAATGAATTGACCCATAATGTTGGACACACGATCTCACAATCAAATATGTTGCATTGTGTCTGTAAAATTCGGAGGCAAAACGTGTGGAAGGATTTCAAAATTATGAAATATAATAAACATTAAAATCAGACATTATTCTGTTAAGAGCAAATACACTTTATTTTACACGCAGAATCACACACATATATTGATCCCACCCCTGAAGTTTTGCACTATTCAAAGTTTTCATTCCCAACGGCCACATAACAATTTTATATAAAGTGTATCATTCTTGTACTTATTATTGTTGTTGTTATTGCTGCTATCTGTCATGGATTCACCAGATATGCAGCAGAACAGGCACATGCCCAGCCCTCCTCTGAGTAAATGTTTGTTCTCCTCTCTGTAGAACACTAAGAATAGTTTTCCAACTGTAGTGAGCCCATCTGCTGATGTTGATATTGCAATGTCAATATACCATTACAACCATGAGGGCGTAAGGAAAATAACTGCGTGATTTTGTAAAATTTTGGAACATGTAATTCATGTACTGGTAATTTTCAGATTCAGGAGCCTACATCACTTTCTAATAAAAAAGGAGGGAAGCTATCTGACGCTTGTCTGCTGTGTGTCATTTTAACGTCTCTGCTATTAATTTAAGAAGAGAAGCTCTGATTTAAACCCAAACAAAGTTATTCAATAGCTAGGCAATAACTGATCAGTGTAGAAACCGGCAAGGTCTGTCTACACTCACTGTTGAGTGCGGGACACACCTGCTCTGCAGGAAAACAACACATGAGCCTGGAATCTTCTCTTTTCTTCTGAATTCAGATGCAGGGATTTGGAATCAGGGAGCAGCATGTGTGGGGCATCTGCAGAAACACTGTTGACTAAGTTCAAGTTCTGGCTATTGCATGTTCAACTCAACTGAGGAGAATCCGACTGACTGAAGTCTGTAACATCTGCTGTGGATGTGGACACTGTGCTCACCCTGGACCTTCAGCACAGCTCCATGCTCCTCTGATGACGACTGGCTGTTCTGGGGCGAACGCAGTTACTCCACTGATGTGACCACACATCCACCTGTATGCCTGTTTCCAGAGACGCACTATCCGCCCATCTCCCTCCCCCCACCCAGGAAGCCTAAAGCCGCGGGACATGCCTCGGTGCGGTCTGTCTGAACCCAAATAACTTCTCCACGCTGCGTAAAATACGCAGAGACACTACTCTTTGTTTCACCTTGTGCACCTTCACCACCGTGCCTCTGCTGCAGAGAGAAAGCTGCTGTCAGCTCTGTTTTCTTTTGTTTTTCATCACAAGCCTGCGATCTGAGGATGCATCAGAATAAACAAGGTCCACGGGAGCCGCGCTCCTGCAGCACAACTGGGTGTTTAAATCCTGCGCAAAGTTCAAAGCAAATTGCTCAGCATCGCAGGATTGGCTGGCGCTCAGCTCGAACGGTGCCGGACTGACAATTTTCCACTGCACAATGTCGCCTAATAACCCGTAATGCGAGACTGCAACACGTCTACCCAAACAGTGAGGAGTGTGTTATATTCCACCTACCTTTGGCGACTCGGAGGCTTCGGAGGTTGCGCACAAATCTCAAACTGCATGAAGTTTGACTTAGTCTACTCCTGATCCCTCGGAGGAGTCGCACTGAGAGGGAGAGGATGGACGCCCCTGCTCCCTGTGTGTGTGCGAGAGAGAGAGAGAGTGTGTGCGCGTGCATGTGTGTGTGTGTGTGTGAAAGAGAGGGGGAGATATATTGAGAGAGAGAGAGAGAGAGAGAGAGAGAGAGAGAGAGAGATGGAGGGAGAGAGAGAGAGAGAGAGAGAGAGAGAGAGAGATGGAGAGGGAAACAACAGACGTGGAGAGCTGTAGCCCCTTGCCAAAGGATGCTTCAGTCTCCTAGCAACAACAATCGATCTGGCAAGGAGACATTTTTATTGGATAAAAAGAAAACTTAGCCATTCGCCCCCCACCCCCCACCCCCCACCCCTTAGCACATGTTTACCACTCAGAATAACAACTCCAGCTTTATTGAGTAGAGAGAGAGAGAGAGAGAGAGAGAGAGAGAGAGAGAGAGAGAGGGAGGGAGAAAAAGAGGGAGAGAGAGAGAGAGAGAGAGAGAGAGAGAGAGAGAGAGAGAGAGAGAGAGATGCTCCCAGATGACTGGTTCACATGTGTGTGTGAGAGGTGCAGGATAATGCACTGAATTCATCTTCATCTATCTGTCCTGACTCAAAACATATATGATGAAGTACAGAGAGTGTGTTTTATCATTTCATGGAGGCTCCATCAATGTTTCAACATATTATTAGACTCAGTGAGAAAAAAAGGGAAAAAAGCCTGGGAGGAGGGCGCTGAACATGCTGCCCATTCCTCATCTCGCTCAGGCATATTTAGAAAGATGTGGCATCGGCTGCGTGGTTCAGCGATAGAGAGATAGCACATCCAGACCTCACAGCTTGGACTTGGAGGTCTACATGTGAATCCTTACATCGCTAATATGATGCATGATATATGGCAACCACACACAACACACACACACACACACACACACACACACACACACACACACACGCACACGCACACTTGCACTGTTTTTCCACAAGTTATGGAGTCTGTCTCTCTCTCTCTCTCTCTCTCCCTGCGTCTTCCCTCGTTTTTTCCGTCATGAGAGCAGAAACAGTGGCGCTCAGTGGGATGTGTGAAAACACACTCACACTCACACACACACACATACATGTGCATCTGTACTTGTTTGTATGATTATGCACATGGAGTCATTAGAATGCAAGTATGCAAGTGTGCAGCTCCTATTGAACAGAAAATCCTCTTCACGCATGATTGAGTCACAGAGCGCTCTCTCTCTCTCTCTCTCCTTCTCTCTCTCTCTACTCTACACAAATGCACACAAAAATGAACACTACACACACACACTCGCACACAAACACACACACATAGCGGCAGTCCAGAGGCCTGATTTCTGGATTGTAAAGTTAGTCAAGTGCATAAAGATACACTGTCTGAGGGCTTGCTCAAAGCAGTGTTCTTTCTGATTGCAGCCGCAGGCCACCGCATGTTGTGTTGCCTGCTTTATATGCAGATGTATGATGACGGCAAGGTGAAGTTCCTGACTAGCTCATATGTTTTCCACGTACGTACCCTGTGACACCATATGGCATAAGAAAACTGTCTCTGAGGATAAGCTTCGGATGGGTAGAGATTGATTAGTTGACTGAAGGACTGAGGATAAGAGCATCCACTTCACACCCCTGTGACACACATGCATGCACAGGCATGAGGTGATAAGTGAACAAACACACACACACACACACACACTTGTGGCCAGTGTCAGTCACAGCTTTCCCGGCCTTCATCCGTCGTCCCTGCCGCTTGGGTTTTGGAGATGCTGGATGCTCTAATAAAGGCCTCATTGTCCGCATGGCATGCATATATGCAGAAAGCCCAGAAAGCCAGCTTTGTCCCATAAGGGTCCCTCAGCGAGAGAGCTTTGTGCTCAGCCTTTCCCCAAAAACCGAGACACAACATGGCCGAAAAGCAGAAAGAAAGACAGAAAGGAAGAAAGAAAGAGGGTGAGAAATACATACCAGAGTGATAGATGGTAAATATGGACCAGTTGAACCATACTTTATGAAGTCATCTACAGGCATGAAGCTCTGTGTGTGTGTGTGTGTGTTTGAGCATGAATGTGTGTGTACATTGCAGGAATGTAACATTTAGCCCGATGCTGAACTGCTCCAGCTCATGCAGCAGGAAGTAGGTCCGCTGGGATTATGTTTCCCTCTTCTTTGATTCCACACAGATTGTTTGTGTCCCAGCGCTAATAGAATTATCCATGCTTCATTTCCCATGGTCTTCTGTCCTGTCTTGGCCTCGTGATGGATGGAGCTTCGCACAGAGGAGTGAGTGTGCTCAGAAGTGTGTCCAGTGTTGGTCGGACAACGGCGCTACTTACGACCACAAGCTCCCATTTGCTCTGGTCAGTGTGGTCACTTGTGATGTAGCCAAAGGGACAAAAGGCCTTCTAATAACGCGGAGCTTTGGCCCAATGTGAGAATAACAGTTTTAGGCTGTTTCTATTGGATGTGTGATTAAGATATAAGATGATTTGTTGAATTTGTCTTGAGACGAATTAAAGTATAAATATTTGTGGAGTGTGTGTGTGTAGACCAACGTTAGCACCACGCAAAACAACAGATTTCATCAACATACAAAGTCTCCAATTTGGTTTCACTGCAGTTCCAACAAGCAAAAAGACATGGTTAATTTTCTTTAAAAAGATATGGTTTGAAGGCTGACCTGTTCTTCAGATACATTTCAGTCAGGAGACGATAATAGAGAAACAAATAAGAATAATACAACATTTATTGTGAACAGGAGGAATAGACTTTGGCACTTAAAGGTCCAGTGTGTAAGATTTAGGTGAAAGGGATCTATTGGCCCTTTAGATTTACATACTTAATATTTACATCAGTATCGGATCCTCTCTATGGAGGCCACCACGTTTATTTTTACATCAGTCCAAACAGGACAAACTAAACATCTGTTGAGACTTTTATGACAACCGAAGGCTGCCACAGGTTCTCTGAGGTGAGGGGTATTCAGCTGCAACATGCAACTTCACCACTAGATGTCACTACATTCTACACACTGAACCTTTAAACCCCAACAGGAAGTTGAACACCATGGAAGCAGTCCTATGAATCAGGTGGTTTGGACATGAAGGAGACTTCCCCCAGAGCCTTGACACTGGTAGTGATAAGGAATGGAGCAGGAAGTTGGGACGTCTCATGAAGGCTTCTGGTTGGATGGTTTGAAGGAAGATCACCTGGTATCCAGAGCTGAGGGGGGGTCGCAGAACAATGAACTGACTGAGCTGAATGACAGGAGGGAGAGAGAACATTTCAAACTCTGACAGCTTACAGGTGATTGGCTCATTCCGGACATGTCAGGTTGTGATTGGATGAGCAGAGAGAATGAGCTCGTGGATATAGCTAAGCTCCACACTTTTTCTTAGCTTCATTTCTGTGGTCACACTCTGGATGGGAGAGATAAAGACCAGCTAAACCAAGCTCTGAATTTTATTACGACAATGAGTATGTATCTACTCAATCAAATTTTTTTTAAACAAATCTACTGCTTATCGTATTTAGCTCCTATGAGTTTCCTACACAAAACAGCATCTATGTTACTGCAATAGAAACCATGTCATTAGTAACTCTAGATGTTTTTTCTCTGCAAAACTTTTCTCAATGGTTAAATATTCATTATATAACTATAGACTGGACCGAGTGTGAGAACAGTAGAGATCATGATGGTTTACACTCAACAGAAGTCTGCCAGTGTGAAGCTGGTATTTGGAAATTACACTTTTGCCCTAAATGTGTCTTAAAAAACGTGTGTGTGTGTGTGTGTGTGTGTGTGTGTGTGTGTGTGTGTGTGTGTGTGTGTGTGTGTGTGTGTGTGTGTGTGTGTGTGTGTGTGTGTGTGTGTGTGTGTGTGTGTGTATGTGTGTGTGTGTGTGTGTGTGTGTGTGTGTGTGTGTGAATATCATATGGCTGGTGATGTCGTTTTGGGCAGTCGATGTCTCCTAACGGGGGGTTGGTCTCTAATTATCTTAGTCACAGAGGCATGGCCAACAGACTGCAGGCCGCACACACTTCACAGGACACGCACTGACCTGTCTCATGTTCGTCTGCCCACCAGTCCAATATACACACACACACACACACACACACACACACACACACACTATATATATCACGGAGCTGTGACTCACCTCACTCACCTTCTGTCTGGAGTAGTTTACAGGCTGAACTTTTTTTGCAGCCGTGTAAGATCAGACATCTTTGATTTTGAATGAAACGGATCTCACAAAAACAGAAAGTATTTCTAGTTGTGCAAAAATCTGATTGAAATGCCATTCAAGGGTTGACCATGGTTTCCGTGTTCTGTGTCCGCTGAGAGATGACACACTCGTTCTGGTCACGATCATTTCATACTAAAATGTGTGTCCATTATATTCCATTCCAGTAGGTGGAATGTTTTTACCTGGAGCATGCACAGTCGACGCATATAGTCAGTGCGCTCACAAATATTTGGCTGCTTGTGCACATCCACATAGGAGTCTGCAAGTGGACAAGGGTTGGATGACCACATTTACGCCATGATGACCAAAGAGGACCCCAGCGGACTGGGGGACAAGGAAATTATGACTTTGCCTTAACTGATTTTTTTCATTTCCTTTATTTTTCGATAAAGAAATTGTGGCACAAACATTCTGTACAAGATTAAAATATTTTTTTGGAGGAGCTAACTTGCCTTGTTTTTGTTTTCAGATTCCCTTGTGAGACGTTCCTCACTGTGTTACTGAAAATGACATTATTTTGTGAAAATCAACAACATAAAAAGAAAATCAAAGTCAGTATCATGTGATCAAACTACACTTCACACAGAAACCCTCAAGGGGGGTTTGCGTCTATAGAATATGTACAAGTACACATGTACACACACACTAACTGACTGTGTACAGTATCTGATTTGGCCTCTACTCTGAGCTTTCTCACCACGACCACAATTCATTAGTAATTGACCGCAGCAGCCTCACTCATTAAACATTAACAGGCTGCTGGTGAATAATTGATTAATGATATGAGGCGATCTGCAGCAGCATTCTGACAATAAGAGTGCATGGATGAGAGGAAGGAGAAATGCAACGCAAAGCAGAGGCCCCGACACATGACACAGATATATGCACACACACACACACACACACACACACACACACACACACACACACACACACACACACACACACACACACACACACACACGCTCACTAACTCACTCACTCACCTTGCTGATCCTAAAGATTTCTATCTTAGTTTTTAGATCCGTTGTCAGGTCTCTGTCCGTCAGATGCTGCTGTATCTCGTTTTAGACAGAGCCATAACCCAATTTCTTAGAGCAAGCACTCCACAGCTCCTCTGTTCCTAAAGGACTCGTGGAATGTTTTGTGATTATTGCGGTCCAGAATATTGCTCTTCTATTTACTGCATTTTTTTTTTTTGTGTGTGGCTGTATTATTTTTAAAATTGCAAGGTTGCGGCATAAAAGAAAAAAAAAATACAAAAGAAGAAAAGGAGGAGAGGGTCAATACAAAACTAGTCTCCAAAATTTAAACCCGTCCTCCTTGCCCTAAAAAATATGAATGTTTTCTGATCTGCTGCAACAAGTTCTACAATATCCTTCCAAAATTATTGCAAAGATGAAAGCCTCCTCGTTTTCAGATTCTGGTTTGTCCCAAGACTATGGAGGACACTGACTATGTGACATTAAATGCAAACAGAGTAAATATACTCAATCCTTTACAAAATTTAGTGAAATTGGCTTTTAGTTGATTATATGAATTTTCTTTTATGATGAAGCAGCTGTGATGTTGGAGTTTGTAATGTAACATGGAAATCATAAATCACTCCTCCCAGAAATAAATCCTACCTTTTAAAGTATGGTTATATTTTGGCAGGACCCACTTTAGAAGTAGACATATAGACATACAGCACATTCATTATGTTTAACTACTGGATCAAATTGTCTGAGTCTAATGACATTGATTGTTTTGGCTGTAAAAAGCCTCCTCAGTCTGGGGACCTCTCATTCAAAGTGATTAGACTAGAGTTTCATTAACGTTGACTATCATTAAGCTGATTGGATGAACGAGACAAAGCTAGTTTAAAGTGTGAGGATCATACAAATAAAGTTTTCACCCTGCAGACAAAGATTTAATATACCATGCAATAAACAGTGCTCAATAGTCACTGGAGCTGGAGCTGCTAATATTATATTATTGTCTGCAATTTGTAGACATCGTAATGTTCAAAATGTTACTGTTTAATGTGATTCGTCGGCTTAGCACTGAGGAACTACATCCTCACTGGGTTGAGGGTTAGAATTTGATCTGAATCACACACACACGCGCACACACACACACGCACACTGGCACAGTACTTACGCTGACACTCACAGAGTGAAAATTAGGATAATGACAGTCATCTAGCAGAGAAAATAAGAGCTGGATGTCTCCTGGAGTCAGGCTGAGAGAGTGCAAGCTCATCAGAGAGAGAATGGAGTGAAATCTGTCCTCCGTCAGCGCTGATGAAACTCACCAGGTCTTGGCAGGGGCCAGTCACAGAGGTGCTCGATGATGAATGGGGGCCAGTCTCGCTCCTTTAAATCAACGAATGGTGTGTGTGTGTGTGTGTGTGTGTGTGTGTGTGTGTGTGTGTGTGTGTGTGTGTGTGTGTGTGAAAGCATGTTTGTGTGTATTTGTACGCCTGTGCTCATACAGTACATGTGTCATCTGTCATGGCTCCTGACACTCAGAGCAGTTAAGCAGGACGACCAGTTCATTATCACACATTTTAATATTTAATGTTGCGATTTGATAAAAAATGATGTTTCATTAATGAGGTGATCCATCCCTGGATATCAAGAGTCATCCAAACCAGGGCAGTGCTGTGATATTCAAACTTCTGTGCTTTGTCCGCATTACGCCTTGGTTTATTCTGAGGCTCATCATGTTGTGTTCTACGCCTCCATATTTATTTATAGCTTATATCTTTTCCTAGAATGATATTGTGTTATCTACTCGTGCATGTTTACTTCATAAAAAGCTCGAAAGAACTTCGCCGCCCTGTCCATTAATCTTCTTCTTTTTTTTTTTTTATCACATCTGCTGCAAACCTGTATTTTCCTTATTCCTTTTCTCCTTCTCTATGTTGTCATTCAGAACATGTATGTTTTTTTTCCTTTCCTTCCAGAGTGTGGTATTTCAGTTTGAGAGCAGAACTAATTGGTTTCACATTCAGATTTAGTAAAGCCTCCACTCAAAACCCTTCACTTACACTCAAATTGCTTGTGGTTAGATTTGCTCTGCTTGTGCTCAAACTGTGCGCTTGCACTCAGATATTTTATTGCTTGGACAGATTACCTTTGCTCCAGCGTAAACTCTTCATCTCACGCTCAGGCTGCTTCTGTGCGAACATGAAATATCTGCTCCCTGATTTCTCCTCCGCTCTTTCTTGTTCCTCAACAAACAGGATGCCAGGTGTAGTTTAGACAATTGAAATCGTTCTGCCGTTGGAGTGTGAAAATAAACCGCCTGCATGGGACTCTTAATGAAGTAAAGCTAACGCACCCGCAATCAGGGAGGGATAACTTCATTTGTCAGACGTGTCATGCACGCACAGAAGCAGTGTGAGTGCGAGGCGAGTGCAAGCACGCTTGAGCAAATCAAAACACAAGAATGAGCTATTTAAATACGAGTGCAGGGTTTTGAGGCAGAACATTACAAAAACTCAACGTGAAATTGCTCTAGAATAAAGATAGGGGAAAAAAAGAATACATAGACAACCTACTGTGCATCATGCAACATACCACATAGATAGACAGTTGGACAGGGACATTTTAATCAAGAGGAAGTTTATTTATTAAAAAGATAAGAGATCTACAGACAAAAGTAGACTGTGACATTGGAGGAAAATCTCTATCTCAGCTCCCACATTATCACCCAACCTTTTTTCTCTTTTTTTTAAAGTAGATGCCTTGGCCGGTGCTGGCTTTGTATCCGGGGCCGTTATGCTGCTATTTCTGCCCGTGCCAGTCGCTCCAGGATGTCTGCTCTGAGAGCGGGGCTTTGAAGAGCTGTCCAGGTGAGGGTTTGGCGATGGCACAGCTTTTCCTGCTCTTTCACAACAGAGTGGCCTTCAGGGACCCAAATTGCCCCTGTAGTGTGTAACAAAACTCTCACACACACACACACACACACCCACACAAGAGCTTTATACGCGTGCCATATTGTACACACATAGTACAAGTCCACATGTACGCGCTCTCAGTCACAACCCGTATTAAAATAGCAAGTTGGACAAAACAGAAAAGCGGAAGACAATTGCTCTGGCATGAATCCTTCCCTTGGTACCATTTCAGACACAGAGAAAAAAAACATGTGCTCGAACAGTTTATTTTTCTCTCCGGACCTCGACTCTCGGTCCACCTCTTTGTGTTTCCTCTCCTCATCCTCCTTTAAGTTCACCTCCCCACTTCTAATCAGTAAAAAACAGAGCCAGACTACAGATGAGGCCATATGTGCCTCTGTGTGTGTGTGTGCGTGTGTGTGTAATTATGTGCGTCTAATTATGTGAGCTGCTCGATTTGAAAACACCGTGGAGATGCAATGGCGAAAAGCGAACTCGTCACTTGACAGATCCTCTGCAGTGCTCTCAAAATACACGGCAGTTCCAAAATCTGCTCTGAGCAGAGGACAGACTGACGTTACCTCCTCACAGGGCAATTCCGAGTTTGTCTTTTCCCCCCCTCAAGTGTCTTTCTGTCTGTGGCTCTGTGGGAGGAGAGGAGCTCAGCCACTGATCGAACTGGACTCTCTTTTTTTAGCCTCCGTTTTAGACGAGCCTCGAGTCGATAAAGTCCTTTTGAAGTTATGGCAAGTATAACACATCCTAAGCTGTTTTCAGACAGAATACAATAAATCCCTCCCTGCGCCATAAAATCCTCTATTTTCTATGGGTTTTACAACAAAAAACTTTTAATGCCACCGAGTAAAGTGCAGCCATTTATCTGAGAGAGGCAGTAGCAGCAGAGGAAGGAAAATAAAAGGCATCATTGGATGTTAGTTTAGGTTGAATAAGCAAATTCTTCCTGTAGTAAAGTATTATGCCATGAATGGAACAAACAGCTTCTTTAAAACTTTTTTCATTCTGTCCTGATGTCTTCAGCGTTTTAGTTTTTTTTCAAAATGTACTTGTTTGGTCCAGACCTTCAGACTTTTAGCAATAAAATAACAGGTGTGAGAGGATCAATATTTAGTTCTTGAGTTCTTTCATACTTGATTCGGATCGTTTCCAGTGTCAACATTGTTTTTTCTTTGGATAGTTCGGACTTTCGGACCAAAAACAAAGGGCTCGCAGGTTCTCTTATAGTCTTGGCCTCTGACATTATGTTTGTTGTACAGTAATGATATTACAGTGACGTTCATCTTCTCCATTCAAACGGAAGGCCCACTTTATTTCTACACACTTAATAAACATTTGAATTGACAACACGCTGATGTCCGACACATACTTGTCTACAAACCAATGAATGTCAAGTATAGGTAGACGCATCCAACGTAGGTGATGACAACAGGACATATGTTTATCGTACATTCTTCATACTTTTGTTTTTAAATTACGATGTAAAACCAAAACAGGATCAAATAAAGACAACGTGACAAAGACATGAACCTTGGTTTGGACCAAGTGGTCCAGACTTTCAGGTGTGAAAACGCTCTAAGTCAAGAATTCTGTCCATTATATCAGTACCAAGACAAGTATGTGCTGAAAGACTTTAACATGAACACACACACACACACACACACACACACGTAGCCTACACACACACAGACACACAACACACTGCTATGATAAGTGAACCAAAATTGCATAGGTAATAAATCATTTCCTGCTCACATAATCTCAATGATGACAAACCACATATAGCTCAGAAAGTATTTGTTCTTGAAAATGTGTTTGTGTGTGTGTGTGTGTGTGTGTGTGGGCAAGTACACACTTCTTTCTCATGATCATCTCAGATTTTTTTCATTTCCGGTGTATGTGTGATTCTCTTTTTCTGTGTATGCATGTGTGTGTCTGTGTGTGTGTGTGTGGGAAGGAGGGGTGAAGGGATATGTGTGAGCTGTGGCATTGAGCCCCGGGGGTACAATTTCAAACCGCAGCCTTAAGGTGGCCTCCGCTCTGATCAAGTTAAACAGGCCTGAGACTGCGGTGCACCAGGTGAGCCGATGTGAACAGATTACATCGTGATTTATTGGCCGCCAGGCATTGATATTGAGGCCTGAACGCTTATGGCTATATTTGGACCGATGACCTAGAGAGCCGCTGTTATTTACTTGTGACATTCAATGTGTTCGTTTTTTAAAGACTTTGCTTAAAAGATTATTTTAAAGGAAGTGAAATGTACTCACCTGTTCTGGCTCCATGCTCCCAAACATCTGTTTTGTGTCTATCCCACAAAAAAGGAATATAATGACAGGAAAATAGGTGGAAAAGTTATTTCCTTATGAGTAAAGAAAGAAAAAACAGAAATCCACCAATAATAACAGAAATATTCTGTAACACACCTTCGTATTCTTGTTCTTTTTCTCTCCTTCTAACTTCTGCAATCAAAGTATCAAGTGTACGATTTGTGGTTCAAGTAGGGCCGGGGCATGGAACTGTTTTGCATGCTGGCGCACAGTTTGCAGGGGCAGATCTGAAGCTGGTTTCATGTCTAAATTAGAGCACTCTGTAGCAACACATAGTAAATGAGTCTTAATGAGTTTCCCAGCCTTTATTTTCTGCACTGTTAGACAGCCCTGTGGCAGCACCAAGATGTCAGCCGCTCCTGCTGGGGCTAATATCCTCCAACCGCAGTGATGACACCGCCACCAGTCATTCACATACACACAGGTAATTGCATGCTCCAGGGATATGTACATATTTGTGTGTGTGAGTGTGTGTGTGCGTGTGAAGGAGAGAGAATCCAACACAAGGCGAAGCTGAAAAACACATAGTTCTCTCTGAGGGTTAGTGTTGATGAAGGACAACACATGAATTATAACTCTACATTCTGAGTATGTGTCATTACATGTGTGTGTTCATGGCTGTGTAGGCAGGAGAGATGCAGAGGTACCTTCGCTCACTATGTGGGAGATCAAATTGTGGTTTACCTGATCTACATGTGTGCATTTTTAAATGATTGGGGGGGCAAAAATGGGGTAACCTTAAATCCATGTAATTGGGCAGTAGCAAAAATGATCTGTGCAGCAGTTATGTATAAAAATCGCGTTAAATGCAATGAATGGTCCACACCATGATCTGAAAAGAATATTTCAGAAAAGTCTTGTGAACAGCACATGAATATGATCAAATATGTCATAATAACCTGTATTTATAAAATGTTACCATCATGACCACCATGCTAAAGCTATAGGTGTGTGTTGCCATGAAACAGAGGGTACCTGCTCCTCCTCTCTCACCTCCATCCCCTTCCCTCTCTCGTTTCCTCTCTCATCTTGTTCAGTATCTCTTCCCTTTCCTGAGTGTGTCAGTGAAGAAAGTAAATACAGGGTCAGTTGGCAATTACGTGCAAATGTTACTGTGGCCTCCGCCAGTATAATCCTGCAATGAAAATAAAATTATACAGGGGGTCAGTGTCCTGTGTTTACTATCGCTGAAGAACTGCCAATATCTTTGCTAAAGGGAAGCTCTAAATGA
Organism: Hippoglossus stenolepis; assembly: GCF_022539355.2. Taxonomy (NCBI): domain Eukaryota; kingdom Metazoa; phylum Chordata; class Actinopteri; order Pleuronectiformes; family Pleuronectidae; genus Hippoglossus; species Hippoglossus stenolepis. Next base: position 17,911,813 of record NC_061487.1, on the reverse strand, counting down.
TATATAGGAAATTGGCTAAGCTTAGGAATGGTAAAAGGCTTTTTATCATAAACAAACATCATGTAATAATCAAATTGATCCACTATAATTGGCCTGTGAGAAATTATGTTACTCCTGAAAGATAAAAATGAAAATGAAATAGATCAGACATTAGATTAGATGAGAAAGTCAGCAGCACCCGGAGAGAGTCATTTTGGGAAATTATTGGATGACCTTTATTATAAACACCTTGCTGACTTTCAGCTTGAGCTCATGTCATTTAAAACCCATCTGTGTTTCTTCTCTGGGACAAACACAGCACATGTTGATGACAATGCATTATAAAACACCATATGCTGTTATATTCTTTCAAGAAGATGCACGCGTGTTAAATTAGACCGTAAATTTTAGTGTGTGCGTTGTGTGTGTGTGTGTGTGTGTGCAACAATAATCATGTCATGACTCATCTGAATACTAAATCTCTCTTTGTGACTTCCATGCAAAACACCTCAAATCCCTGTGTATGCTGCGAAACAAAATCACGCTCCTTTTTGCATTTTTATCAAACCATTGGCAGCATCTGCCACGAGGACTTGGAGATCTGTTGGCTGTGTATGTGGGGCAGCATACATTAATCATAACGATATTGAGAGGAGTGACAGATACTCATATCAGCATTTACATAAACAAGTGGAACGGGGTATGCATCCAAATGATGTGCCATAAAGTATGGATGATGTCAGACACGAATTGTACCACAAGTGTTGGGGAGACATGAGTGTGTAGGCGACAGGCGAGGGATCCTAACCCAGAACCCTCCTGAGAACGAGAGGTCACGTTGTCTTCTGCGGGTCTGTCTGACAGCTCTAATTGCTTCTGTGTGACAATGTTGTTCTCCTGATACGTTTTTCTGTCTTTTGAGTGTAGAAACGAGAGGGTTCATCTCGCTGTCGCTTTTTCGGCTCGTCTATATAAGGGCAGGAGCTGATCTACGAATAGATTGCAGTTGTATAATATTCGAGGGACGAGTGCCAATCTAATAAGGCTGCTAAGGATCTGATGAATAGAGCATCACAACAACGACATGCAGTGTAATCTGGGGGTGTTGCGTCACCTCTCGCAGCTAATCTTCTTATGGGGGGAAAAAAAAGCCAAGCAACAAGAATGGCTTTTAGCTGGAAGATGAAGAAACAAATACATCAAAGAATCTTACTCTGAAAGTTTGTCCATCTCTCCATCCGTCTGTGTGTATTTTCTCCCTCAGTCTGTCGGTCCATCTGTCCTTGCCTCACACATTCCTTCTTCCTCAGCCTCTCCTGGACTTTGTATGGGACTTTTTGGCTATAGAGTAGCAGCGTGAATCTTGGAATGGCAATTTTAGTTTGCCTGTCACCGAACGACCAACTACTGTACTGGTTTGATCGTCAAGAGCCCGCTCTTCTTTCACCATTCGTACCACCATAGGTTTGATCTCGTTTATGTTGCACTCAGTAAGTCGGAAGCACGTTTTCCAAACCTTTCCCGTTTCTCTATTCTGTGCCCAGATTGATGCTGAAACACGAGTCTGTAATTCTCACAGATCTGAAACACACACAAAGGTGCCCAATCATAGGTCGATGTGGTCTACATTAACTTTATTAACAAATATGATTGACAAGGTATTTTAATGTGGAGGGTATACGTCTCAGTTATCTCATGGTCAATCTCTCCAATAGCTCACAGAATCCGTGTTCTTACTTTAAGTCAAGCGTTTCAGGCGTTTGGAATTTGCTTTGCTACTAGTGCTCGTTTCATATCCGGCATTACGTGAACAAAACCATTTGCAACCATTTGCGAATCACAAACAACAGCAACAACAAGCAATTGAATCTCCTCCATGTTTCTGTTGTTGTAGTTATCGGTTGTTCGTCATCTCCCCTGGTCTTTTGACCATAGTGAAAACACACAGACGGTAACTTTTTAGCTCCTTGAAAAATGTTCCTAAGACTAGAAGTTCCAGGTACTTTGGCTAAAACACAGTTTAATTCTGGGATAGGCATTTGCGATCCCCCAGAGGAATAAGCCTATTGACTTTGGTAACCCCCTGAATCATCTAGTGCCACCAAGAGGTTGATATTTGTTTGTTACTTCGGGCCAAGGTGGTTATGTTGTCACCCTTGTCCGTTTGTTTGTATGTGGGTGGGTTTTTTTCAGCAGGATTACAGATAAACTACAGAGCACATTTCCATGAAAGTCTGAATAAGGACTGGACGTGGGCCAAGAAAGAACCCATTAAACTTTGGCACACATCCTGAAAGACGGATGGATCCAGGAATTTTTTTTAATCACTTCTTTAACATTGTGAGATAGGGCCCTTGGCAGAGGTATGAATGGAAACATCTCAATAATCCTTAAATAGATTTTCATGATATTTTGTACACCTTTGTAACGTCTCCGGTGCAGCCTGACGGAAGCCGCTATCACAGCTGTAGACTCCAAGTGTTGTTGAAACGATTGCCGGTGGGGGAAGGTGATGTATTTTTGCTATGGTTCAACTGTGAGTGTGTGCATGTGAGCACATCTGTGTCAATCTCTGCATGTATCGCTAATCGATAGGTTGCAAGAAGCTGCCATCTGTATCTGTTTTGTAACATCACACTACACACTATCGTGGAAGTACACACTGAGCTGCTCATCGTGCTGTCAGGCCACCCTTCCTGTGAGGGTTCTGTGTGTGTTTGTGTTTGTGTTTCTTTATAGCTTGAGGGAACGTTGGAAATCTGACGCTCATGTGCAGACTGGATAGAAAACACATGATGCATCAGTCATTGTCGGTGCTGAGGCAAGGATAAAGCTGGCAAGGTCTGATGCACTGATAAATGTTAAAATATCAGGAATCAGAAACTAAGGGTGTCAATAAATAAACCTCTGTCCATTCCTCTCTTTCTCTGAAGTCCTCTGTTTGTTTTTTTATTCCCGGTACACAATCACACAACCCACATGCTTAAATCCAGTTGCTATACACAGATCTGACTTTACTTTTAGTCTGAATCTTAAGGCTGACTTGAATCTTTTTGGCCATAAATAAATATATTTTGCGTGCTCACACAAAAGCCTCACCTTGTCTTCCCATCCCTCCCCTCCCTGTCTCCTTCACCTCTTCCTGCCTCTGCCCCAGCTCTCATTCTTCACTCCCACCTCTTTCCTCCTCCTCGCTGAGTACAGGGCAGGGTAGCAGAACTGTCTCGTCTTTGAGACGTGAGGAGTTTGATCTTCAGAAAGTGGAATCTAGATAGCATGTCGTGCTGTGCTTCAGGGATCTGTGTGGTGTTTGTGTGTTTGCGTGTGTGCGTGTGAGTGTGCACGTGCGCCCACGTGTGTGTCTACCTTACATTCCTGATGAAGATAAAAGCCCTAACCCTGACATCGCTCAGTTCTGTTAAGTAAAGCAACAGGAACTGTTCACAATTCCAGCAGCATGAACTCCATCATCTTTGCCTTTAGAATTCCCCCAAAATACAGACACATGTCCTATATATGAAATGTCATCAGCTGCTTACATACACACACATGAAGCTCTATCTGTCATTGTATTAGATAAAGACAGAAAGCAGACAATGGAACTTGTTGAGGTAGATGGCCTTTGAAATTCATTGATCAATAGAAAGGTGGACAAACACAAACCACAAATGTCTTTTGTACAGAATGTAATACTCCTTGTTTTGTTTGTGGGATAAAAGCTGTTTGTTTTGCTGTAAAATGGACTGAAGGGGTTCGTTCTGCAAATGACAAAGAAACAGAACTCAACGCAAAATTGTAAATTCCAATGTGCAACATGTGAGTTCAAACTCAAGGTGTCTCTCTATCAATTCAATAACAAAGTTTGATGCAATCATGAAGCAGCGTGGGATCACGGGAGTTGTTGTCTTTACCTCCAATGCAGAGGAAAATCTACCAACTCAGGTGCAAATCTTGTTTAAGGATGAGGTAATATATTTAAGTTTTATTCATACACAGCAAACGGCAATGAGTAATTATGATCCATTACGAGTTATCAATACAAACACCGGTATGAAAAAACTGTCTAACTGGCTAGCAGTGGGTTTTTCCTTTATTATTCGTCATTAACCTAAGAATTTAAGCAAAGTGGACATGACACAATTAAAAGACGATCAAAATGAAACCTCCTATTACCTTGAGTAAAATTGTGATTTCTCTGCATTTGAACATTGTGGAAAACATTTTGGATGGCGAAAGTAAACATGATGACAACATGTATGACTAGTCGGTCTAGTCTAACTGGTCTAGTTGTTTTTTAGACATTTTTATAAATGGGTTTTTACATATTGTATCTTTAATTGCAACTTCATATAAAGGGAATGAAAACTATTCTTATTTTCACTGGGCTTCCGTTGGATGGGGCAAGCTGTTAAACAGTATTGTTTTTTGCTGCTCTGGAAAGAACACCTTTAATGTTTGGCTTCTATTGATGAGCTGGAAAGATGAATAAATCAAATGATCCAAGTGTTCTACAAATGTCGCGGCACCTTTTCTGTGGATGACATGATAAATCAAAGCCAGTGTTTGGCCTTGATTTTGTCTTGTCAGAAAATCATTTCTTTTGCTGTCCACATAATAGAGCTCTCATCCTGCTGCTCCCTGTGAATACACTGCCAGAATGCCAGGGCTTCACAGAGGTGTGTGTGTGTGTGTGTGTGTGTGTGTGTGTGTGTGTGTGTGTGTGTGTGTGTGCGCACATTTTTGCACACCCATTTGTGCATTTCTTGTATGAGTACATGTAAGGGACCAAGCAGAAAGGCGAAGGACAAAGGTGTAGAAAGTAATTTTCCCTTTTTAATAAAATTGGAAATATCCATATAATTTACAAAAAAAAGAAAAAAAATCCCTACAAAATCAGGGCACAAACTTAAAGAGGTCAACTAAACAATAAGACGACTACAGTTTCAACTAACAGACCTTTCTTAACAAATGACACAGGTAGACTAATTCAGACAGGCACACATTGGACACCTAATCAAACATACAACCATATACCTAAATAAACTATCAACATACAAACATGAACAACCTATCAAAATAAATATATACACAAATGAACAGGATTAACTTTAAACAAATGATAACAAAGTCAAACAGAAAAGTTTCAACCCATTTTAAATCTACCCCCTTGAATTATGCTTTGGCCTCCTCCACTTCCTGTAGGCTGGGCTCAAAAGGCCACTTCCTGCAGTATTAAGGCCTTTCGCCAGGGGAGCTCAGTTTACACAAAGGCTAAGTGCATTTGCAAATTAAAGAGAAACACAGAATATGTAAAGATAAAGACAGAATATTAGCCAAATTGTGTGCACCCAACCTCCGAAAATAAACTCAAGTAAATAAAGATGTACTATGTTCAAAGGATGTGTGATGTTTTTATTAAAATGAAATGTAGAATGTGACAAAATTATACCATCACTGAGCTGATGGTGTAACCGTCACGGTACAGTATGTCCCTAAAGTCTCTTTCCAGCTCATGATCTGCTGTAAATAATATTTCCAGGGGACCATCACCGGACCGTTTGACCACAACTCGCCACAACTCACCATTTCATCCTGTCAAACACAACGTTTCACTTAAATCCTTCCCATCCACACAGTTTGGTAGGGGATTAGATAACCAATGTATTTCCTGCCTCGCTGGAAGGCAGACATCGAAACAGGTGTCGCTTTTTCTCAACAGGATTTAGTGTATTTCTGCAATGTGTGTCTCTCTGTGTGTGTGTGTGTGTGTGTGTGTGTGTGTGTGTGTGTGTGTGTGTGTGTGTGTGTGTGTGTGTGTGTGTGTGTGTGTGTGCGAATAGGGAATAGGTGATGTGTGTTTGAAGTAGAAAAGCACCAAGCCAATTGTTGCATACCGTTGGATGGCTTTGTTGCCACATGAATCAGGGAGAGTTAGAGAATTTGAGAGACAGAGTTGAACTTAGGTAACCCATGTGTCTCACACTTTAGTTTAACTTTCCTGATTGTCACTGCCTGAACTTCTGCTTATCACTCGAGCGGTGGCAAGTCAGAAGTAACCTGAGGCCACCATGACAGGGCTTTGATTCTACGATTCCAGGTCGACAACACTGTGGTCTCCTCTGAGGTCAATAAGTTCCGGACCTCTTTATGTTTTACAAATTGTACATAAAAATAAAAGTAGGGAAATAATAAATCTACTTCGGTGCTGCAAACATGTTTTACAGTCCCAAGATCCCCTCATCACTATGAGGTCATGGACTCTATAAGGAGTCCATGACCTCTATAAGGATGGACGTTGTGACTGCTCTCCTTAAGTGAAGCCAAAGTGTCTCAATCACCACCTGGTGGCTGGCGGCAGTATAGGTAATAAATCCCGCCTCCTCCATGTTAGTTAGTGAGTTGAGATGACGACAGCTGTGATTGACTCTCGATTCGACAAGCGTCTGCATCGATGGGACCTCAACGCTTAATTTCTAGATCGATCATTTCCAATCTGTACTCAAAATAATGGTTCCTTGATCATGTTAATAAACCAGACTGTCTGTACAGGCTCCACCGAATTGAAACATGGGTGATCCGATAATTTTATTCATGGGCTGGTTGTAGTTCAATTAAGACGTCTAATGATCAGCTCATGTCAGGTTACATTATTGTGAAAAAAAATTGTCCGTCCAATGTCTTCTATTTGGTTTCAGTGGAATGAAACCTACCCTGATAAACGTTCAAAAAGTTTAAATTGTTTTTTGTCAAATTCAGTTTGTGTAAAGGGTTGAAATGCTTGTTAAACCGAGGTGCCCCCAGAGGTTTTTATTTTCATTGCAAGATTATCCTTAGGGGAGGTAACGTTTGCATATCAATTTACCCTTAAGTGTTTTTCTTCACTGAATATGAAGTTGGTGCATCAATCTAAGCTCATGCAACTTTAACAAAGGAAACAGGAAGGTGATGGAGATGAGTGAAGAAAAGCAGGAACACTGCAGAGAGCAAAGGAAGGAATCCTAAATTAAAGGCATTTTAAGCTTATTTTTACATAACTTTGGCTATTTAAATTTGTTCCGTTGCTTATTTTAAGTAATATTAGCCTGATATTATCGATTTTGTTCTTGTTTATGAGAGTTTGAGTTTTGTAGTGACAAGGATTGGATTAAGATTAATGACAAATGACACACACATGAATGACATGATCAAACAATATAGGCCACAGAGATGTATGTTCTTAGGTAATCACTGTGGAACCTATAGACTACATTTAATGCAACATTTAACCTGATTCTCATGCATTACTGCTCCACAGATTAGCTGTGCTACTTTTCACTATCATGTTATTAGCGCTTGTGATTTTTAACCTCCAAATGTCTTTGAATACTGTTTCCAGTCTTTGTGCTAAACTAAGCTAGCTTCCCATCCATTGTTTGTGTGTTGAATAGTAACCGAAAAACAGCAAAAGATTTTTTCCAGATTTACTGAGTGACCTGCAAAATTCAGATTGTGACTACTGCCCCCTTATTGTGACTACCATGTAGGAAACTGTACAACATACAGGCCTATGTGTGCCCGATATTACCTGTGGTGCTGGCTGGTACACACACACACACAAACACACACACACACACATGCACATATCTCTATAGTTGTGAGGACACTCATTCTGTTGCCCCTTACCCTAACCTTAACCATCACAACTAAATGCCTAACCTAATTCTAACTCTAAAACCAAATCTTAACCCTCAAAAAGACAATTTAATTTGTAAAGACCAGCCAAAATGTCCTCACAATGATGGTATTAAACCAAAATTGTCCCTCATAACTAAAGATAGACATGCGCGCACGCACGCACGCACTTGCGCGCACCGCACGCACGCACGCCCGCACGCCGCACGCCTACGCACGCACGCACACACACACACACACACACACACACGGAGGAATAGAGTTACTTTAACAGGCTCACTGGTTATTGTAGCCTCCTTCACTTGGCTGCATGTAAAGATGTGGACAGCCACGGTGGAGCGGATGAGGTGCATGAATAAACCCACTGGTTTATCACTCTCAACATGTGGTCCTGTTTATAGGCATCCTGTGAAGGAATTCAAATAGACTCTTCTCCGGCTGTGACTCTGCGCTTCTATTGTTAGACCCGCGGAGATTGGGTACCTTTCTTTTGCATTCTTCGTTCTCCAAACTACATTTTCCTATTCTCTCCCCTCTAAGTCTCCCCCTCCTCGCGGCTCATAAAAAGCTGTTAAAATATACGGCTTATAGGTGTGAAGTAGCTGAAGCGCACTTGTTTTGGCCAGAAAACAAAATCAACAATGTTCCAGTTAAATTATAGCTTTTGAAAGATTAGAACGTTTAAGTCTCCCTCGTAATTTTGCCAAGAATTTGAAATGCATTACAATTACAATCTCTTAAATTAGTGATTCTTGGCCACTCAGATGTAGCATGTTTGTGCTGGATGCATCAGAGCTAAATTATGGGCTGTAAAACAAAAACCTTCAATTTCAAGACGCAAATTGAGAGTAACAGTGCAGATAGGGGATAGTTTTACGGGGGTTTGTCACATTTAGACTGGATGGATCCATCTTTATTGATTTAAGGATATTCCATTGAAAATTCCTTGTATTTTTTTAAATGATCTATTCTCTCTAATTGTCAGGTGACCAGAGAAGGATGGGTTGTGTGTGTGTGAATACTTACCAGGGGTAGAATGCAGCTAAATAATCTGTCCCAATAATCTTAACTTGCTGCAAAAGCCTCTAAAGTAATATATATATATATATATATATATATATATATGCATCAATAATTAAGCACAACCTTGGTGGGTTTCAATATAAAGAGCATATTTACAGATGCATTCCAGAAATACAAATCCCTTATGTATATATTGAGACAACAGCTTTCATCAGTAGGTGTCAAAGATGACGTGGGTCCTAATGGGGGACCATACTGTATGGGCTGCTTCACATTAACAATTTAGCCCCGAATATCTATTAATCTGCTCGATAGACTCCACAAGTCAAATATTTATTAGCTCTGATTAGGAAATTCATATTTTAGATATGACTGTCTCATTCCTCTCGGCTCATAAATATTCACATCATTTCAGATGATAACCTCAGAAGATTTCAGACGAGACAGAAATTCTCTGTCAAAGATTCTGCCGTCCAGACGTGTAACGGATCCTAAAAAGTTTCTTTGAACTTTTATTTCGTTGCGCGATGAGGATTATGGATTATGGATTATTACGATTTTGTCAGACACTTGTTTGCGTTTGACTCTTACCACAGACCTGGTGGAGAATTTTGTTGTTAGATGCTTGATAAATCCCTGTGTATATGTCTTTTATGTGAACATGTGTGTGTGTGCACATGCATGTGTGGTTAAATGTGAGCACTGCTGTCTTACTCACAGAGACAGATGAAATCTTCAGGAGCTGCATGAAAAGGGGGGACAGGATGGTGTTTGCTAAATTAGCCTGAGATCAGATTGGACTGACTGAAACTGGTCTGTGTGTGGTCACACCGTGTGTGTGTGTGTGTGTGTGTGTGTGTGTGTGTGTGTGTGTGTGTGTGTGGTGTGTGTGTGTGTGTGATTTTGTGTGTGCATTCATTGGCATAGTTGTGTCTATACAAGTTGAAGAGACCTCCTATTGGACTACATGGGTCATGGGAACCTGCTCTCTCAGGGTCTCCATTGGCCATCTCATTGCACACCCCCACTACACACACACACACACACATCGGAGGCTGTGACACTGGTGCTTCTCCCAGTTGCTCTGTTTCCCACTATCAACACTAGATCCTCCAGAGCAGAGTAGCACCACTTGTTTTTGCCAATTAGTTTACAGCTCTACATGTCTTAACCTGTATTCGGTGAGGGCCACCGGTCCCACACATTGAGCTATACTGGTGTCTTCAACACCTTTTTTCTATATATAAATATATCTGTGTCCACGGATGCAGCACAGCAAAAATCACACAAAAAAAGAAAATATACATAATTCAAAGTAATGCTCATCATTCCCTGCTACATTGTAGGAGTCTACAAAAACCCTCAGTTTAGCAGAATAAGTTGCGTTTTGATTTGACGCGATGATTTTGTATTTCCTAATTGGACACAGCGCTGTGGGATTTCCGCGTGTACATGGCACTCCTCTCCTTCAAACACCATTTGCTGAGCGCAAGCAAATGGTTAAGGAAAAGCTAAATGTTTGAAAATGACATCAAAAATGATTATCCTGCTTAGATCAGCTGACAATATGATGCATTACCTCAATTAAACTCATTTTGGGGGGTCGGAGGATTTGCAAACCATTAAGCAATATGCAAATGGCCGTGTTTATTTGGAGATTTTGGGGAAGGATGGCGGTAGAGAGAGAGAGAGAGAGAGAGAGAGAGAGAGAGAGAGAGAGAGGAGAGAGAGGAGATGGAAGGAAAGGGAAGAAAAGGAGTTTTGTGTAATTGGCCAGGCTACTGTCCTCTGCTGTGTGCCTAATGAGGTATACACACACACACACACACACACACACGCACAAACATGACATTTTGCACATCAACTGCGATGGCTGTGTGGCCCTCAGCATGCAAAAGTGCTGCTATGTATAATCAATAAAAAAGTGACAGGGTAGAGTTTGCGGGGATTTAGGGAAATGTTCTCGCAAATTCACGTCTGGGATTGCATCTTGATTTGTGAGAGGTGTAAAGAAATTCTGTGTGTGTGTGTGTGTGTGTACATGAGTTGTAAGCGATGGGGCCATAGAGCAGCACTCTTCGAGGCATCGCACCTCCGTCTATGCCTCAACAAAGAAGCCGGGGCAACAAAGAAAAGACAAGAAAATAATTTTTGAAGAAAAAAGAATGAAAGTGATTTGCAAATAAAAAGGTCTCTTTTGGAACATCACCTGGCTGCCCTCTGGACTCCCTGTCTGCCGCTGCACGGCGAGGGTAAGTGTACAACCTGTAATGAGCTAATCCGTGTGCAGCCGTGGTCAGGCCTGCTCAGGGAGACGGTGTTCTCTCAGGCTGAACCATCGCCGCACTGTCGCCTCTCCAACACTTAATGACTTTCTGCTCCGTGGACAACTTGGGCCAGAGAGATTACATATAAGAAAGAATGAGAGTCAGAGAGAGAGAGAGAGAGAGAGAGAGAGAGAGAGAGAGAGAGAGAGAGAGAGAGAGAGAGAGAAAAGACAAAGAAGTGAGTGAGAGAAGGAGATGGGAGGTGAGCAGTGAAGCATGCCAGGTTCTCTAAGGTTGTTTAAATTGGTTCAGGCTGGTGTTGATCTTTATTACTGATCAGCCGTGGTCCTGTTCTGCCCAACGCGCTACCTCGCCAACAGCAAGCCGAACAGCTGGGTTTAATTTCATCTGGCCGGCAAACCAATATTTTGCACTGGTGAGTTTTAAAGACGGCAGCAGTGGCTTGAGCCTCCGGTGGCGGTGGCTCATAAATGTCCTTTCACCAAGTATCTCCTAGAAGTGCTCCAAAGATCAGGGATCGGTAATTCAAGGTATTCAACACAAATAAGCACCATGCACAAATCAACCCTGACGGCCGGCAGTGTTGGAAATAAGGAGGTGACTTTAAGGAGACTTTTGTGTGGATTCAATAAACAAGATATAATGTGTTAATAAGCTTTAGAGGTCCTGGTCGGCAGATTTATTTGGACTTTAGACGGAGCCAAGCCAGCTGTTTTCTCTGTTTTCAGTTTTAATGCTTACCTAAGCAAACTGTCTCCTGGCTCTAGACTCACGTTTAAGGGACATGTTGGTTTTTACTGTCTCATCTCACTCTCAGGAAGGAAGTGATCAAGTGTATTTCATCAAACTGTCAAACTATTGATTTACAGCATTTTTTCAATAGAAACGTTTGATACAAAATACGTTTGTAGTGATGCTGGCAGCATAAAGGAGTTCCTCAGGACTGATGTAATCTCAGCAAGAATATTGCTAAAATATATATGGACTGCATGTGGAGCAAGGTGTGAAAACAGTTATTAACAGTTTTAGCCTCAGGGCTCTTTCACATCGACCTTGTTTGGTCCGGTACTTCAGAATTTTTTGTTTTGTTCCAACCAAAATATAAGGTGTGGAAGGTTCCTCAGAACAATGGACCAAAATTTAGCCCAACGTAAAGACGCGGTCACGGTCTGGATCAAACTGAACCATGGTTTGGTCTGTTTCCTGTGGGAAAACAGACCAATTGCAGGAAGTTGAATGGGACAACTTTTTAAAATAGAAGAAGAAAGGAAGCACAAGGCTTACTGGTCTCTCCAGAGACGGCGGTACCCCAGGCTTGTAGGATAGCTTGCAGTGTTCGCCCCTGACGATATAATGGTTGACGAGGACGTTCAATTGAGGCATTCGAACCAGTGTCTAACTGACGAAATTGAATAAATGTTGTGGTTTCTTTCATTTTCAAACTGAAAGACTACTACTGGCCGAAATTGACGACATGCCGACGTCAACGCACACCCGTCTACAAACCAATCAATGTTAGGTAAAGGTAGATCAGGATCGTGTTCGTGATTGTCGATCCTGATTGTGAGGGCAGCTGATGATGGACTGTGATTACAACAAGACTGCTTGATATACTTATATATATATTTTTCTTCTGTTGATAGTTTTTACTTTCTCTTGTTGAAAGTTAAGGACGGAGGATGTTGGACCTTGTGAAGCCCTATGAGATTGTGAATATGGGCCAATCAAATCAAATTTGATTGATTGATTGAAGTAGCCCACATTGGTGATGATGACATGTCATACAAAAGTCTTTGTTACGCTCCTTAAATTGCAATTTCAAACAAAACGTAACAAGATCAAATGTAAACAATGTACCAAAGACATGAACCTTGGTCTGGACTTCAAGAGTTTCAGTTTTTCATCTGTGGTTTCTTCCTGATTAAGTTTTTATTATTATTATGCATCACCCTTTACTTTCACTAACCCTTATCGAAGGGGTCTCAGCTGCCTGAACTTCACCAAACTTTGAGATTCTCCTGATGAGATCTGAAAACCACGGAGGACTAGATTACACCAAACTTTGTAGACAGGAAGCAGGTCACAGTCAACAAGTGTCTTATTGTAATGTGGAGATGTTGTGGATGCACTGCGTTGTGGGGCGGATGTGGAAGACTCAGGGCAAAGATGTCAAACCAGCCTTAATGAATCTCTGCCAACAACAGGATGCCAGCTGCTCCCCAAGTTACTGTTGTCAGAATATTTTCTGTAAAGTTTGCAAAGACTAGCTGGCTTTGCAACCCTCCACAAAAAAATAAATACAAATCAACTGTTGTGTGGCATTGTGTCAGATCAGAGCTTCTAACCCTCACTGATGCAAATGTGTCGCCCCACCTGAATATGAAACCCTGCTCACCAATGCCACGGTGATTTCAATATCAGATGGCTCGGTCGACTAACAATACCTCTATTATGCAAACAGATGTTCCCTGAAAACATCCATCCAAATGCGAGCTGCACTGTAAACGTCATACTTGTAAAACAAATGAAATAAATGCTCCTGTTTTACCTCGTTGTCCCTTACCTCCTTTTTCCTCTTGAGGCATTTGTTCGGTCCCTGTGCCGCTCTTTTCCCCCGTGACCCCTGGGCTCATTCTCATGCTAAACTACTTTTCATTCGCTAACGACGTGGCACGGCTTCAGTCGGCGCACGTCTGAATATGTATGGAGGCTGCGAGGAGAGAACAGGTTTTATGGAGATGCGGTTTCATCGCTGCTCCTTTTACTCCCGTGGTCTGCTCCATTACGGATGACCCTGCGCTCGGTGCATACAGTAGACGGCTGAGTGTGTTTCGGTCCGGTTTTGTCTACCTGCGCGAGTACCTTTGCGTGTGCATATGTGTACAGTAACCCCTCATTTAGTCGACCCTCATTCAGTCATTACACCCACTAATGCAGCGTACGCATGGCTCTACTCATAATAGCACTTCTCTGATATGCAAAACAAGCTCTCCACTGCACCTGGCATCCAGACACACTCTTCTCATCAGCGACAGTCTCCTCGCCCTAATTTGCTTCCTGTTCAATTGTAAAAGGAAACCACTCGTACGGGAAAATGGTTTGTTTTGTCTGGCTTAATAATAATGTGTTAAAGGGTTTGTGTCTGTGTGTATTTGTGTGGAACGAGGGTTTTGTGGAGCGGCAGACAATGGGAAATTGGAGAATAGAAGAGAGGCTACAGATGGTGATAATAGAGTTGCTACAGGTGTGTTAAATTTCGCACATACTAACATTGAAACCTTTTCCTTTGGTCTGCACCTGTAATGAAGAAATCAACGCAACGCTCGTGTACGCAGCGCTGCACATGGATGACAACCCATTGCTCGGTATAAACGTTCGCAAAATCATCTCCGTGTGATAAATGATCTTCCTGCAATGTTTCTATTATCCAACATGTTTCCAAGTGTTCGTGTGCGCTTGTGTACCTGTGCGCCTCTGTGTGTGTGTGTGTGTGTGTGTGTGTGTGTGTGTGTGTGTGTGTGTGTGTGTGTGTGTGTGCGTGTGTGTGCGTGTGTGTGTGTGTTAACTTGTCTGCGTGGGCAGCTGATAGAGCAGAAGGTGTGAAAAGCGGATGTGTCCACAGGCTGCAGATAAGACAGACAAGCCGGTCTATCCACACCTTATCCTCCCCTTGACTGCATCTAAATAAGATCAGTTTGAAGTCCTCATTTCGCCTCCTAATCGATAACTAATGCCTGGCTGTAGTTTAGCTGAGTGAAGTGGCTACTTAGCGGGTGTGATGGATTTATAAATGGAGACAGGGAAAATTGAAGGAGATTTGATTGAGGAAATTACTCAAATAACTCAAAGGGGAATGTTGTTTTAAAATCCAAATCTGCCTGTTTTGGTTTAACATCAGGTCAATCACGAGCCAAGTTTAGCTTGCCCTCGTAAAAAGGAGGATAAGTAAGTTGGTCCTTAACACTGCAAGCTGTCTTCTTCTCCAGTGAGTGTATAATAGGGTATATGTTCACGGTAGCTCTGCTGTATGTGTGTCAGATTGCAAAGGAGGAACAAACCCCGCATACCTATCTAAAAAAAGGTTGGGAAGGGACACATCACCATGACAACACAGGGAGGAGTAGGATGTATGCCATTAAAAATATGGAAGCAATGTTGTGTATCCTGGTATCTCATCTCTGAGCAGATGCAAAAAACGTACATTTGTGTGTATAGATAAAATAAAGCGCGCTCACACACACACACACACACACACACACACACACACACACACACACACACACACACACACACATGACACATGCACATACGCTTACTCTCCCTCCAACACACACCCACCCTGCGCGCTAATCCATTTATTCAGTCCTTGCCTAATTTGCCACAGCGATGACAAACTGAAGTAATTTCCTCCACATGTTTTTATTCCAGTTCAATGAACTCTTAAACAGTTCAGCTGGAACTTTGATTACTTGCTGCTCATTTGCATACTCTTAGTTCAAGCCAGAGTGCCCTCTGTGTCAGCGGAGCTGAGGTGACCTTATGAAATATGAACCTCGCAGGCACGAGTTGCACATTTATAACTTTTAATCCCTTCGACGAATTCCTCGCGTCTTTCTGAGGAGCGTTTGCAGACATGCCAAATTCAGCAGCTGCGTCCTAACCACATTAAAAGAATTTAGCGTTTGACAGTTTATCTCAGTTTTCCCCAAATATTCAGGGGGATGTGTTGAGAAACAAAAACAGGGTGATATGATAATGATATGCGGCAACTTGAGTAAATGTTATCAGTCTGACCCAGGCATGTCAGCGAGGGCATTGAAAGTGAAATTGAACGCATAGATAATAATGACATCTAGTGGTCACTCAGGAGAAATGTGAGACCCATGTGCTGAGTGTGTTCTGTGTTCAACCTGTGTTCATGACAAGCACTGCTTACAATGTTGCTCCCGAAGGCTGCAGAGCACGTTTGGTCTGCTGTGTCATATTCCAGGTTCATAATTCAAGCCACTAAACCCTTGTTTCTTTAAATCTGTCTCTTTTGTGTCTTCTATCGCTTCATGCAACAGTACTAACACACACACACACACACACACACGCACACACGCACAGCTCTGCGAGGGCTGATTTTCCGCCGTGACATCAAATTTATTTAATCAATCCTGCGCAGCTCCAGCTGTCCAACATGAAGTGTTTCCCAATTATCTTAATGTGATTTGCTCCCTGTTGTTGGCAGCTACACCACTGATTAGGATGTAAGAAGATGCTGAGTGTACACATGCACATAAACATTTTTTTCCTGTCCTCTGAGCGCTCCTGTCATCGGATAGCCACTGTGAGTAATGACAGGACACGCTGTGACAAAAGGAGGGAGGGTGGATGAGGAGACATAAACCCCAGGAGACGAGGGATGGTGGGATGGACGGACCGGATGGATGGAGGGATAAAAAGGCAGACAGACACAGAGCTCTGCAGGGCCCCAGCGGAGCGTACAGCGGTGGTTCCACTGTCATCAAAAGCCCAGCGTGTCCTGCAGAACGGCAGGGCAGACATCATCCTAACTACGTGGTGACAGGGCAGACGAGACGTTAAATACACATTAAGGGGCACGTCAACATCTGCAGCGAGCAGACAGACAGGAGGAATAGAAGGAGACAGAAAGAGATGACAGATCAGTATATCAAAGCCCCGGCCTCTGAGGTCTTGTGAATCCCAGCGGACAGCGCTGAATCTCTCTGCCCCTCCATCGGGTTTGATTCTGTAAGGTAGTATACGGGAGAGGTACGAGTTTTGGCACCTAAGTGGCGACGCGGTGACACGATGACAGTGTGAACTCAGGTCAGACACAAAAAAGAAAAGGCAGCATCTGGGAAACACAGAGATGTGAACATACAAGGTGCAGGATCACACATGCAGCTTGACAGTGTGAGCAGTGCAGCAGGTCGGCTGTCAGCAGAGGGGCATCGTGACAAACGAGGGGAAGGAGGGTTAAAAAGAGGCACGAAGTTGTGGTTCTCTCGGGTATTCTTTGAAGACCAGGGCCCCAGGAGATGGTCTGACCCCTGGAGCTGTAACCATTCCTCCGACCCCCCCCCTCCCATTGTAAACTGTGTATAGGGGTAAGAGGAGAGGATGGAGATTTGTCACTGCTCTGTTTTCATAGCAGATTTCTTAAGAGCCTATAGGATCAGCAACAGAAAACAGAAGAAAAAGGAAATTTACAGGATTAAATTGTTCAGTCATTGTGCATCATCTACTGTACAGGGTTATTATGTAGATTTGGTATACCTCAATGTTAGTACAGTATTATTATTTGATCACAGACAATCAACTTGTAGGCCTGGGCTTAGCTTCAGTATTAAACCGGGGAAGAAAAGATGAATTGTTTTGTTCGTGTTGTTGTCCACAGGGTGCAGACACGCTGCTACATTTTAAGATATGACCTTCTGGCTCTATTGAAATCCAAGAGACACACTCGTCTGCTCTGTTTATTTTCCTCCCTGCCCTCAGAGCCCGTGCCTCGTAATCCCTCTCCTGAGCTCATTAAAAAAAGAAAACGTCTTTAGTCGTCTTCTTGACTTAAGTAATTTGTCTTGGTTAATTTCAGGCTGCCTTTTTTTGGGTGTGTATACGTGGTAAATGTGACTGCAGCTCCGACTCAGCAACAGCTGCCTTTGCTTATTTATATCAACCACTTGAACTTCGAGGCTGGACTGTTTGGAGCATTACAGGGGTAATTGCTTCTTTGTTCATGCATCACATAGTGAATTGCCAAAAAAACGAGTTCTCTAACAGCAACATTAACTGTCCTAAACATCTCTATTCCTGCTGTATCTTAAACCACATCATGCCGTTTCTGAAAGCCACATCTACCAGCAGTCAGAGACAACACTGATTAATCTCTTCACGAGTGTGTGAGATCTCGATTCGGAGCTGGCTGCCTGCACGAGGATCATCTGATCTTATGCCCAGCTCCCATTTTAAAGTTAGAGCTGATGATATAATGATGTCCCTGTTTTTAATTTCACACTCAATAGCTTCCATGTGCTAGAGCTTAATTAGGGCATCATCACGGGAGTCGTTGGATCTATATGTCTTTGTATGCATGTATAGGAGAGAGCGCGCACGTGTGTGTGTGTGTGCGCGTGTGTGTGTGTGTGTGTGTGTGTGTGTGTGTGTGTCTGTGTCTGTGTGTCTGTGTCTGTGTGTGTGTGTGTGTGTGTGTCCCACTGTTTTACTGTCAGTGAAGCTTTGCTAAGACACTGTTTATGACTGGCACAAAAGCAGCTTTTTACAGTTCTTTTACCCACAGTGTGCACACTTGGAGCTCTCTTAAAAACACAACATCAATGATTTTTTTTAGAAAATATTAAAAACAGAAAACCTCTATAAAGAAGTAAACATCTGGAAATAAAATCAACATCACAGCATGAATCCAACTGTGTTTTTCGGCACAGACCCAAGCTCTCAAAATGAAGAATAAAAGCTAATTTAATCACCATTAAATGATCAAAAACAACAAACAATAACAATACATATGTTAACATAAAACGCAGTATTTACACTCAAGAATGTACTTGTGTGATGGATTCACCATTAACATGTGTACTTCAGATAATCCAGGAATACAAATACATGGGAAATGAATCCTCATTGAAAGTGTTGATAACAGTCCAAACCAAGGTTTGTGTCTTTGTTACATTGTTTTCATTTGATCCAGTTAGTTTTGGTCACACATTGTAATTTTGGGAGCAAACTAAAGACTTTTGTATGACGTACATCCTGTCTGTCCCGTCTACTGATCGGCTTGTAGACAGCCATTTGTCTGACGTCGGCATGTTTTCAATTCAACTATTGTTTTTTCGCTAACTTTCTTGTATAAAGTGTGAATTAAAATGTTTTGTCAATAGTAACTTTGTTAAATGGTAAACAGTAGAAAAATGTACATCCTCATCGTTCAAACATTATGTCGCCAAAGGCAGAAACTACAATCAATCCCTCGAGCCGCGTCTGCTTCTTTTTCTTTTTCTATTGTTTAATGCTGTCTCAACTTCCTGCAGTTGGTCTAAAAGTCCAAACGATCCCAAAGAACATTTATATACTGCAAGTGAACCAAAGCGTGGTTCAGTTTGATCCAGACGGAAACTACCTTCTTTTGGTCAGACTCAATTTTAGTTCGTTGGTCCGGATAATTGTCCGAGGCACCTTTCAAATCACGTTATTTGGGTTACATTAAACTGAAAAGTCTGAAGGTCCAGGCCAAACAAGGTAGGTGTGAAAGTGCCATGATTGTTTGAAAACACCATTTCTAATGTCATAAAAATCAGTCATCCGGTTTATTGCATCACCTCACCAAGTTTTTGTAACAGGCGAATCGTGCTAATAATCAAAACAATATCACTTTATGATGTATGGAGACAAACCCTCCTGTAAAACTGACTATAATAAGTGGGCTTTATTGAGTATGGCTTTGAAGTAGCCTTTTGATAGCACATCTATTTTACAGTGTTCCAGGTGTATGCTCCGAGTCTCACTGTTTGACCTGCCAGGCTCAGGACAGCTCGCAGACTTCAAACACATCAAACCAGAGGCTCTGTCACTAACCACACATCAGAGCTCTCAGTCCTCTCCGGCTCCATCTGTCCTTTCATTCCTTACAGTGACTCCCCGGGGCCCACGGGGACCATGTCAGCTCTTTAGCAGTCAACATACCATTTCCTTTTAAAGCTAATAATAAAATCCGCTGGATCAAAGATGAGAGAGAGACAGAGAGAGAGAGAGAGACTATGAAAGTAGGTTTACAACACTGACGTTCATTGACAGAGTCTATAGAATCACTGCAGCTAAAGTCAGCAGGGATACAGCTCAGACGGCCCAAAGACAGCTCGAACACAACAGAGATCTGTAATCCTTGGCGTGTCCACCTCTGGGCCTCCTCACTATTCTTGGCTCTTTCTCAACAGCAAATGTTTGCAATGCACCGTCACCACATTTTTCTTTGTACTGTAAAACACCAAGATTTGGCTTGTGCAACAGCATCACCTGATGGCTGAGCTATTATCTTCAATCGGGAAGATAATTACCAAACACGTTTCAGATGAAAGCAATATTTTACTTTTATGGCTGAGTTTTAAGCATGAAGAGTAGATAGAATGTACAGACATGGACCATTTACTGTAGATAGCCAGGTGGCTCAAAGTTAATACTGCAGAGACAAAGAGCAAAGAGCTCTTTGATATCCTCAAAGCTTTGACAAAAAGAAGAGGGAATCAGTCCAGGAGACACGGTGCTGCAGCTGCAAAGGTGGAGCTGACACGAGTTAGAAGGGAGTTGTTTTAGTCGGTGTTGGTTTCACAATGCAGTTATAGAAGCTAAAATAATCCTCTGCTGATCTGCTTCTCTGTGTCTACCTCTATCCTGTCACAAAAGCTGACCATTTTTATGTATTCAAGTCGGCACACCGGTGAATCCATCATTTAAATGCAAACTCATTTCAAATTCATTCAAATTACAAGATTTGTGAAGAAATAACAAATTGTCAAAAAATACAATGTCTGACTTGCATGGAAATATGAACCTGTGTAACATAAATTTGTTGTCATTTTATTTTGCTCATTTTCTTTCCATCTTACTTGCCAGGAGCGATATGAGAAGATCAACACAGCTCGAGGACATCGCCGCGAATTAGCTTAGTTTAACATAAAGACTGGAAAACATTCTGGCTGGCCCTGCCCCAAGTAACACAACTTCAGTGTTGTTTAACATGTTACGTCTTGTTTGTTTGATACATATGGAAAATGGAGAACGGGACGTGACAACAGCCGGCCAAGATCTGGAAACACAACTACAACAACTTGTTGTGCCGCTCCCAAATTGTCAAACCTTTCCCGTAAGTGTAAGATTTATCTTGGACTACGCAATACAGCATAGATAAAACATGACCTTGTTGCACAGCATGGAAAATATGATATTGTATAAGAGTGAGATAAGTTTACACAAGATGTTTTTAGGGCACTGGACCCATCGGCATATGAAAAGGGTGAGTGTCTGACATTTTATACATTCACCCTACTTTGCTTGGATTAAATCTCCACTTCTTCAGACCTGTACAAGAGCTGACAGTAATGTAGATGCTATGGAAACAATCTGCCCTGTGACTTGGATTTTATTACACTAAAACATGTTAATGTACACACATTTGCGGTACCGTATAGAGGTATGAAGAAAGGAGGATGTGTCACACACAATGATTCGGCACATTAACCACAGCTACCAGCTATATCCATTAGTAGAGACCTACAAAAAGGGCTGAGAGAGAGAGAGCGAGAGCGAGAGAGCGAGAGCGAGAGAGCGAGAGAGAGAGAAACTGGGGCTTTGGTCACTTGAGAGAATAGTTACAAACAGCAGGAGAGTGTACATTTACAGACCTGGCTTGTTCTTCCATTCTGTCAATGACCCAGAGGAACAGGTGTGGGGAATCCAGCTGCATATGACTTAACCTGAATATTATAATAACTTCCAGAGCTGTCCCCTGAAAACCCAGAGCATCATTCCTAGCATGTGAGCGGTGCATGCGAGTGTGCATCTGCATGTTTCTGTGTGTGTGCACAAACGAATGCAGGAAGCTAATCAAATTAAATGCATTCCATATTAATGTGATTTATTGCTGGTGCGTAGTCAAAACCCGATCTTGCAGACCGTGAGCAGAGGGAATGAATCTATTTCAATTCTAACTACCATCAGCTGCCGCATGGCTCCGGGATGTGAGTTCTCCTCCTCCTTCCTAACATGAGTTCTCCTGCTCCTTCCTAACAGAATGAAGGATAGGAGACGTTTTACTGCAAGTGATACACCTGAATAGGCAGTTACTCGACAAAATAAAATGGTAAAGAGTAAGCAAGGGTTTAAGAAGTCAGAGCAAACATGATGGGGATGCTAGCTTTACATATTTGAGGCTCAGTCAGATCAGATGTGAATCAAGAGGCCACATAATGTAATCCACTCTAAAATCAGCAATGTAAGAATCACAGTTGAAATGTATATAGGAAAAGAGCAACACATTCAAAACTTGAGGGATAGAGAAGCTGATGAATGGAAGGAGAGAATAAGATATATATAATACTATAATACAGCTTCCCATGTCCCTGTTCAGACTGAGAGAAAGTAGTGCCAGAAGACGCTCTTAGTGTGTCTGTCAGTCAGAACATCAACACTCATTGGATTGTGCCATGTTGTATGCTTGGAGATAAAGGTCCACACTAAATTCACTAACTACAGCAATGACAATAATCTCAAAATCAAGAAGAGTGACTAAAAACATGGCTTTCATAAAAGTATTTTTCTGTTCCTGCATGTGAGTCACAATGAAGTCTCCGGTGAGGATGGGTCCAAGGTTCACTGCGGCCAAAACTGTGCTGGTAGTTACTGTGGCAACACAAATGTGTTATCCCATTGCATTAGTAATTTTACAAAGGTTGGACAAGGCCATATCTTAGGTAGTGGATTACATTGGTTGTTACGACAATATGCTGGAAACAATGAATTCTTAACAAAAACACACTCACGAAAAGGTGACCCCACGCCAGACACCTCATGATTGATTACTAGCCTCGGGCTATCCCTCTGTCTGAACTTCCTGGTTGTTAGAGTCTTGCTTCCTGTGAGGATCATTGCTTTTTTTAAGTGATTAACTCACGGGAATGAGGTCATGATTCATGCTGGGGTCATCAAACAGGTAGAGGTTAGGCCAGAGACTAGAGACAGGTTCCCAGGTGGTCCGGCTTAGAGGCTGAGGGCCTGGAGGAAACAACACCAGTTGTTTCTCGGGGTTTAAGGTTGTAAGATCTGGGTTGAGGCCAGAGAAATGATGGGTTGTCTTGAAGGGGAATCATTTCCCTTGAGTTGGCAAAGAGTTAAGTCTGTAGAGCCCTAATGTTTAGTCGTTTCTTGTTGAGATGAGATAATGCAACTTTGTAAACAAAGTTTACCTCCATAGATTGTAAAACAATCTCGGAGAAATATAATAGAACAGTTATTGCTTTCCTGCAGAAGGAAGAAATCAATACCACTCTCATATATTTATGCTAAATACAAAGCAACAGTCTGGAGATGGTTAGTGTGGGTTCCCATAAAGTCTGAAAGCAGAGTGAAAGAGCAAAGAACTGGTCAAAATATTTACCTCCCTGGAATTATGTGTGACACAAATTAAATTATGTGTTTTAATTATATCATTATAATGATAAAATCTGATTATATGTGTTAATTTAACTGCTTTCAGACATGCACAAAATTTTCCTAAATTTTGAGGGAAAGACATTCTCCGGAGTTTTTCCATGCCAGCCCCTGTAATGAAAATGAGCCCATGTAAGAATACTGGAGAAAAAGTCCCTATAAACAACCACCCCTCAACTGAATGTTCTGGATATGTTCCTATTGTTGTGTACACGTCTGACCGGGACAATCTCCTGCTGTTCTTCATCTGTGAATGGCAAACGGCGGAAAATGTCCAGACCTAATTTTCGGGACATTTTCCAGAGTTCTTGTCTGAAAACAGCTATTGTGAACTGAGCAGATGATTTCCGACTGGCTGTTTTCTCCTGGTTCCAGTGCTAAGCTAACACCAAATGGTTGTAGCCTAATAATTAACAGACAGACATTAATCTTATCATCTAACTCTTGTACAGAAAACAGATACGTTTTCCCAGAGGGTCAATCTGCTCCTTTAAGCTAAATCTGTTGATCCTATAATCACGTTACCCCTTGGACTGTGATGTATCTCATTTATCATGAAACAGAGAAAGTGAGAAACTCTAAATCATTCAAATAAACACACAGATGGAAACTGTCTCTTCTTATGTTTTGGTCCACCTTCATATATGTAGCTTCATGTTTTTTTGTCTGTCCATCTCTCTGGTGAAACCTAACGCCCTCACATGACCCTGTTAGCTTGCTAATTGAGTTTCTTCCCTTAACAGCCATATGGTATTGGTTTCAGTTGCATTGCTCCAATCTAATGAGCTATCCCATGTGGGAAAAAATAAAACACTTTAGATTTATAACCGGCTCCTTCTAGTGATTCTAAGGAATGACCCTGTGATTTGAAAGGTTAGAAATTTAACTGCGTGCTCGGCTAATGACCATTACTGCAGATGAAAAGCAGATAAAGGGTTTCATTTGGCAACTTTTATCACTGCTTCACCCCTTTCTCTCCTCCCCCTATTTATTAACCATTTCTCTTGTTATGAGTGTCAAAGAAAGGCAGCATAGTGCCAGAGTCTCCTGAAGTGCTACCAACACACAACCACTTTTTATTTCCGGCAAACTCCTCCACACCTCAGGGTCTCTGACGGAGTATTAAATTGGATATTTCTACAATAATGTTGCAATATAGCAAGATTACTTTTGTAAATGAGACGAAAGTAATAAAATTTAAAATTATTACGTTAAAATGTATTGAGTAAAAAAAGTCATCATATCACAAGATTAAAGAAAAAGCAAGGAGAACCCGTACTTGCCACTTCAGGATCCGAAATCTCGAACCATCCTCATTGTTGAGAAATGAAGTCATCCCATTAAATAACACCCGCAGATTAAAACACTTCCTCCTCCACAAAAGAGACAACTTCCTCCAAGTCTGTGTGCTTCTCTCCTCGGAATACACAGTTTCTTGCACAATATGTTCAAAGTCCTGATACTTATGATGATTCGGTGCTGCTGAAGTATTTTGTTATTTTTGAAACTGATACTAAACCATAACTTAACAAGTTGCTCCACATTCATCTCATCCATTCCTCAGTTTTTAGTGGAAAAATTATGTCTTTCTTCTTGTAATATCAGGACTATTCATGTAATCTTGTGACTTTTTCTCATTATTATGACTTATTATGACAATTTATTCATTGTAGAGTCCTAATCATATGATTACAAACTGGTAAATAGTGGTTTGCCCCGACATGAAAATAACCAGGACTAAAGGGTCTGAAAGTCAGTCTGATTCCATATCTCAGGTAGCATGTTAGCAGTGGCGAGGGGTTTTCACTGTTTAGGTTCATTCACACCACAGAATTTGCATGGACCTTCACACAGTACTTCATCTGTATTCATGCAGTCAGCCATTGGAGATTATTGTTGCATGACACAATTAGGTGCTACCAGCCTGTGACAGTGTGGAAGAGGGTGGTGTGTGAACATGGAGAAGCAGGGAAGAATGGTGCCAGGGAGTGAAATTCCATACTTAAAAAATTGGTCAGCAACTTTTATCGGTCCCATACGCAGCCACACACACACACACACACACACACACACACACACACACACGCAGACAAGGCTACAAGTTGCCTCCTATTTCAGCACCGACACCCCTGCATCTTAATAAGCACCACAGTAGATGGAAACCTTGCCACCCCTCCGAGCATATATACCTGGCTTGTACAAGTGCCACGTCCACTTCATAGTGAGTCATTGTACCAATCACTCCTCATTTCCTCTCCAGTGCAGGATTGAGCTGTATGGTAGCAGCAAGAGAGCAGTATCCAGCAGCCTGACACAGCACTCATTATGGCCTAATGGAGGTGAAGGTGTTTTTATGGCTCAGTCTGGCCCATTCAGACTGTCAGGTGCCACACAAAACTCTCTCTGAGGGCCTTGCAGACACACACGTGCACACGAACTTGTAATTACTCATGACTCCCATCAAGCAGAGACCCCGGGGTTTTTGCACCCTTGTGCTATAGCGCTTTGTTTTTCTGCCTCCATCGCGGGCCCCTGCAGGCCTCACTTTTTATTGAAACTTCTAACTGCTGCGAATTGTTTCCAATTAGTCGGAATTGGTTGGTTGAATTTAAGGTTTATAGTGAAATAAGTGACTTACTGAATCATCTCAGCATGATTTGGGATGCATATTAGCATTGAACTTCTCTGTAATGATGCTCGGGTTCCACAATAACCGGGATGTGTTGGTAATTGGGTGCTTAACTGCCTTTAATTGTTTTCAATTGTTCGAAACAGTGTAATAGAGTGATTTATAGCTCACAACAGGCCAACCAGCCCCAGACATCCACACTGAGTGTTCCCCAAAGTGAAGCAGTAGATTGAAAACACACCTGACGTAGGCTTTTATGATTGAAAGTCACGCTTCGCTGGCACACACATTATCGTCAGCGTGTTCCTCGGGGACCTAATGAAAGTCATGTAAATGCATTCCATTGTTATAATGAATATGTGCAGAAATACATGCCTCATAATAACTGGCTGAAGGGAGGAGTCAGTGGTGCGGTAAAGAAGATTACAAATAACAGCGGGGTTACTGGAGTATCTCTAACTTGATCATATAGCCCAACTTAAATGGTGGTTTGTTGCCAGGTCTCTTCTATGTGCGTTTTGACAAATCAAAGTTTAAATTTGATATGGATAGTTTTGGTTTCAGGATTTTAGGTGAAGACTACAAGCAATCCTGCGAGCCGCTTATGCTTCTTCTGGTATTTAACCTGGAAAGTTTACAGTACTTGAGTGAGGTTATCTTAAAATCCATCTCCCGTTCTATTTTGTGCTTTCCCTCCTCTGTCTGCCTCTTTCTCTGCCTCGTTCAGTTCTTTCTCGGTCTTTATGCTTCAGTGACCACAATTACAAGCCGAAGCCAGCACAGGATGCGGCAGTGATTTAAAATGATTCATTTGGAGAATGTAGAGGGCTGACACGCTGAAACACATACTCCCACTGCAGCCCCACATCCCACTCCAACTCCAAAAATTAGACATAATAATTTAAACATCAAGACGGTATTAGGTATATGCACGTCCTTTCCCCTGAGTTATCATAAAAAGTTTGTAAGGTAACCATATTCCATTTTTTCTCCTTGTGCTCACTGGATTCTATCTTTAGAAGACAACCTGTCTCTGTGTTTGTGAATGTAGGACCCCCCCAGGGGACGAGAACCCCTGAACCCCACCCCCCCCTCCGCTCCGGCCCTGACTGAGTGAACCGTGATAAGCTGTGAGAACGACGCAGTGAATCCGGGCCTAGCTGGGCCACAGGCATTGCTACGTCCCTATCTGCAGTCCTCTCGCTCCCCTCTATCTAGATTTGAATCTCATGTAAACAATGTGGCGATGGAAAGTGGGAAGATGGCGAAGAGAGAGAACGACCTCGAAAAAAGAAATCTCAAATCGTCCCCACTGGCACACAACAATTAAGCCCTCTGGTAGGAAGTTGAGCGCACATGCCTCCTGTCTCAACTTCCTCTCCCAGTGAATTGCTGCCAACATCTGACCCTGCATAATGACAACCCAAGTCGAAACCCCACCATGACCGGTGAATAATATAACAGTGTCAGGCCGTTTGGCTGAGAGCGTTATGGGGGTTCTCTTTTGTGATGTCTGCTTTGTCTGACGTCTGCCAAGATATATCGCACGTGTTTGTTATTCTTTTCAGCTCCTACCTCATTGACGGAGACAGAAGTAAGGAGATGTGGATTCCATTTATTGGCGTCCTCTTAAACACTTAACAGGGAAAGATAATGGGATCAGCAGCTAAAAACCTCCTGTGACTGAGACATGATGGCAGAATTTGGATTTATTTTACAGAGTGAGAACAGCTGATCAAGAGGGAGAGGGTCTCCCCTGGTGAAACAATACAGTACACAGCTGTGCTGTATCAGACAGACACACACGTATACGCTCACAAACTACACTGGGGAGGATGTTGCCAACTGTGTTTTGCTCAAGGACTCACAGGCCATCTGAGGCGACATGTCAGCTTCCTCCCCGAAGGTTTAATTTGCACTCTATCCTTCTATCAGTCTCTCTTTTTGTCTGCTCCTAAGAAGAGCTAATGGTGAGTCGGGGTGGATCCACCAATGTTTATTTCACTGGAGAGGAATGTGAAGGCCTATCAAGTTCTCAGACAGATGTCAGCTCAACTATTTACTGCATTTTTAGAGTGTGTCTGTATTTGACTCGCAGGAAATTTCATATTCTGACAGCATGGAGTGACTGAGTGGTTGAGGTAATGTTTAAAAAAAAATCTATCTATTCTGTAGAATGTAAAACTCAAGTTATCATGCGTAATCTTTCAGTTTGAATTCCTGTTGCATGATTCCCTGCTGATGATTTTCCTTGGAATAACATTCACTTTTACAAGTCATGGCAAGATAACAGCCATCCATTTCCTACGAATAACTCCCTCCTTCGTGATCGGTACTTTCCTTCTCTCTTCTGCACAGGAAAGATAAATGTTCGAGAGGGAGTGATGCTGATATTAATATCATGTGGAAATATTTGGCATTTATGGTTTCCTTTGGTTATATCCTGCACAGAATAATTTCAACATGCTTCTTGAGCTGTTCACATAGAAATACAGAGTTCACCTGCTGGTTATTGGTACAGACCTGAGGCGGAATATTATCAGAGAGAAGAGACACAACAAGAGGAAAACTAAATAAATTAATCAATCAATAAATAAATAAACAATGTACTTTCATTGATTTAAAATAATGGCTGATATGACACTTTCACAGAGATATTAATGTTTAGGAACATTTGATTTCTACATAATAAACGATGATGACAAGATCAAAATTCATATTCATATTTTACAAGAAAAAACCTTTACTTTCTTAGTTGAAGTCCGACACATTTGGTTGTATTTGTGTCTTACAGTTGTTTTTATTTACCTATAATGAAGTGTATGGTTTAACTGTAAAATAGTATCAATTACATTTCTTTCTCTTACCGATACTACATCTTCATTAGAAATATTTTATTTTATAATATCTATATCAGTCAGGCTTTAGTCTAGTGATTTAAATGTTTAACTTTTTTTTTCTTATTTTGTTACTGTGTATCTGTACTTCTTTCTTTTCCCCACAGTAACATACCTGATGGTGTCTCACACTTTCTCCATCCTTCTCTCCTCCCAGCTGCCGTCCCACCTGTTTCCACTTTCAGGTCACCCGCTCCCGCAGCAGAGCTTTGTCGCTCAGTCCGCCACAAGCTGCACGTTCCTGCAGAAACTAAATAAATAATCCCACGCTCAGACACTTGCCAATCAATAACAAACTCCGAACATAAATAAACAGCATACTCACTGTCCACCACTGTGGTTACAAGTTTTCTTTTTTTCTGCAGTTGCGGTCTAATGAGCCTACATGTTTACTGTTTACCTTGGACAGTAGGGCTTTGTGAATTGTGAAATGCATGTGCTGAAGTGTGTGCATGGAAAATTAATTTAATTGCACTGCGGGTTTGTTGTTTAGACTGTGTGAGTGTGATTTGTTTTCCTCCCACTTAGTCAGAGAAACGCAGTCTGGTTTTCTTTAGGTCTTTGTGTGTGTGTGTGTGTGTGTGTGTGTGTGTGTGTGTGTGTGTGTGTGTGTGTGTGTGTGTGTGTATTTGAAGAGGTTTTAATAATACAGAAATACGCAGATGTAATAAAATGAAGAGTGAAAGGAGGAAGATAAGATAAAGAGGTGAAGTGGCTGTGGCTGAGGGGTAGAGAGATCGTTCTCCAATCTGAAGGTCGGCAGTTCGATCCCCAGTATTCGCCATCTGCATGCCAAAGTGTCCTTAGGCAAGATGCTGAACCCCGGATGGCCCCTCATAGAACAAAAAAGTGCTGCTAATAATAAACTGTGTGAATGGGTGAATGTAAAACTGTACTGTAAAGTGCTTTGAGTGGTCATCAAGACTAGAAACGTACTATATAAATACAAAACCATTTACCATTTGTAATGTTGCGCCATATTCACAACAGTGGTTGAAAATGTAGTTTAATATTTTTACACTAACTGATGAAAACTAGTAATAACCTACCACCATGCAGTCACTATCAAAGTTATGTGTAGCTATGTGAGAATACAAATATTGGGAAATGAATGTACTTTGTGATGTACATGGTTCCTGTGCTGCAAGGATCACAGTTTTGAGGTGAAGTTAAAACATGTGCTGTAATAGTGAACTCAGTGGACACAACCAGAGGACATGAGTGAATCAGCAGAGCACCTTTAAAACCCTGTTGTGCAGTTTTCTATCTTACCAGCTTCTTGCTGCAGAGAGGCAATTACAGCTGCACCTATAAGTTACAAAGTGACACCCATAATGTGAAAAACAGCCATGTGATATATATAGAGTACCGTTAATGTCATTCCAACACAGCCGTAACCTGGAAGTGTGCTGACAACTGTTTGAACGCTGGTCATATAGTTTTATCGCCATCAACCATCACTTTCACGGTATATTACAGAGTTTTATTGTTACCGCTCTATGAATGATGGGGGAAGAAGCTGAGGTAGAAAATATGTGAGGGGGTGTATGTGTGTGTATCTTTCAGGTGTCTTTACACAATGAGGTGCACAGCGTGGATATTTGCACTTAAAAATCAATCGTCTAAAATAAACAAGGAAAACTGATGCATCCCAGCACGCAATACCCACAGCATATTGCACGTTGGACTTTCCTGGGGAGGTCCCTCCATACTTGTTCTCGTGTCTCGTTGAGATCTAATCAATGATCTTTATCCCTAATCGTCAATAAGTAACAATAATTGATAATTAGTTGGGCTCCGGTTGTTTTAGAGCACTACTAGCCCGATGGCAGCTCAAGTAATCAAGATTAGTTAATCAGTTCAAGTCTATTGGCACTAAAGCTCGAAGGCCTCCGCTTGGGTCTGTGTTTGTGTGTCTGTGTGTGTGTGTGTGTGTGTGTCTCATGGAGAGTATAAGCTCCTTGGGTGACCAGGCCTGGCTGGCTGCCCTCTCACTGGAGATCTTCGCGATTACCGTTAAAAATTGCTCACAGATTCCCCCCTTTGTGTGTGACTGTGGACGAGCCCCTGCTCCCACACGAACACCACAAACATGTAAGAAAAGCTGTTTCCGTCTCTAAACAGCGGACGACCACTGACTTGCTAATGGAACATTTCAGGCCAAAGCATATCAAAATTGCAGCCTACTCCAGACCATAACTTACCTTCAATCTTTTACCAACTGCCAAAATGCTTGGGTAAAACGTTAAGAGGAGGAGACAGTGAATATGGACCAAACACTATGAAATGATGCATTAGCCACTTATATATCCTAAACACATAATGTACCATTGAAAGTGTTTTCAATTTGTTAGGAGTTAATCCCCCGGAGTGGGAAAAAAGTTTACGTCCTTGAAGGGAAAGTTGCGCCCCCTAAGTCTCCTGATAACGTATTCTTGTTCCTCTGATGTCTGAGATCTTCTCCTGTTTACATTTCATTGATACCATCACACTTTTGGGAGAGAGAGAGAGAGTGTCAGCGCCATCCAACTTGGTATATTCCTCTGAAAAACACTAACTGCTGATCTCACTTTTCTGCAGCTTCCCACCTCATCCAGAGTGAACGGTTGATCCTCCTTAATGGAGGATCCGCCGTAATGGAGGATCAACTGGATAACAACACTGCAGAAATGACGGGGGATTAGGGGGCAATTCTTTGGTTTGGTTTATCGTGTCTTGTGTTGGCAAATCTTCTCATTTCACTCACACTCCATATATCAATGGATAGAGATAGAGAACAAAATAACATAAAACAAGCTGCCACGGGTTTACAAGTGGAAAAACACATTTAGCGTATGTGTGGATTTGTGTCTGCATGTTGTGCACACCAACACATATACTGCAGGCTACGATCACACACTTTCTAACTATGTATAGACTACAAATTCACTTGAATCATATTTTGTGATCCCAAACATTAAAATGAAACCATAATCAAATTTGTAACCACTGCTAAACCACAGTTTCCACTTTGCTGTATGACTCTTTTGCTGAATATGTCGAGGCTTAGTTGTCATTTTCTTGAGATAAATGTCATTACAAGTAGGCTGGACTATATATTATCAACAATTTCTTCTCTCAGATGTCGATGAACTGCTCCTTCCCGTAATTGGACGAATGGACCACTCGCTGGGCTGTCATCGGCCTTTGTTCCTGGTTTTTAAGTAACTTGGCAGCTGTTCTGGGAACGTTGCCAAAAGTCTCTTGAACCATCCACCATAAACAGTCCCTCGATTTTTGCAACAAAAAGAAGACAATGTTCCGGTGGCAGCGACATACATGGCTGTCCGAATCACTTTTTTTTAATACTATGACTGAGAGTTGGCAAGGTCAGAAATGTCCAGATCCTACAAAGGGGCCACAAGTAGTTGCTTAATAATATTTGAGTATTTTGGGCTACCGCTGTGACCCCGGGGTCAAGGTAGCAGACTGTGAACTGCAACATCCACAGTTTTAATCCAGTGTGGCTAGGGCTGTAATTTTCTGTCCAAACACAACTGAGCCTGAGAGAAAATAGAGCCTAAAGCGAACCTGACAGGCATTATGTTTTTTTTTTTTGTCTGAACCTGACCTGAGCCTGACATTTTGGGTGATTACAAGCATTGCAGTGTAAAAAAAATGATGTAGGTAGCCAAGGCTAATTTTTATTTGAACCTGGCCTGACCTGACGGGTCCCAAAGTGCTTCGGTTGGCTGTCACCTCTGTACAACAAAAAGAGAAAAAAATAACATCTGTTGGGTGTTTTGAGAAATGGCAAAAACTCAGCTACGATACAAACTGTTACCTCTACCAAGGAAGTTATGTTTTTCCCTTTGTACGTTGGTTTGTTTGTTTCTTTGTTTGTTTGTGATTGGGATTGCACAAAAACTACTTTACGGAACTTGGTGGAAGGATGGGACATGGGCCATGAAAGAGCCCAATAATCTTTGGAACAGATCCAGATAAAGGGGCGAATCCATGGATTTCATTTCACTTTCTTCAGCTTTTACACAAGATTTTTAAGTGTGTGTCATCTGGTGATGATTTTAATCAAAATCTGGAAATATAACCGGCTTAAATGTGGCAGACACATGCTCTGGTTGTGTGGAGCATGTGTTTGGAGCTCGAGAATTCAAATGCCTCACAGCTTGAATCAGAGAATGAATATATCTTTTATGCATTCGATTGAGTAGAAATCACAGTAATACAAGCACAGAACCACCCAGTGTACAGCAGAGCTCTCAGGAGAATGGGCAGGGATGGAACAGACATTGGGCAGGGATCAGTCCTAAACACAATTTATGTCATCACTGATGCTTTCACTAACGGATTTATTCGTTGTGTGTGAGGGAGTTGTCCTGAGGAAGTGTCCACCCTGACAATGAATCTCACAGCAGGGAGGGATGACACTATTTAACCTATAACCTAATCTTATAGGTAACACGGACCCAGTCATATCTGCTCAGATACACACACAGAGTCGGAGTTAGAATAGATTTATTAGCACCAATGTGCCACGATAAGCCTATCCCATCTTGTTTTATGAGTGCGGCAGCAACTCTCTTTTCTGGGTCCAACCTCTGAGCTCTCATGCGGAATGAATGTGACCTCTGTGTGCACTTGGCTCTGACCCTTCCACAACTTCAGCGAAAGGAGAAAAAAAGATGTGGATTTCAACTGGCACGCATCTGTGTGTACACGAAGGAGAGAGCCAAAGAAATCTATGTTTACTTCAAAACCAGCCAGGGGGATTGAGACTGCATGCTCCTGTCTAGCAGACATGCTGCAAACAACCCACCGCGTGGCAGGATCTGCTGCCTGAACCCAAATACAGCTGCTGGTTCATTCCTCACACCAGGCATGACACACATTCTCATGATCACATCCACAGGCGCTTGACACTGTAATCAATCCAGTGAGCTCATTTTATCTCATGACATCTATCACATTTTGGTACCACTTTTCTTATTAGGCTCCCTTTAGGCTTTACATGCTGCGGTTGTTGGCTTTAATAATTTTCAGTAAATCATTAACTGATAATTTATAGGACAGTTGCAGACCATTGATAAGGACAACCTTTGAGGTGGCAGGTTGTGTTTGCATGGCACCAGTTTCATCAGGAAGGACCCCGGGAATGGAACTGTCAATGGCTTACCTTCCCTAAAGAGTCGCCACAGAACTTATAAGGGTGCTAACCAAATTATATTGTTACAGTCGAGCACCAGTTGACATTCAATCAATCGGTAAGAAAGAAAGTCAAATCATCTGGGTGAGAGAGCAAGTAGGATCAATGAAGAGCCGATGCAAGTAGCCTACGCATTTATACTTGTGTGCTAGCAAGTGACGCTACATTTGTGGGAAGGCGTGCAACAGGCTACTGTGTAGGTCATTGGAGAAAATGGCGAGCCGAAAAACACTTTTCAAAAGTTGAGGCGCTCTCTGTAGTAGGCTAGTTGTAAGGCGAACTGCAAAGCTGGCTGTGGCAACACATCTAACCTGATGAGGCGCCTGGTAAAACACAAAATAGAGTACATTAACTAAACAGTGAGCCATATTTTATAGTCTTCAAGCCAAGTCTCCCACAGCAGCAGCAGCTTACGTCAGCAACACGTCTGCAGCCAGCACCAAAGATGATGAAATGTACATGGACGACGACATTTCATGTGAGGCATCAACAGCTTCATCAAGCTTGTACTCTGGATAACAGTTTTACTAGTGAGTTGAGCCACCGGCGGACTCAAATTTCCGCTTAGTGGCAGAACTTTGAGGCGGATACCACCACCTACTGCACCAGTTTTTTCAACATGTGTATGACTTGGAGAGGCATTACAAGAGGGAGCTAGGTACTGAAAACAAGTAGCTTAATTCTATACCAAATTTTTGCCACCGGCACTGGTACCGCATTGATTCAAATGTGACAGTACCCAACTTTTAAATACCATTTACAACTGCAGACTTTATTACAAATCTGTTCTCCATGTTACTGCAATATGCACATCCACCTACTTTTGCTCCTTTAATAGCATTAAACACAGTCTTCATAGAAACTTTCCACAGACCAGAGGATGCAAAGTGACCAGCACATGGTCTGAACTGAGTCCTGGCAGCGACACGCATGCTGAGGGCCACACCCCT
This sequence comes from Hippoglossus stenolepis, assembly GCF_022539355.2. Classification (NCBI taxonomy): domain Eukaryota; kingdom Metazoa; phylum Chordata; class Actinopteri; order Pleuronectiformes; family Pleuronectidae; genus Hippoglossus; species Hippoglossus stenolepis. The sequence continues at coordinate 17,876,945 of NC_061487.1, read as the reverse complement.
CCAGGAGCAGCAGCATAATTGGGAGTGTACTGTCTGTCTTTCCTTGGGTGAACGACCACAGGATAACACAGACACACACACACACACACACACGCGCGCTGTGCCAGGAGTTGGAGAGAGCCAGTGTGCGCTTAAAAACAATTAAGGGGAGGGGAAATATCTGGGGGGAAGTTTTCAGTTCATCCATCCACTTTGTTTTCACTCCGGACGACGCTGCGCACGTGTCACACTTCACTTCTGGTGCGTTGCTTTTCTTTTGTTGCTTCTTACTGAGGAGAGAGACGCTTCTGTTCACTGCGCGGGCACGTGTTGCGTGTGACAGGAGACGCAGAGCGCGCAGGTAAGACGCACAAATAACAAGAGTTCTTATGTAAATGACTGAGTTTTTTTTTTGTTGTTTTTTCTAACCACAGTTTAGTGCAGGTTTGAGCTTAGTTTAACTTCATGTTGCTGAATTTCACATAGCAGACACAAGGGTTATGCTTTAGTAGACATTTTTTCTAGATTCACACACTTTTCCTCTGTATAAAATATATATAGTCTACGTTTTAATCAGATATTGTTGACAACTCTAACTTATGAAGAGTGATTTACAGATGTTTCAACCTTCAACTCATAGAAAAACAGAATTTTAACTTTTAAATCTCAAAAATGTCAACTTTTAAAAACAGCTCTGTTGCATGCATGGTGACAAAAACTTTTTCACATAACACAATCGCTTTTTTTTAAAAGACCATTAGCCGGAGATAATTTGATCAACCCATTAGGGCCATCTCATCCTTTTTATTCTCAAGAATCATATCCCTGGTAATAAAGGTGGTTCACGAGAGAGCAGTAATGTGTAGATTCATTTTTTTAACAGTAGAAGATGGAGTTAGAGGCTCATTTAATGCAGTTTGTCTACTCAGCCTCAAAATAATGCATCAGTATGCTCTGGAGGTTTATATATATATTTTATATATTTTTATGTATGTTTGGAGTTGGTTAAGTGTCAGAATATGTAGACTGTGTTTGGAGGGTAGCATTGAGACAGTGTCTGAGCAGGGGGTCAGTGTGGGGGCTCCAAATACCCTCAAATTGAATGTGACCAGGTGCACTTAAAATGTGCACTTTGCGGCTCTACATTAAATATGTTTTAGTTAACGTACTTCCTTTACATATGGAGCTCATTGAATGTGTGTACACTGTCTTTCTGTTGTTTTTTTTATGTGTAACAGAAAGCCAGCCATCTTTCTCCTGCCTGTATATCTTTCCATCTCAAGCACCCACGCTGCAGTTCTAAAGGTTTAAATCTATCTCCCTACGAGGAGCCCGGGTCGACAGGAACTGTCAAAGAAAGGCACAGAGAGGGAGAGTCACAGTTGTGTGTGCACATTGATTTCCCCGGCAGCGTTTCAGGCCTTTTTCGATCAGCATGACCGAGGTACATAAATGATTTCTGCTCCGGGACACAGAAAGACAAGTCTGAAAATCTTGTCCGATTTTCTCTTTTTAAACACTGTCCAGTCGTTACGCCAGTGAGACGGTGTCTGCCAGGCACAGTGGATACAGACGGCTGTATACACAGGCGGCTACAGGTTTACACGACATGGGGCAGGCTGGGGACTCCTGCTGAGATCACAGTCGGGTAATGAGCTTTGCAAGGTGACAACACACGTTGTGGCTGAGACTGTTTGTACTCTTGTACGATTGCGAAGTAGATTTGATCATATGTTATCGTGTGGGACTAAGTGAAGGATTTTGTTTGGGTTTGCAGGTTCTTAAGTGTACTATATCAATCAATCAAAAAAAATTATAAACCCTGAGCCTCCTGTTTTCTTTCATTCACTCCTGTTCTGTGTGGCGTGCATGGATTGATCCAACGTTACCTTAGAAATCGCGGCTGTGTTTTGAATGGCTCGCAGCACCATTCCTGCGCTCCGTGACACCGTTATGCTGTTCGTGCTGAGGCTTTTTCCTGGACCACGATGAAAACGCAAAAACTGAAAGAGGTGCTTTCTCAAAACCCGACGGATTTTGAGCGGAAAGTGTTATTAAAACATACTCGTAGCCATGCCTGTGCTCTGATGCGGCCTTATAAGGACATGTTTCTAGAATTCTTCAGTGAAGACAGAGACGGCCGCTGTAGGGCACCTTCACTGCAGCGGTGATGTTAGTGTGTTTAGAGAGTCTACAGCAGCTAGGTGCCAATGACTCGCAGACAGACAGGCTGGCTGGGGTCTGCCTGCCCTGCAGCTCTGTGGCCTTTGTGTTTCCCTCGTCTATAATGAAGTGTACTGAGGCTGTTGTGGAGACAACCACATGAGCAAAGCCTTCCCAGGATTGAGCAAGAACAACAGATTAACTTCCCACATCTGTAGAAGACAGTGTTGCTCTTGAGAAGAGCTGCTGCATAGCACACATGGGTGTACCCTTGTATCCTCAGGCCCTGGGAGACAAGTGTGAGCACTTATGACTGTCAGTCACTGTTTCCATGGCCTGTTTCTCACCTCTTCTACATCAGGTTAGTTACACACACACACACACACACACATGCAGACCTGTTCAGCCCGTGTAGAACTACTCGTTCTTGTTGTCTCTTATTAACGAACCAATCATAATGTTCTTGTTTATGGCGTTGTCTTGGTTACAAGGTGTGCTCTTTTGTTTTTAGCGGCCTCTTGTTTCCACCTGATGTTTTTCCATCCTGTCGGTACAGAAGAGTTGAAACCACAGATCCAGTATCACTTCTCACCCCCGCTCTCCCACCCTTCCATTCACTCCCTCGCTCTGTGTGACAGTATAGACGTGAGCTGGCACCGGTCTGTTGTATACGGCTGATCTGAGGAGCTGCGGGCTCGCCCTACTCTTCTACAAAGATTAAACTGCAACATTACCGTGAAGCGAGTCTTAAACAAGGGCAGCATAAGCGCTATGATCCTGCTGTGGTGTATTCGGTTACCATATACCAGCAGTTGCCCAGAGTATTCTCTTACTGGTGTTTTCAGATAACAGTTTAGGGAGGGACAAAATGTGGACAGACAGGACCTCGGGGCTGGAATTTTATCCATCTCCTTTGGGTTTTTTTTCCCCTGCAGACAAACTCTAGATGTCTAAAACGGAAGGAATTCTCCTGGAATGTCCTCTCGCCGGAGCATTATACCACTCACCGATTTCATGCACACATGTTTCAAGCAAGAAGTGTGATTGTCATGTGAAACGTGTTATGTTTAATGTGGTGTTGTTAATGTACCTATATGATTCAAAACAGGGCCCGAGTGGTTCGCCCTGAGAAATCCTCATGTAAACTCTTTAATGCGAGGGCAGGGGAGTTAAGTGTCAGGACTGCACCGTGTGAGAGGGGCATTCTGTAATCAGGCTGCCTGTGGATATCTGTTCGTACGATTTATTAGAATGTAAACGGCTGCAGGAAATACAGACTTTGCTAATGGAAAGGGGATCAGATGGTCCCTGCTCTGGCCCACGGAGAGGTATTAGATATCCTTACCTAACATGTTGTCCTATGCATGCATTCATTATTTAGGGGATAATTTACCACAGCATTTTTAAACTTCAAAGCTGATCTCTGTCCCGGTCACCCTGTTTGGATGATTGGATTTTGTGTGTAAGGGGATATTTTGCCTGTTTATTTTCCATTCACTTTTGTTTTGGAGTGATAGGTAATTTCCCAAGAGATGGGCATGCTGTGCTGCACTTAGATAAGGTGTGGTAAATGTTTTTGGTTAGAATCTAAAATGAAACACAGCTTGCTGCCCGGACAAATTACGGAGAAATTAGCCAACACAATAAAAAGAGGCTTATTAGCATGTTGGTTGAGGTTTTTGATCTCATTCCAGAATAATCTTATGTTACCACGAGGATCAACTTTTTCATATTCACTTGTCTTCTGGCAAGAGTTAATTCTTAGCATATTGTAATACACCAAATATGTGTGGGTGTGAAAATGGTTTTGACAGGAGTTTGTAGATATTAGACCCTTCAGATCAATATTTATGACTTTTTATTGGCAGAATTTGGACGTAGAGCTGGCGCTGCTTTTTCACTTTGTCTCTAGAAGACATTTAGCTTGTTATAGAATGTGGTACAACGCGTACTTCCCCCTTAAATATATAGTGTGTTTAAGTGCCAAAACATAAAGAGTGAAAAGTGGTGCTTGTCTGTATTTGAACTGTGTTGTGTTAATGTCTTTACAGCCTCATCTATAACCACAGTTATGGCTAAAAGAACAACTTTGAAATGTAGTGCTCCTTATATCTGCTTTACAGTTTGTGTTCAGTGAAAACACAAACAGTGTGGCCTGGTGGAAGTCCCGTATTTTCCCTGCGAGACGTGAACTCGCACAGACTCACAGGGGAGTTACTTGCGTGCTCGAATGCAAAAAAAAAAAGAACTAGATGATTGACTGTTGCCAAAAAAAACAACAAATGTCTTGAGAGCTAGAAACAATTACCTATATTGTTGTGCCAGGGCAGTGCCTGTGGTCTGGGAAAATAGACAAATAGCTGTGCTAATGCACTCTGTCCCGTGGAGATGGAGGGGTTTGATAATAGTGTACTCTACAGGGCACCTGGGTGTTGCTAAATGCCTCACTGGGGGTGGTCTCAGTGTGAAAATGCCCATGGCCAGAGCGCTTTTTCACCATCTGCTCCTTCTTCCTGTCCGCTGACAGTTCCGGCTGAGAATATTTAAACTCTTATAAGATCAGCTACCTAACATTTCTTACATTTTGTTCAAACTTCCTTTTTTGTGTGACAATTACTGAGTGATGTCTGCTGGTGATTGTTTGCTTTATGGCAGATATAGGCCCCACACAGTTTTTGTTTGATGTTGAGGAAAAGCAGGAGAAGCCAGTTTATTTGAGGAGGTGACACTTGTTGGATGCTATATTTTTGGAGTTGCACTATAGTGGCCGGCAGCTCTAAATCTGTCACCATCGCCATCAGAATTGTTTTCCATAACCCCCTGCACTGCGTGCCGGCCATGCTGCCAAAGACAACAGGGACTCGAGCTGTGGGCAGGAAACAGAGGTGTTAGCTTAACCTACATGGCACAAGCTCTCTGTTTCTCCTCACCTCTCTCTCACTCCTTCTCTCTATCCCTCTTTTCATCTCTGCTATTCACTCTTTCTGCCGTCTGACAGCATCTAGTCGATCTCCTGTTGTCATCCTCTCCTCAAGAAAACAGTGTTTTATGCTCCTCTTTCAACACCTGAGCTTGCTCCTTTTGTTTGGGGGGGGGGGGCCGTTCTTCTCGAAAGGTGCCAACAGGCCTGTACCGCTGATAGATGTGGGCACTCAAGCGGTGAATAGAGATACATTACTTGAATGGTGGGTGAAATCGTGTCACTGCTCCCCTGTTAGTGTTGGGAGGATGAGCCCCGCCAGCGGCACTATCGCTGTCGCTCACAAAGCGTGCACAGATTGAAGCCTTCTCATAGTCCTGCCGTCTTTGCTGATCGCCCATCCATCACACACAGCTCCATATCTGTATTTCTAACCCTGAAGGTGAAGGTGCCTCAATTTGTCATCTTAGATAAACAGCAGTCTTTTTATCGGGGTGTGATCCTCTCCAGTTCGAAGCCACGGGGCTCTTGGACGGCTGCCACTCTGCCCCCGAATCGACGTAATGAACTCAAGTTTTGAAACACCTCACGACAAAACTCGACAGGACAAATAAATGAAGAGAACTGATATATGAAATGAAATGCTTTTCAAAGCTTGTCGCTATCTGCCAACATGCCATTCTGCATTTTATCGTGCAATGCAGATGTGTGTGCACAGGCGTGATTGAGTGTATGTGCTCAGAATGACACCTTTTTATAATTAACTGGGGCGCTGCAAAGATCATATTCTGCCCTGAGGGGCATTCTCGTGTCTTCGTGTCCAAATCTTCCACATGGAAGCAAACAGTGTTTGTGATATGCGAGTGTGTTTGCCACAGGAGGATCTATTAATTTAGGTGGACATTGTTTATGTTGTCACAAGTCAGGTTGATGTGTGTTATCTGAAATGCGGTTGGAAGGAAAGTAAAGAGGGAGATGTAGCAATAAGGTCCGAGGGGGGAGGCATTCTTCTGATGTGTTCATTAGTTATGTCCCCTCCTTTGTCTGGCTAATTATTAGCTTGGAAGGTGCACAAATACAGACCAAGTAACAACTTGATATAAGGCATCACTGTTTGTGAGGTAAACCACATATATGTACATACACATATTAGATACATATACTACATGTAACATACTACTATTTGTAATTATGTAATTGTAATGATTCACAGTAAATGGCGAACGATTCATTGAGAAAGTAATCAAAATGCAAATTAATAGATTTTTATAAATTATTGAGTCCAGCTTCCTCAATGTAGAAACTTGAGTTCAAGGGTTTCTTTCTTTGAAAACACAGATTTGATCCTTAATAATGCAGATATTGTTTTATTTTGTTCTTACATGTCTCTTAATTTGGCCAAAAAACATAGTACATGTCCTTCCAAACCTTCCTGTCTCCTGTGATGCTCCTGTGAGAGAGTGTAGTTGTATGCACATCACCTGCAAGAACATCACAGAAAAGATTAACAACTACATATATTAACTTCAAACTACAAGTTTTATACAACTGTTCCGTGTTTCACATATTAGTCAAGATTAAATATGTGTGAGTGAGACGTTGAGACATTTGCATGTTTCCACTGGTTCGATGTTTCCTGAACATAACCAGAAAAATCCAGTTTGTGCTACTATGTTAGGATCTGGTTCCATGTTCTGTTGCCGCACATCGCTCATGTTCTCCTTGCATGTTAGCGGCAGAAAGGCCAGTGAGTGTTCCCATGACGGATCGATCATACAGCTCACTTTACACAGTGTGAAAGGATGTCTTTGCTACATGCCTCTTTAATGCACTGTGAAGTCCTGGATAGCACATGGACCATTTTTTTTACTGGACATAAAGGAGGGTCTGACAGGGTCATCAGCCAACGCTACAGAAATCGGGGAGTATCATTTAGGTGAAGGAATAAATGAGATGGAGGAGAGAGAGAGTGGGTGAAAGAGGTATGGTCGGGTGAAAGATGGCAGAATGTGACTGCTTTGTTCTCTTGACCTTTGTTTTGGGCAAACAGATTTAAAGGAGACACAAAAGGTAAGTCAGGGACAGGCAACAGCTGATGTGGGGACGGGTAAAGAGAGGGGACATGCCTGGAGGGCTCCATGGTGAGACGGCTGAATAGTCACAACAGAAACATGTGTACATTTCCTGCATGAAGTTGAGATGAGACTGCTCACACACACACACACACACACACACACACACACACACACACACACACACACACACACACACACGCGCGTATGATTGCTCCTCCCTAGCTTGACTCTTTACACCGGTCTCCCTCCAGGGTTGCAGAGAGAAGGGCAGAGTGACAACGGAGCAAGACCATTCCACACACCATGAAGAAAGAGGACTCTGACGCACAGAGTCTGAATGAAGTTAGGACCCTGTTCTGCGTGTCTGGCAGTAATTATGACGGCAGAGGGAAGAGGATTAAGGTACGATCCCGTCCTGGGGTCCTATTAGTGGGATTGATGTTTTTGGCCACCCTTCCTTTTGGAGCAGGCATCAAACAGAGCGTCCCCAGGGTCAAACTCAGCCACAGAGGTAAGAACTGAGATATTGTTGATTTGTCTGGAAGTTTTACTGCTATTACATATTTATATTTGCTTTTATACTTTTATACATTTTTTATTTATTTTCCTGTTTGAGAACAAAGTAAAGTTTGGTTAATTTGCAGTAATTCTGCATGTTTTGTCTGATGTTTGCAGCCTTCATCTTCAGCGCACTTTATAGAAGTTAAACAGTGCAAATGACTGTGAATCAGAACTTTGGTTCCATTCATTTTCCTTTTTTTTTTTCAAAACTTTTTTTTACTGTCAGCCCTTCAGCCTTTCAGTGCACATCATCCAGACCATGTGTAGCTTTGTCTGTCTCTTTACGTAACAGTTTCCCTCCACTCGTCTCTATTTCTCTTGTGACTTTCTGCACACAGACGAGAAGGAAAGTGAAAAGAAATATTACACAAAGTCCTACTGTTTAAGTATAATGAAAGATTTAGGATCCACTTACTGATCCATCAGCCCACTTCATCATTCCCTGTTTGTCATTTTTTGTGAGCGCAGAAACTTTTTCTGGCCACTTTTGGTGAAACACTTACACAGTCTCTTAATCCTCTAATCAACATAAATCCTGAAGTCTGATTTATATTAATGACGGTGGTGACGCAATGGCTAATGTTTGTGTTTAATGAAATACACTGTTATTGCAGTGCAGTCCTATAAGTCCGAGTCACGTGGAGAACATACATCTCATGTTGATGCTCCTGGTCCATGGGAGAAAGTCGTTCAATCCGCTCTGTGTATATTAGCCAACTCTGTTTGCTTTGTGCCACCGAGGGAAAGCTAAATTATTGCTCCGCTTAAAATCCATCCTAAACTTCAGTGCAAACTTGACTTCAAAGTCTCCATCCCTCACGCTTCGTATCGGTTGCACACAAATGAACTTCAGTCCTGCTCCATAAAACTTAAACCCCACTGTGACCTAAAAGTAAACTCGCTCTGACTTCAGCTCCCAAAATCTCCCCTGGTCAAAGGCTTCCAAAATCCGTATGGCTGGAAATAGATACACACGAATGTCCAAAGTAAATATATGTAAGTAGCTGCAGGAATAATGATTGCTATGGACAGTGTTTACTCAGCAGTTAGTCACGAATTTAGCGCCACAGTTTGTTATTATTTAATGTTTGTTCCAAACTCACCAGTTGATAAAATGGAGCTCATGCTGTCATATATGATTGGTTTTTATTGGGCGCCGATATTTCAGACAACCGATCTTTTCTATATATCCAGTCAGAACGTGTTTAATGGCTCCGCTTCTCTGTGTTGACTACGAGCACGGCTGACTAAACCATGCTGCTCATTCAAGAGAAAGACCTTCTTGCCTTTGGACCTCATGGAAACAGTAGAACAATGTCCATGTATGGCTCCCCCAAGTCAGAATCACTGAGGCAGAGAAGAATCTATCAAAAGTAAAATCACCTTCAAACCCAGCGCACGCATCATGCACGTGGCTTGTCATCGTCTCATCAGTGCACACCGCTCAAGGGCAACACCACCCAGCGGTGATCACTCTTCAGACCTCACGTCGGCCCCTCCTCCCCCCCGTGAAAGCGCAGCTTCAATGAGTGAAGGGTGAAACGATCAAAGTGAAATCATCCCTGATTGAGTGAACACCTCCAAACAACTGCCTTCGTCTCTAAACTTGAGCAACTCTGACCCCCCCCCGACACTGAAAAACTCATCGTGAAGTTCAGGTTTCATCCAGAGAGGCGACAACTTGAAGGCCTTCTGCCAAATGAAAAGTAAAGTCATATGGTCTTGATTTCAAAGTCTTTAATCTGATGCACGGTTGTGGGGCCTTTGTTCTTAACGTGTGACTAAAAGGATGAAGTTACATCACCGTGCTACAGTTTGTTAGTCATACTCTACATTTTTTAGAACATTTCTATATTTATAACAGTTTCAACTAAATAACTAATTGAGAAAAAGTTGCTTAATATCAGCAAATGAGAACATCCGCTCACATTTATCAGCGTCTGACGAGACATTAATCTGTGTATTCTGAAACCGCGGACAGAACATCCTACGCTGCATATTAATGGCCGAGCTGAGGCTGTGATCATGCAGCATGAAAACAGCGGCCTCATTTCAGCTGACTTAAATGCAGCAACAATGATCAGTAGGTTACTTCTAATGAATACTGTGCTTATTCATGCTGAAGTTATGTGACTCTTGTCCCAGCGCATATGGCTGACTCATATAGCATAATTACAGCAATGTGTCCTTCCCGTTTCAGGCCCTCGTCTCGAATGATCAGACATAAGGCTGTGGTTGTAGGAAAGTCTAACTTATCCGGAGTTATGGGTTCTCTATGTGTACAATGTATATAATAGTATTATATAGTCTGAGAAGAGAAGAACCTGTTTGCATCCAGCCAGTTTGGGGATGTCTTCCCAAACCGCCCGCAGGGGAGTTAATCAAGAACTGTTGAGAGGACAGAGGGCAGAAAGGTGTGGAGCGCCACGCTGAGCAGCAACAGCCAAGCGGGCAGCTGCTGTGCACTCGCAGTGATGTGTGTTTGTTGAACAGATTAGCATTAGCCAAGGGCTAGCAGGCCTAATCTCTCTGTGAGGTTTAGTTTGTTGCTGCAGTTGCATGATGTGGGGGTGAAAGATATGAGCGTGTGGGGGTGCGCTGTGTGTGAGCCAGTGTATAGGAGGAGGTATTAGGAGCTATAAGCAGGACTGCGTGGTGTGAAGGGGTCCTAGATGTTCAAATATTGGAGGTTGGTAACCTCTTCAGTCCTTCACACCAAGAGGGTAATCGCAATGTCAATCCATTCAGAGTGACTCCCACAGGACTGCACCGCTTTGAGCCAGTGTTTATTCAAGGCATGTTGCTATACTGGCGCAATGAAAAGAGCCTGGTGATAGAAAAGATTTCCTCAGATCAAGGAGATCGAGGACGCAGGACTGAGCCGAGAATACGGTTTTCAGCTCCAAGTCTCTTAATGGGCTTTGGAAGCCCAAAGACCCAACAGTAGTAACTGAAGCACTAAATGCCTATTTCTATCCGCCTAAATGCAGAATATTTAACCCTTTATATACAGTATATTTAAATTGTTACCAATGTAAATCATATATAAGTCCACCGAAAGATAAACCGGCAAGTAATGTGTGGGTTTTAAATTCAATATTCCAATAAATCAGTCAAACTTTATTCATAGAGCACCTTTTAAACCAATTTAATACAATTCAAAGTGCTTTTATATAAGGCAACACTAAAAGAAAGTAGAGATAATCACATTTATCAACACTAAAATTTTAGTAAAACAAAAAATAATAATGATGGATAATGCGACGATAGAAAAAACCAAGTCATGTGCAAATATTAATTTTTTTAAATGAATGAAATCCCCATCCACTGACCCTTGTTTCAGAGATGTCTCCATGATAAATGATGTAGCCATGAAAATACCCTGATAAAAGTATGCATAACTGAAATACTGTCTTGCTGGAAGTCTTCTCTGTCAGCGCGTGCAGCTAAGGTGTTGAACCATACAGGATTACGCAGTTTCAGATCAAGCCAAGACATGTTTTTAACAATTTTGTAAAAGGTAATCCAGCGCTTGTCTTTGGGATTTCGGTGCAGGGGAAAAGTTAAGCTTGACAGCATAATCCTGTTACTTATTTTTTATTTATTTTTTATCAATGTACTGTATTTCAATGCCAGATATTGCAGTTTTTGCATTTACGTTACTTTTACAGGGATTTATTAATGTCTGTCTCTCTCTGTCTGGGCCAGAGCTGCTGCACACTGGCAGTGAATCTGTGTTTTTGGGCCCATCTGACGGCCTCCACTCCCACTCGCTGCTGCTGGATGAGGAGCGGGGTCGTCTTCTGCTGGGAGCCAGAGACCACATCTATCTGCTTGACCCTGACAATCTGGCCAGAGCCCCCAGAAAGGTACCCGACACAGAGCGGAGCATAGCAATGTGCAGATCATGTATGTAACGGTACAGAATTAAAGTAGTGCCACAAATAAACAGCAGCTTTTGTTTCGTGTAGCTTTTCAGGCCATTTGCTAAACTTGAGCGGTTGTTTAGGTTCACCTCCAAGTGTTTACAGCAGCGTCAAGAGTCCCCACACTCTCTGACAGAGGGATAGTGCTGGAAGAAATTCAAGTTTGAACAGGAGATGGAGTATCGCCTCCGCACACTGACCCAATCCCCAGACATGCAAAAATCCTGCTTGGAGTCACTTGAGACATCCCTAATAACCTCTGTTATTTGCAGTGAGCGGTTCATTATTCAGGAGACAGTCATTTAGCCTAAGCCCATGACACTTATACCTGTCTTGCGATTAAGAGGGGCGAGGTGAGGTATTATTTTTCCATTACTGTGTTTCTTAGCTGGAATGCTCTCAGACGTATATTGTTTTAAAGAAGAGCTCAACTTTCGGTTAGTGGCAGTCAGAAACTGTTTGTCTGCTAAGGTCAGGGTCATCGTGTTGGAGGGCGCACACACACACACACACACACACACACACACACACACACACACACACACACACACACACGCACACAGACTGCACACGTTTACGGAGCATGCACGGTCACACTTAGACATTTATACAAACACACGAATGCATTTGGACGGACGCCACATGTTAAAGTTTGTGGATGTGAGTGTGTGTTTATGCAGCTGAGGTTGATGACAAGTGGGACGGCGGTGTGTTTATTTGATGGTTATCTATTTGTTATAACTCTTGGTCGTGCTCTCAGAGTGTTGCCTTTTTTGTTGCCCCTCCAGTAACTGATACTGATGGGAGATAAGCCTAATTCTCCGAGCCTTCGGGGACCAGCCTCCTCGCCGCGCATGTGACCTGGACACACAAACTTGCTTGTTTATCAGTTCATTAGGTAGCATACCTTGGAAAGCACCCCTGGGCACTGAAACACAGCAAAAATGTTTTGCTAGCAAACATTCCAGTTGTTTCTACCTGGAATTTCAGGAGATGGCTTTTAGACCGATTCGCATTCATGAATGGGCCTGGAAATCCTATGTTTATTTTTTATTTCCCGGGGGCATTTTCAGTGGTTATGAAGCAGACCTGAAACGATAGACTGTAAACTCTGGATCTGGAAAGTGAAGCCAATGTTGAGGTGCCTGAAACCTGTATTCTCTCACATGACCAGCAGAGGGCAAAATAAAATCACTTAATTAAACGAATATTGTTCTCACTTGATTTATAACGTCAGTAAACGTTTTCTTGAAGAGTTAATGGTCTTAATCTGTAGGTTTAGGTCTTTGTCAATACAGTATGATGCTCATTGTGTAAATCATTGATCCATTAAGAGTGAAATAGACAATGAAGCATGGTATGTATTGGGCCAGGGATACCATGTTAGTTCTGGTTGCAGGTGGGCGTGCACTGTCTCCGTCTGGCTGACAAACTCACTCACTCTAAATCTACTGGTGGTTTCACAAATATTCAAAGATTGCACTGGACCAAATACCAAACCAGTGGCTGACGTCACGGCGGTTTGCTACTTGACCACAATGAGTCAGAGCAAAGAAACTTTTTTGACATATTTTAGATCAACAGTTGTAATCGGCCGATTGCTCATTTCCCTGCTGCTATGTTGTAAACCTTTCACCACAGTCTTTAAATGTTCCCATTAGAGCTGCGATAAAACTAGGCCACTAATCATTTCATATACGGGGCTTCAAAACCACTTTAAGCTCCTATACTGGCCACACTCTGCGCTCAGTCAAAACATCACCTTGTCACGCTGGTTTTCTGTGTGAATTCCTTGGCGGCATGCGTCGACTTGGAATCATGAGATGTGTTAATATTTGTGCCTGTGTGTTTGCATGTGTATCAAAGCTCTGTCGGCACATGAACAAGTTCGGCGACAGCGCTCCTTGGTAGGATTTAGGGGAAGTAACACTCAAAGCACATAAGCCTGTTATAACACATGTGTGAACACGGTGGGGTATAGCGAAGGGACACACTGAATCGTATACGTCCAACGCTCTCTCGTACCAGCACCCAGAGGTGTCGCTTATTGTATAACTGTAATCTGTAATAACTTCAAACGGCAGATAAAAAAACCAACTGCAGTCGGGCTACTGTCTGGCTACTGTTTCTAAACATGATATAAAGTTAATTCCAATGGCTCAAAGTGATATAGAGCACTGCTTTCCCAGTTTTTTCATATAAATTAAAAAAGTTCGACCATTAAAATCTTGAATTATCGCATCTCATAAATGGAAAGTAACTGCATGAACACCGATTTGAGATCTGAGGTTACACTGTACATTATGAGATGAGGCAACATACTTTTCTCTTTTTTTTTAATCCGTTATTAGATTCACTGGCCTGCTTCCCGGGACAGCGTGGAAATGTGCAAACTGGCCGGAAAAAATGCAAATGTAAGTGCAGAAAGTCTGGAAATCACCGTGTGTGGTTGTGTAGAATATACCTGTTAATTAAAGCTTTCGGTCCATCATCGCTCCTGTTCTGTTCCCTGCTCATCCAGCTGGAGTGTGCGAATTTTGTCAGGGTGCTTCACAACTACAACCGAACACACGTCTATGCCTGCGGGACCGGAGCCTTTCACCCAAACTGTGCTTTCGTTGAAGTCACCGGGCGCAGAGAGGTAAAGTACATCTAAGTGAGTGAAGCTGAGCGAGAAGTTTTGCAGGAGTTCCGGATGCGGATGAAACATTTTGCGAAAGTGTAACATTAGCGTCCCTCTCGTCTCAGGATGGTGTGTTCCAGCTGCTGCCTCGCACAGTGGAGTCTGGCAGGTTGAAGTGTCCTTTTGATCCAGTGCAGCCGTTCACCTCCGTCCTCACAGGTAACATCACACAATACTGAGCTGTGGCAGCCTTATCTCTCATGCACCAGGACTTTTACTACTGCACAGCCCTGTACACCCAGGAATAAATTATGTTTCCCTTCACGTCTCCACTCAGTCGTTTAAGCACATTTATATTCATGCTCCAACCATTTTTCTCCAGATTATTTTAGTCAAGAAAAATGCAAGCAGACATTTCACAGGCAGCAACAAATTTACTTGGCAGAGGGTTGTAAACAACATGTGTTTTTGAACCTCATCCTCATACTGTGTTTTTGCCCACTGATTCAATGGTGAGCTAATAGAAATTGGCCCCGATATGAGCAATGCAGACAGAATTTGCATTTACATTTTATGTAAAAAAAAATTTCTCTTAATTCAAGTCCAATTTACTTATTATTACTTTAATGATTGAACTGTGAAAAATCAAGCCTCAATTACAAATCTTTGTCAAGGAATCGTTGCAAATGTTATATCTATATATATATTTGGTGTGGGATTGGAATTTACTCCCTATTGCAGTATTTGAATATCCCCCATAAAATCCATATTGGTCAGGCTCTAGTTTTTGGTATTGAAATGATAGAAGCTAAATAAAAATGTGTGACATGTCCTTTCAAGTGGTTTTTCATGAGTTTGTGATTGTTTTTTCTTCTTTGACTGACCCGTCTGTTTACTCTGTGCAGATCAGTACCTGTACGCAGGCACATCTTCGGACTTCCTGGGCAAAGACACGACATTCACGCGCTCCCTTGGCCCTCCACCCGACCAGCACTACATACGCACAGACATCTCCGAGGACTACTGGATCAATGGTACACACGCGCACATGTGCACGGATCCACATTGCAGCGCCGATCGCAACTCAAAACTTTGTATTGCTTTTTCTCCAAACTTCCAGCCTCTCCGCTGACACAAAGAGCTTCTCTGTGCCTTCAGGATGGTTATTGGCATTCCAGCACAGAGGAAACAACACACGTATTCATTAAGCTGGGACCTTTATATGAATACCATAGCTGGACAGGGACCACACCTACAGGGGAATTTACAGTGTGCCACAAAGTTCACAGCCTTAGTCACACTGCCGCAAAACCACACACACACACACACACACACACACACACACACACACACACACACGATGCACAGTCATCCCTTGAGGAGGGAGTCCTCTCTCTCTGTCTTGTGTGTGTTACATCAACTGATGGGCTGTTGTGTATCACCATGGATCTAAATCCTTACACATGGTCTCCACATTTCACAACCACACAGTCAGAGATGATGTCTCTCTCTCTCTCTCTCTCTCTCTCTCTCTCTCTCTCTCTCTCTCTCTCTCTCTCCCCTCCCTCCCTCGCTCAGTGTGTGTACTGTTGTGTTGGCGCCGGACATGCAGAGAGAGAGAGAGAGAGCACATCATTTTCTTACATTGTTTCCATACTTGTGAGTCTGTGGAACATCTTTCCAGTGTGGCAGGAATAACAATGCCCTTCTGTGGAGTGTGTTAGCAGTCGAACATTAAGCTGCTCCAGTGGGGAAATCACCCTCTGGTGGCTGGCTCCGCTTCCAGGGGCTGAGCTAATGTTGATGTAATGTTGCTGCAACACTTTGGACTAGTTCCCCCTGAATCAGGACAATGATGTCAACCTGCTGTTGTCTCCTCTCCCCACACACACTACTATTTCCTACACCGTTTATAGCTTTAATGCCCTGGTAACAACACTTTATTTCAATACAGAATCATACATTGTTAATCGCTGATCATTCTTGACATATTTTGTATGTTACAATTAGTCCTGAAACCTTGATGATAACACTAAATCCTATACCTCTGCTATATAACATTTCAACTATTGTTCTATATACTGCAGTATATTTAATTATTTATTGACAAATTAAGGTTTTAAATGCAAATATATTGTCATCTTATGACATATGATACTTGCATATAATATTATAATACAAATTACACATAATATATATATATAATACGTTACGCTTACCAACACAAAGCAACCGACAGATGAAATTAGCAACGAGCTGGTGAACATGGTGGAGCATCTAACAGTTAAAGAGCAACATTTCTCTTTAAGCAGTTGGTGGAGACCAAAATAGAGCAGAAAGGAGACTGAGTAATGCTCTTACATTCAAGTCGTTCCAACTAACACAAATCCAAATGGATGTTAATGTTGCTCTATGTCCAGGCAAAGTGTTTATGTACAACTGTGCAATTAAGGTGATAATTTGTCAATGTTGTGTTTAAAGTTTATTCTGCTTCCCCTAACATTGACACTAGCAAATAATCAATTAGTACCTCTTTAAATAAGCTTATGGATGCAGGAGATTTTTCTATAAATATTTACATTGTGACACTTCCATAAGGATCTGAAACTGTTTAAACCATTGTGGACATGTGATTAGAGAAGATGTCTGAGCCTGGATTAATGTACAGCTCCAGCCTCAGCTCAGTAAACAGAAACCCAAAATAAATCAGATCTCTCTGCAGAAGTAGAGCGAGACCGTAAATAAACCTGCTCTAAGTGTAGCGTTAATGTCACTGTCATGACGGTGTAGCGTGGCAAAGCCATTACCTGACGTTTTCAACACTCTCCCCTCTCTCTCTTTTCCCCTCCGTGTCTTCAGAGGCCAGGTTTGTAGCTGCTCATCCCATTGCAGACACCTACAACCCAGATGATGACAAGATATACTTTTTCTTCCGCGAGGTGTCGTGGGAGGGCAACGACAAGAGCATCCTGACCCGAGTGGCTCGTGTGTGCAAGGTGAGATATTGCACAGGAGAGGTGAGGAGAGGGGAAGGTATTCGGAGGCGAGGAGGTGAGGTGAGGTGAGGACGTGACATATGGGCGGAAAGGCAGCAGAGGAGAGGGGAGGGAGATGGAAAAGTCCCAAACGAGAAACTAGATGTGGATCTTGCAACGAGAGAAATGGTGTTTGGAAGGTAGAACAAGAGTTGGTACAACGAAGTGGGACAAGTAAAAAAAGCAGGATGTCTCACAATGTTTTTGGTCGTCTTTTCTCCTGCATTGATCTGACTGGATAAGGATCTTTGTGTCAGCTGCTACAAAGAGACGTGTTTATGTCCCCGAGGAGCAGGTCGTGCTGAGAAATTCTTCCTTTGTAGGCGAAAGAGTCGTTGGGCGCTGATGTTAGGGGCAGTAAATCATGTTGTTAACCCCTCTGTGCTCTGCTGACACGTCAGTCAACAGTGCTGCTACGTAGATCGTCCCTGAGATCGATTCAGCTAAAATAATTCATTTTCTTATCATAATTTTCTACCTAAACCGATTTGCATGTATTCCTATTAAAGCTAGGGTTGGTAATCCTGGAAAAGCTAGCAAGCGCAGGCTACACTTTGAAAAAATACAATCGATACATCATACCTCCTTCCTCTCGTTAAGTCTACGCTCCACACACCACATGAATGTGCACTGCCTGTTGACAGCTAGGGGGCGTTATTTCCGTGACTTGCTCGCTAACCTTTGACTATCGTCTCTGCTTCAGTGGTGTGTGTCTCTCCACCTCCCCGGCTTGTACTCAGGTACACTATTCAATTATTTCAAACAGAATGAACATCAAAAACCTGTTTCAGCAAATATGATAAAATGTATTTCAGAAACGACTTACCAGCACTACCTTTATGGGGCAATATAAAAACGTATTTTAAAAAAGACCGGGATGCATGATTTATCTTCAGAGAAATGTAATTTGCATGCAAACCTCAAATTCATATCTAAACCGAACAAATGTAGCAACACAATCTCCCTTTGTGTTCAGTTGTCAGAATGCCGCGGGACATTTGAGAGGCGTATCGTGTTCCAGTGCCCATTAACTTATATTTGACAGCATGTCAAAACAACTGTAAGCTTGGATGGACACTGCACAGCTGACAGAGGGGCCGGGCCCGACTGGATTCATGATTGGGAAACTCATTTTGTGCCGTAGTGTTGCCAGCAGTCATTAAAAATGGGACCAGCCCACGCAGCAGTTTGCTGTTTGTATTCAGAGCTCTATTGCCACATTCTCGGAGAAAAGCTCTGAGAGCATTTATGACTTGAGAGTAAGCTGTAAGGCAGACTGGAAGGAGATTCCTCTGGATTACAGCCCTCTCTCGCTTTGCTTTCCCTCTCGGGGATATCTCTCTCTCTCTCTCTCTCTCTCTCTCTCTCTCTCTCTCTCTCTCTCTGTCTCTCTGTCTTCTCTCTCTGTCTTCTCTCTCTCTGTCTTCTCTTGTCCCTCTCGTTCATTATCTTTAAGTGGTTTTTTTTTCTTCCCCTCCATGTAAAAGCAATGAGAGCACTTCACTCCAATCCTCTTTGAAGATTATCCCCTTTGTGAAATCCTCATTAAGTGCTTACATTTCTTCATTTTTTTTTGGTCTCTTAAACAAAAGTGTTTTTGAGTGTGTTTAAACATAACGGTCTTTTCTATAGCACTTAGTCAGTGCTCCGACTACCTTTAATAGGGAGGTTCTGTTAAGTTTCCGATGCATCGCAAAGAGGTGAACTTGAACGCTCTCATCATAGCTCAGCCAGAGATGGCTACGTAATACAGCAGTTCATATGCTAAGTTCAAATCTGCATCATTAATCAGCTGCCTCTTGCTTTACTTTCCATAAATGTGCAGCATTTTCATTTGTTTCTCTTCTTCTTCTTTTATGTTTCTCCTTCTCTTTTTGTTTCCCTTTCTCTTTGTAATTACTCCTGACTGTCATTACACTAACAGGAAGGTCTCCTTTGTGTGAGTCGAATGAGCAGATCCATGCTAACGCTCAAGTTAGCATGTTTATTTTCCTAATTAGCGCAGGAAATCGGAGTCGGGCTGAGATTCTGTGTGTTGCCTCCGTGTGTGTGAGCCCGTTAGATAGATTTCACTCATTGATTGTGGTTAAGTACAGTGTGTAACTTTGATTGCAGTATGTCTTTCGGCCATGTTGGACAGCTGCACCGCGCTGACTACGGTTTGCTTACTCTCTGTATATGGTTGCGTTTCAGAATGACGTGGGTGGGCTGAGGAGTCTTACCAATAAATGGACCACCTTCCTCAAAGCCAGGCTCGTGTGTTCAATCCCCGGACCTGACGGAGTGGACACACACTTCGATGAGCTCCGTAAGTGACACAGGAGACGGAAAAATCTAGACCAATGAGCTGGGGTTTATCCTCCATTCTAAATGTACCAGCAGCTGAGTTTTTCTGAGGCCAGGCTAGAGTCTGTGAATAAAAATAGAGATGGAGATGCAGCTAAATCGTTTCGGTGCAGTAAAGAGTAATAAAGTCTGTGTTGCTTCCCTCTCTCTTTCTTCTAGAGGACATCTTTCTGCTCCCGACCAGAGATGACAAAAACCCCATAGTGTATGCAGTCTTCACCACCTCCAGGTAAGTTCAGTATTGATCAGTTCTTTACACATGAACTCACGTCCACAACAGGAGGAAAATCGTAGGAACATTCCGGCGAGTGATCTTGCCTCGGAAGAGCTCGCAGGAGGCAGGGCATGATGTATAAATTCAGCTGTTTTTGTTGATACACATTGACACCAGCGTTGGTCTTTATCGTGAAAAGCTCTTGAGTCTCGTCTTTCCAAGTCGACAATCTTTGTCTGCATCTTCTGCGTGTATGACACTTCATTTTTCTTTGTTTTTGTAAATGTCCGGACCTCAGTGCGTGACTGAAAGCAACTTTTATCCACCTGTGGACTCTCCCTCTAAAAGAGTTTCTTGTTGTCCCCTTCTCTTTCAGCTCCATTTTCCGTGGGTCAGCAGTGTGTGTGTACAGCATGGCGGACATAAGGGCCGCGTTCAATGGACCTTACGCCCACAAGGAGGGGCCTGACCACCGATGGATAGAATATGAGGGGAGGATACCGTATCCACGTCCTGGAACGGTGCGTTGCCGAAACTCATGACCACAGAGACAAATGGGAATCTCATAGTTTATCATTCCTAGTTGTAGATTTCTTTTCACGCATATATTAAAATCCTGAGCTTTCTTGATAATTACAACATTACTTTTTAATGATGATCACATCTACACCTGATATGTCTTGCGTCATTGAGGCTAAAAAGGGGAATGGGCAGGGGGCTGGGTGGTGTGGGCGTGTTTATAGAAGAGTGGAGGGAGCAGGAGTTTCACAGATGTTCCGGATTATTTTAGCCTCCTGCAGTATTTTATGCAACCACCAGAGGGAGACGAGTAACTGTAAATCAGTAAAGAGAACCTCTCAATGGAAAAGAAAACATTAGAATTATCTTGTTTTTTTGCCTTCAGTGTCCCAGCAAAACATATGATCCGAGGATCAAGACCACTAAAGACTTCCCAGATGAGGTCGTCAGTTTCATCCGGTTCCACCCTCTGATGTATAAGGCCGTCCACCCTCTGACCGGACGGCCCGTGTTCACACGTGTCCGAGTGGACTACACCCTGACCAAGGTTGTGGTGGACAGAGTTTCAGCAGAGGATGGACATTATGAGGTCATGTTCCTGGGAACAGGTGAGTCACAGACACACACAGACACACACACACACACACACACACACACACACACACACACACACACACACACACACACACACACACACACACACACACCAACTCCAAGTTGTCTATTGCGTTTATATATCTCACCACCAGAGGGCACTAGATAACAATCCTGCCAATCGGGTCCTCAGCCTGAAGCAGGTTTTGCTGTTGCTCTTATTGAATAAATGTAAAGTTGCTCTTGGATCCAGTGTCTTATGTCAAATCTTAGCACTGACTCACTCTTGTACCTTTTATCATGTTCTCTATAACAAACTTAAATCTTAAAAACGGTCTTAACATTTTTTTCTTATTGGCTGATAGAAGAAAGTGATTAAAAGTATTGATACCTCACTGATTTACATTATTCACATCTTTCACATGTCTCACTCTCTGCGTCATAGATGCCGGCTCAGTTCTGAAGGTGGTGAGCATCACTCAGGACAACTGGTCAACAGAGGAAGTCGTGCTCGAAGAACTTCAAGTTTTCCAGGTTTTCTGAACTAACACATCTTAACACACACAAATCCACAAACTCTGCAACGCCCAAGGATTTTTCTGAGCGATTGTTTTTCCATGTACAGTCCTGCAGCAGTGTATGTTTATTGAGGTTTTAAAGTGGTTTTAAAGTTTATTTGTTAAACTTTTTGCAGGTTCCCACTCCCATCCTGAGTATGAAGATGTCTTCTAAACAGGTCCGGTCTCATTTTCATCCATGTTCCTCCAATGCTCTTTACTATTTCTGCATGTCCCCTCGGCTCTATGCCCTTATGTGCACATGCCTGATGTGGCACACTGACGTACAGTTTTTAATCCCCAAATCGGTCCTGTATCGCCTTTACCTCTCTCTCTCTCTTAAGACTTCACTGTTTCTTGCTAGCCCCCCCCCCTCATTATCTGAGGGTCAGTGGTGTCAGTAGACGCTTCAAGCCCAATCACATCCTCCATTAATCTCCAGCAGTGTTTGACCTGTGTGTGTGTGTGTGTGTTTGTGTGTGTGCCGGTTAGTGTTTTCAGTGGTTCTAGATTCTAGAGTCACAATTTGCAAAAACTGATCACTTTCAGGCGTCTCTTGATATTTCTTCGAATACTTTTGCATATAAATAAATAAATAACAATAATTAGTTTTTATATCTTTGCCTGTCTTCTATCGTTACCTTCCCTAAAGAGGATCGCAATGTGTTTTTCTTTACTACAGCAAAAGCTCTACGTGGGTTCAAGCGAGGGGCTCGCTCAGGTTTCTCTCAGTAGATGTCACCTGTATGGTCAAGCCTGCGCTGAGTGCTGCCTGGCACGAGATCCCTACTGTGCCTGGGACGGACGCACATGCTCCCGATACATCCCTACATCTAAGAGGTACTGTACACACACAACACTATATTCCTTTATTTCATATAGGAATATACAATCTGTATATAGATATTCTTAGGGTCCCCTATAGAACAATCCTTTTGATGGACATGCTTACCACATACTTAATGCTTTAACCAGAAAGACCAAAGTCAGACATACTAGCCAATACAATATTAATAATAATTTAAAACCATGCATCATTAAATTAGTAAATGTTATTTTTAAAATGTACAATATTAATACCATGCCCACCCAATATAGAGTTTTATGAGCTGTACACAGCTTCAAATCTTCTGCTTTACCACTGCAAGTCACACATTTTACACAAATAGCATCAAATCAAATCAAAGGACATCAAAGCACATAGCTTGAGAAGTTAAAAAAATAAAAATATACCAATATTGACCTGGATATAAACATGTGAACACAATGCAACTTTTCAATTTACTCACTCTGTCAGATACATAGAAACACAAGTGTGTCCGTGCCATGAGGATTTTGAAATATTTTGATATGCTCTCGTATTATTTGTAGCAATAAACTTGGACAAAAACGCTTTCAACTGACCCTTTGTTGCCCCACTTCTCTGTGTGTGTGTTTTCCCATGGCTGTCTCTTTATTCTGGGCCTGTCAGAGGGAGTTCACAGCTTCTGCAGTTTGTTGGTGTTTTATATTTTCTCTTCACCTCTTCTGCACTTTTTTACCAGATGGTGCCTTTTTCTGCAGTACACTAGCAGAAGTGGATCTGGACTCACCCTAAAGGCATCGTGCTCTTTAGGCCTCGCACATAGAACTTTAAAAATAAAACGCTGATTGTCACCAGTAATCGGAGGTCATCTTAAATCCAGACAAACGAGCTGCAAAAGCTTTGTTTTTTAGGTTGAGTTGTTGGTATTTGCAGCGCATGTGTTGTCAGAATGATTAATTTGCCCGTATTTTGTCTTTTAGCTTGTGTTTTCTTAAGTTGCAGTGCGTTCAGCTCCCTCGGCCACCAAATAAATCACATTTTAAGCGGTTGTGAAACATTATTGCCAGAAGTAAAAGTGAGACAAATTCTTCAAATGCTCACCTGTTTGTTTTCTATTACATGCACACGTACGCGAGGTATCCTAGATCTTTGTTAGCAACTTTACGCAACTCATTTTATATCTAAATGTGGATTTTTTAATTTTGTGAAACTGTTATACTGTGCAGGAAAGTATTATATGGTACAAGGCTGATGTGTTCAGTTTTCTGTGCTTTGCCACTTTGAGTTTATAGATTAAAATACAGTCATATTTAAAAAAACAATTTTTCATGTGTCTGTTCTGCAGGCGAGCCAGGAGACAGGACATCAAACATGGCGACCCTGCCAGTCAGTGCTGGGACACAGAAGACAGTATGTGGACTGTTCTCTTAAAATGTCATCCTATACCGTATCTCTCTTTCTTCTTTGTCAACAGATAAATTAATTAGCGCTTCGTGGAAACCTGCATGACTTCGCCCTTTTATTAGAACCCCACACACGACTCTTGGTTCATTAACACTCAATGTTTTCTTTAGGTCTTGGTGGAGGACACGTGCAGGAGAAGCTTCTCTTCGGGGTGCAAAGCAACTCCACATTCCTGGAGTGTATCCCCAAATCCCAGCAGGCCCAGATCCGGTGGTACGTCCAGAGACCTGGATCCGAACGCAGGGAGGAGGTGAGTGAGTGCACGCATGGACGCGCATGTACACACGCATCACCCAAACACCGACACAAATCATTGTCACCCTCCTGTTTCTTGTTTTTGCTTTGCCTCACTTTACTGTACCTGAGGGGTCACATTTTTGTGATACCAGGTCAGAAAGCAGGGGAGTTTCTTGCATAAGCCCTTCAAAGCTTCCTTAGTGACTCCTGAGCGTTGAACCCGTTCACCACTGTTTGTGTCGCAAATCACTTCGCTGCAGATCCTGCTTATCCTGGGGAAGATAAAAAGCAATGCACATGGATCATGGCGATACCACTCACAGCTCATATGCAGTGTTGAATACCCCAAAGTCACATACGTTATGGAATTATAGCTAATAAGGGAGCAACTCAGGGCCTGGCTGATTCCCGGAATAAAGTCATTATAGTTGTTTATGAGCATCGAGGGCTTTTGGAAATTTGCTGCACATTCTCGGTTTCTGAGGAGGGTGAGGGATGACTTAAACCAGACACATCCGAGGAGATGGCGATGGGACGTCATCTGTCTCCAGTGACAAATTGAAAAACTGAAAAAAAAGAAGATTAGAGTTACACCTTACCCTGCATTCAAACTTTGTTTTTCATTTCTTACTCATTTCTTACTGAGTGGCCTAAGTAGTCATGCTGGAATGCAACTGCTTGTCTTTGTTGGACACCACTTATTTATTCAAAGTAAGTACACACAGAGCTTGTGTAATATGCTGTACGAATCTTAAACTAAAACTAGGACAAAAACAATTAAAAAACTCAAACAATGACTAGTTGGTGATTTGGTAGAATTCAACATGTTTACATAAACTTTAGGCATTTTAGGGCTACTTGACATTGTACACTGCACGTGTCTGCAATTGGGAAAAACATCAGGCTCCCCAGGCTTGGACATTAAATATTAAGTACCAGTTGGGTTCGGGTCGGACTTGATTCGTTTTCTCTCGGACTGAGCAGTTTCGTGCATGATGACACATGCCCTGGGTTTGAGTTGGACGTTGGACAAATGTTGTAGTGGACATAATGTTAACATGAGTCATAGTAAAATTAAGCCCTGTAAGATGAACCGTCTATTCTATCACCATCTCCTGGAAACAATCACGTAATCTGAGTAATGTCTTATTCAGATTAAGGTAGTTGGAATATTTCTATCCATGTAAAACATAGTTATCGATACTAACACCTGAGTTAGTGAACAACTAGGTAGTGAATCCAAATCTTATCTTGGTACAAGCTTAGTATTTGTTTGACTAATTGTGTTTTGCAAAGGATGAAAGTAACTTTACGCACGGTTCCTGGGAGAGAGGATGGCGTGCAGAGAGAAGTGTGCGAGAGCTAATGTGTTTATATTGAAGGTGTGGAGAGAAACTCGTTGACGATGACACTTGTCTCCTGAAGAAGACAACCGAGACCTGCTTACTCAGCACCCAGGTGCCCTTCCCTGCGCTATCCAAACACTCAAAGCTTCCTGCGGCCATTGTGAGCGTCCCGATCACCACTCCTCCTTCTCTCTCTGCTTCCCACTGCACTTATTTACTCCCACAAATGGCCGCCTGTCCCCGCTCTCAGGGGTGAATGTAAACACATTGACAGGTGCAGAGGCCACTAAAGACCCATGTGGTCCTTTATAGGCCCGCGCAGCAGAAAGCCCCGTGTTTTTTAGTTTGGTGTGGGGATGTGTGTGTGTGTGTGTGTGTGTGTGTGTGTGTGTGTGTGTGTGTGTGTGTGTGTGTGTGTGTGTGTGTGTGTGTGTGTGTGTGTGTGTGTGTGTGTGTGTGTGTGTGTGTGTGTGTTTCTTTATGATCCCCTACAGCGGAAATCATAACAGAGCGCTCCCTAGGGACGGCCATGTGTTCTGAGGTAATGAAGACAATGGGGTGTTTTCTGTGTTTGTGTGTGTAGGCATGCGATGCAATGTGACCTATTGTACTCTAGACAAAGTGATGAGGGAGTGAGTGCAGGAGGTCTTCCTCCCACAGGATTGTCATGTGATAGGCAGGGAAACTTTAATTAAAAAAAAAAATATATATATATATATATAAACAACATAAAGGATTAATGTTAACAGTTAAAGTTCAGGGATTTTAATAAGAACAACATGTCCAGGAGTCATTTTTAGGTGACTCATTGTCTGCCAATGAAAAAGTAGAGAGAGCTCCCACCTGGACCTACTGGCAGCATCAAGCTTATGACTGTTTTTAGTCATCATCTTTCTGATGTATTCATTCAGACAAAGGCTTTGTAGCAAAGTATAAAAGTTGTAAAAGTTTGTCAGACTGAATGATGATGTGTAGTCTAACGTCCTTATATCATGGCTGAAGCCTTAAAAACCCCTGATGGCTCGTTATGATTCATGGTGAATATATTCAAATGAGAGAATGAGAGGATGCAGCTTTATAGTACAAGAAACTTTGCATTGAATGGATGAACGAATAAATAATTAAATAAATGAACATAATTCTGTGGCCCGGCAGCCAGTGAACATTACGGATGTTTGAATACCCAAGACAAAGGGGAACTGCAACACAAAAAATGTTTTTAAGTAATTATACGTGGATAAAAGATGAATTGTTCCTTGTAATTCTTTCATAAATTAACATTCAATTAACATTTCAGGACACAAATAAGTCATTTTTAAACTCTGTTAATATTGTGAGATTCTTTTGTGATCCTAGAAGTAGTGTAAGTCAAATTTTTCTCCGTTTGCCTCTTAGCCATGCGGAGCAACATCTCCTTGTTTGTGTATTTTGGCTGATGGAAGTTGTGTTTGCGTCCTTGTTGCTTTAAGAATGCTCCAGTTTTCCTTGTAATCGAGGCTGTTTGATCATTTCCTCGCCTCTATAGTCCAACATGACTTCACTGTCACTTTTTTTCTTTTCAGTTATAGTTCTGGCTTGTAGTGTTGTTTTCCCCTCTCCTCGCCACCCACTGTTAATGCTGTGTTTACCGGCAGCTGTGTCAAGCACAAAAACACTTCAGCCCAAATACTTGCATCGTATGAACTGGTCCCTCTGTTCATTTAGCTGTTTTGGGGGATTCAACGTTTTATCTACCTGCTCTCACAGCTGGGCGGGTGATATCGGAGCGGTTGATGTCGGAAGTGTCTGGCTCATTTCAACCTCTCACTCCCCCGTGCTTCTTCCCCCCCCGTTTCCCCCTGTCTGTCATCCCATCTCCTCTCCTGTCCTTCACCCCCCTCCTCACCAGCGCCACCTTAATCTCTCCTCACTTCCTGCCCTCACACTCCTCACTCTGTCCGCTTTGTTTGCTCATACTTTTCTACGCCGCCTCCGTGACTTCCCACAGTCTCTTCCCTTCAATGTTTCTCTCCCCTCGCTCGCCGCACGCCGCCTCCCGATGGGTTCTTGAAAGAGGAGTCCTCGGCGACCAGCTGCTCACAGCACCTGCAGCTTACTCAAATACGAATCTCCACATACGCACACACTCCCCCCCCTCTTATCCCGTTGTAAAAATCAGCTAATAAAGATGTGTGTGTGTGTGTGTGTGTGTGTGTGTGTGTGTGTGTGTGTGTGTGTGTGTGTGTGTGTGTGTGTGTGTGTGTGTGTGTGTGTGTGTGTGTGTGTGTGTGTGTGTGTGTGTGACTTCACCTCCTGGAGCCTGGAATCTTGGCCAATTAGAAAATTAGTAATAAGAAAAGCATGGATGATGCATGGCCTTCCGGAAAACTTGTGGTGACATAGGCACAGCAAGCACCTACTCACAGTTGTGATTCTTTCAAGAAACCATTTAAGTTCACATTACTCCAGGTGCATGCTCGCTCATATACGTACAAAAATGGATCAAAGCGTCAGAGCCCACTGCATTGCTGTTATTTAAGATTCGGGTTCGGGATCGATGGCTTAATCAGATGCCCAGGTTCACACAGACACACGCCCACGCAGACACTCAGACAGACAGACAATCTGGGTGAGTTAAAATGTTTGACATTGCTGTTTAGTCACAGTCGCCTCTCTTTTGGATGACATAGTTGAGACAGCTTCACATGAACACAAACAAACACATTGATACTGACTGAAAGATGATTTTTTTTTACCCTGTGACAAATATTTGATTTTACATTTTCATAATATTTCCCAATGTCCTCAAACAAGAATGTGATAGAAGACAAACTATTGAGTCTAATGTGAGAAAGGGTCACGGTGCAAAGAGGCCTGTCTTCTGCCGGGACAACACATCATCACTGTCAGACCTGGAAAGCACCACAGAGCTTTACACACACACACACACCCACAGGCACAGATACACACATATACAGATGCTTTTGTGTCGAAGAAAATGGGAAAACAAAGCCACAAAACACACACATGGTTGGCCACATTAAGTTCACACCTCGGCCTCTTTCTGTAGCCGTCTTATCAGTTGCACCTTCTGGCGGTTGGAGCAGGGTTGTGTGTGGTATGCTTTTGAAGCATCCACACATGCAGGGACACACACGTACGCCCACCCTGGACACACACATTCTGGTGCTCTTTGACTGTCTTCTGAACACAGCTGTGTTGTTTTAGGTCCTGACAGCGGCCGTGCCACCAGATGAATCACGGTGGACTGTAAACATTTAGCACACTACTTACCCCTTGCACCTTTACAACAAGCACATGGAATCACGCACACAGACACACATACACACACACGCAAACAGATTTCATCTTTGGAGATTGCATCGACTTCCGTTCATTGTGAATAGAGATGGAAATGTCCTCACTCCGACGGTCTAAAGCTCAAATCCTCACACACACAGACACACACCATTATCTGAAAACCTTTCTTTGTCTTTGCTGACACTCATCATGCATCTAAAACTCTCTCCACACCACATGATGACCTCTCACCAACAAGCTGTGGGTGACACTCACCACACCCAAGTCAATATGCTTCCTGTTTCAGGGTCATTACCAGGTTTAATGCAGCTTGGGCACAAATCAGGCATGAAGATGTGTGTGTGTAAACAGGGTGGGAGGTGTCGAGCGTGGGTTTGTAACGTGCGGATACAGAGACACGAAATGTCTTATTTTGTAGTAAATCTTTTTTGTGTTGTGCACTAGCTGGTGAACCACACCTGCAGACAGCTGTGGGAAAATGACCTTACTCTATGCTCTTTCCATCCTCCAGGTCAGGTTGGATGATCGTGTCGTTCACACCGATCGAGGCCTTCTGATTCGCTCCCTCCACGCCTCTGACGCCGGTGTGTACATGTGCGTAGCTCAGGAGCACACGCACTTCGCCCACACACTTCTCCGTCTCACGCTGCAACTCGTTACACACGGCCACCTGGACGGAAAGCCCAAGCCCGGCGAGGACCCCGGGGTGGAGCCGCGACACGGCGGAGAGACCCGTCAGCGGTACAAAGACTACCTGCGGGTGATGAGCTCTCCCTTCGGCACTCTCGAGGAGTACTGCGACTCGCTGTGGCTGGAGAAGAGGCCGTCGAGGGCGCGGGGACGGGGCCCGGGAGCTGCCAAGTGGAAGCACATCCAGGAAATGAAGAAGAGCAGGAACAGGAGACACAACAGGGAGAGGGAGGAAGGGGGAGGACGAGGCAGGAGGGTGAGGACAGCAGAATAATGAGGGATGAGGTAAAACATACAAAAAAAATCAGGATTAGTTGTGTATGCTCCCCAGACGTGACAGAACTGTAAAGTTGACAAATTGACAAATCTGCGGGCAAGCAAAAACTAACCCAGGGTTACTCAGTGGCACGGAAGACTAATGCTGAAATAGTTCCGAATGAATATATTAATTTCAACTAGCAATTTAACGTAGTGTTATTGTGAGAGTAGGTCATTTCTTCAGGTGTTAACTGTGTAGGAACATTTCAGTTGTTTCAGAGGAAAATCTCTGTAGTAGTGTAAAAGGAATAAGAGTTTGTTAATGGCGATGACAATGCATTCATGTTGAATGACTGTAAATATTTGTATAACATGTACAGGAGATACGGCGCGCTCATTTTAGTGTAATCTGTATAACGTTAATAATAATCCTGTTTTATGTTTTGGCTGAAACAAATAACATATTTTTGTACAAACTTTTAACATAAGTACTGTAGGTTCAATAGATGTTCTCGCTGTTTCTGTTTTTTCCAGGTATTTAAATGAACTTGTTGTGGGGGGCTGTTGTTTTCTGGATTCTTGCTCGCTTCAATTCTGCGAAGAGACAAAAATCAGTGTGCAGGAAATCTATTATAGGTGCAGTCTCATGTAGCAGACAGGTTGAGATTGGCTCCGGGGCAGTTCAGCTGAGCCTCTCCTGATACAGCAGCACCAGGACGCCGTATGCAGATGTCATAATGATGCAGGGGCAGCTGCTCTCCTGTTTAATGGAAGTCAGTGTCTGAAAGAGAGACAGGGGGGGGGAAGAGAGAGGATGTCTTTCGGGTAAGCCATAGGACAGCATGTGAGCCAGCTACGTGAGTTACAGGTTTCCTAGAATGAGCTGGTGAAGCTCTAAAGACAGACATCAGTGGCATGAAAGGGAGGCATTATACAAGCTAATGTGCACGACCTGAAAAATACTGCATAGTTAGACTTATACAGTAATGTAGATACTATCATAGAGTGCAGGGATCTGATGCTGATAGGAACATGACAGGGATCGTTCTGTGCCTGATGTTATCAAAGTCATGGGAGTTCCTCAGTTTTAACTGACTTAATAGTTACTATCGTCTTTAATTCGATTTTGGACGAGCTGCTCAAATACTGCAGGTGACACAGTGAGAGACTTGTACACCAAGCTGATGTATGAGATATTCAACACTTTATATAACTTTCTATATTTCTGATTCTATTATTGTCTCGTGTGTCTGTGTCAACACACATGATTGGTGTGTCTTTGGTGAAATGATTGGCAGAGGAACTTTGAATTTAACATGTTTACTTGCCCTTTACACTCATACAGACTGTACACACGCACAACATTCAAGTCTCCCAGTTTGTCTCTTTCTCCTCAGTGATTTCTTGTAACAAAGACAATAAATATTTCAAACACTTCCTCCTCGTCTATAGTTTATTTATCAGTCGGCTACTAAGAACAAACATCTCCCCAAAAATGGAAACAGTGAAGGGACTGGGAGAAGCGAAGAGAACAGGCTTTAAAACAGAGTTCAATGATAAAAATAAAAAAACAAGCACGTAAACACACTTTTGTACATTATAATCATAATTCATATATTTTTTAGAAGCAAAAGCTGCTTTTTTATAATCTTCTGTGCTGCTTCCTGTGTGGTTGCTTATTCCACTGATTCTTCTATCATGATTTTGCAAACAAAGGGGAGAGAAAAGTGATCAAACTGACAGGAGATTGAGAGACTTCTCTGCTGTGTATCCTGCAGAGATCCTGTATATATATATATATGTTTGTCCCATTGCAGCACTGTGTTGCAATGCAAAGGTTATATGAGAGGAAGACAGGACCGATTGACTTTCCAGTGTTGTTTGTTTGAATTTGAACGGTGCCAACAGCAAGTCAGTGACGTTAGAATATTACAAATGATTCTGCCTCCGGCGATCTCATGTTAACATGTCTGCTCTGATGTAACTGCCCTTTCCTGCATAAAAGATCTCTTGTCTGATGTTATCTCTCCTCGTAGGACGCTCCGCACAGCGTGTACAGAGTTGTGCGTCAGGCTGCTGCTCAGTACACTGCCTGTGCACACGGTTAACTTGACCTTCTCATTTGGCCAGAAGAGGAACCTATGAGTGAAGACGACTTGCTGCGATAGACAGGCAGACAGAAGCAGCGGGGGGGTTGAGCAAGAAAACAGAATCCAGGGAGAGGTTTTGCGGAAGGAAGTGCTTAACTTGACGTGATCGGTGTAATGAGTGAGGACTCCTGTTGTGGCCTCACTCGCACACAAAAGCACATCAGGCAGACATTTGTAGAAAGGGCTTCCCTGTGTCCAGTGACCCACATGGACAGCTCGTACCACCATCAGGTACAGTGCACGGGACTGGAGTTCAACCACTGTTTGGCAAAGGTTGGATTAAAGAAGAAAGAAAATTGTTCATGGTCAAATTGGCTAATTTAGAAAGGGTTTAAAAGTGGTTTATTTTATTTTATTGAACATAAGAAATGTATCATTTAATTACGGTAACAATTTATTATAAAGTCAAAGAGTTTAGTTGTTTTTTTTGGAATGAAGCGCCAATAACAAAAAAAAGTAGATACAAGAAAGAAGAACTATGAGAAAATAGTACTATATATATACTTATATCCCATAAACCATGAGATTATGGTTATTCTCTTCACAGATTGAACATTAGGTTATAGATTATTAATTAACCATCAACTTTTATACAACAACATGTTTTAAATCATTGCTTTATTTTTCTGTAATGTTTCCTCTTTGGATACAACAGAAGAATTTGTTTCTACTTCAGTGAATCAGCAGAAAAGTATATTTCTGTTTCTCACCCAGTATTCGTTAGAAAACGTACAAATGACCATACGGTGCAATATCTGATGACCTGAATCCATCATTCTGTCTGCGTCCATTCTCTTGATGCCGGAGCACATAGCTGTATCAGTGTATGCAAGTGCTCCCAGGTGCAAGAGTTTCAAAGCAAAGGTGTGTTTCTGATAAACAGTCCCAGAGCGAGCGGCACGGCAGAATCAAGATATCAAACACGGTGACAGAAAGAGTAGAGGGAGAGAAAGAGATGTCAGACCACGGAGGCGTGTCTGCCTCTATATTACAGGGTATTTACAGCTGTGCAGATGTGTGTGTTTGTCAGGTGTTGACAGTGAACTTCTGGGCCTGGGCGGGGACACAGCCGAGTGTTGTATGGGAGCTGTCAGGCTGGGTGGTATTGATTGCCGCCTCGGGGGAATTGGAAGGGATAGAGGTATGTGTGTATGAGCAAGAAACAGTTGTTCCCAGAGTAATGACTACCTGTGCTCTGCCTCGGCCCAATTTACGGAAGTTCGTGATCCCTCCTTAGTTGAGGATGTGCAGGAAGGACCTATCGTTCTCACTCATGACTTGTCAGAGACGTCACTGTTCACCTCTTACCTGCAGGCTACACAAAAACATTGTTTACTTATTGTTACGGTTTTGTTTTCGGCGCTTACATAGCTTAGTTAATTATAGGGAAAGATTGGGATGTGGTTTACATAGAAACATTCACTCTGACCTCTGACGACAATGGGATGGAGTCTGAATGAAGAGGCAGGTTCTCATTATCCTGCTGATTGGATACCTGGTGTCATTCGGCATTGTGTCAATGAGTTTTTGCTTTGAAAGAGGCTTTCATCTCACCTGTGTTCTTTTTGTTAGTGTCACAAGAGGTGATAAAAGGCTTGGACTACATCCATATCGCTATGTTTGTGTTTGAAAATGGTGTTTTCAAAATTTCAATAATAACATCCAAGTCATGTGATAGGAGTCTGACAAATCAGCAAAGGCTATGTTGTGACCGAAAAAGACCCAATCAGCAAGTGATAGTAAAGGTCTATGTCATTGTTTCCAAACCAGACTAAAATGCAGCTCTGGACTTTTCAAACTAAAACTTTTCAGCGGTGGTGTGGATGCAAGGCAGATCTGTAACGGAGTTGATTTTTTTCAAACAAAAACGTAGTTTGAATGTGGTCTCATACGTCTCTGGTATAAAAATGTCAGAGTTACGGATATACTCCTTAAAGGTTCAGTGTGTAAGATTTAGCGACATCTAGTGGTGAAGTTGCATGTTGCAGCTGGATACCCCTCACCTCACCCTTCCCTTCCAAACATGACAGAGAACCTGTGTTAGCCTTCAGTTGTCATAAAAACTCAAAAGGTGTTTAGTTTGTCCGGTCTAGGCTACTGTAAACAACATGGCGGCCTCCGTAGAGAGGACCCCCTCATGATGTAAATATAAAGTATTTATATATAAAGGCTCCATTCGAGGGTAAAGAAAACAACAACACACAGATGAAACACACAAGTAAGAACATCACTAGGATTATTTTATATTAAATGTTTGCCAATAGATCCCTTTCACCTAAATCTTACACTCTGAACCTTTAAGATTTATTCAATAGTTCTGGCAGGTTTGAAAATCTATGCAACAGGCGTCCTGGCTCTACTTACAAATGTCTTGAGTAAATTCAGATATATAGAAGATATGCAAATACACGTCTGTGGTGCAGTTTAATGTTGTTGTCTGGCCTGTGGTCGTAGAATCCAGTTTAGTCTCTGCCTGCTGGGACATGGGAAAGTATTTTATTTTTGCACGGCAGGGAAACGCTGCACACAAAACCTTCTGAGACACAAGAAAACGTTCTGATTGTTTAACCACCACGAGGCCACAACTGCTGCTGATGTCAGCGAGTCGGTTACAGCCGGGATGTTTGTCTCTGTGAGACGTATCCTAATTATCTGAGGGATCAAGTATCACATATTACATCATTCTATTATCTGTGATGAAAAATAATGTGGTTTCTTCTTCTTCTTTCAAAATGAAAAGTATTGATAATTTGTCCCCATATTTTGAAAATAAATAAAAAATAAAAATGATTATACAGGAGCTTCCACATGCTGTGATCAAGTTTCCAGTCCAGTTAATTAATCATAATAGCTTTGTGATTGTAGTATGAAGATCCAGAGTTTGTGGTACTGTATATGTCAGAGAATAAATAAATAAATAAATATAAGGCCTTTTCAAAAAAGTTAATTAAAATGGGCTCCTATGAGGAGAGGCCAGTCTCACATTACAGGATCTGAGAACATGGTTGCCTTATTTGTTTCTGCTCATGCTCAGCTTGATTCAACGCTGAACAAACAGTCTTTAATAGTTAATCTACAGATCTTAATGTGCAGAGATCCCCCCTCTGCACCAGGCTTTGTGCTGACAGGGGCTGCTACCCCTCCACAACGATGTACGGTGAGTTATGATGCACAACGAAGGTTTGACTAATGGGTGAAGGTGCAGTGTCACTGTCATGCAAGAAGGAGCAAGTCTCCTCTCACACCTTTTATCTTCGACTCCCTGGTAGTTTATGGAAGGTCTGCTGACCACTAATGTTCCACAGATGAACTTTGACCTTTCCTCAATGAGCCCTTTGGCCTTTCCCTCTCCTCCACCTCTCTTAGTTATCTTGACTCCATGCATCTTGGCCCGGGAGTGTCGTAAATGCTTTGATATTTTCGGGGGGGGGGGTCGAAAAGGCAGAGCTAGAGGAGAGAAATAGGGAAACAGAAAAAAAAGAAAGCGACACAGTGGATAACGTGCAGTTCATGATTCGTAACAACAACCCGTGGGCCTGTCCCCTGTCTGCCCCGTAGTGTGGAAATCCAAACCCACGAGGGAGTACCTTCAGCCATGAAGGTTAATGAGCTGAGCAAACATGGAAATCTTCCAGAACATTGTGGCACGGTGATGAATTTCAGCTATTTTCCAGGCGTCGGTGTGAAGAAAGCACTCAAATTTCAAGCTCAATTTTATAGATTAACATACATGTGTTATTTTTTTCAAAACATCCCATTCAAACAGCATTGGGTTTGCTGGGCTCCCAGGGATGTTGTCAGTGGTAATGACTTCAGCTTTGTTATATACTGAGTCAGATTCTTGGCAATTTCACCATATTTACATGTATATACATACAGCACATTCCTGCATTATGTTTTAGCGTATGTTGATACAGCGGTGGCCTAACTTTGACCCACCGGGTTCAAGGTGTAAAAATACAGAGGATTAAATGAAAGCGAACGGTCATTTCATGTACGAGTCTGAAAATAATCGAAGGGATTGTGTTTGGTGGATGTTGGAATGTTCTGGATCTTGAAGTGGATGAGAATCACCCGCTGGATACGGAGGAATCGTTCCACAGAGTTGGTGCTTTGTCTATTTATTAAGTATCGGTTTTCAGTTTTCACACTCAGACAGAGGACATACAGGTATGTGTACATGTTGGTGCAGCTAAGTCACAAAACCCCTGTTAAACTTGAACTATTTCATACAGACAAACCATTTAATAATATATAATGTTTATCCTTCCATGTGAGATTTTGCCCTAAAATTTGTATCTTATTCTGACACAATATATGTATAAATATTTGAGTCATGAACAAGAATGTAACCATATTTAATAATTAGAAATGTAAATTACAATAAAAAAATAATAAATGTCCAATCTCATTAAATATAAAGTTTAAACAAATGCAGTAATGAATGATAAAACAATACAAACAAATACAGTAAAAATATTTGGAATATGCAGAGTTAAAGTGAGGCTGAAAGGTTATAATTTTCTTTTCACAGATGTCTAACTCGATTTCTAAGGCAGCAAAACATCTTGACTGATTACACTAACTAAACTTTATTTATACAACCACAAAGATACGTTCAGGATTACATTTACCTCAACAAATTAACACCATATCTTCTCCTGCATCACACAGTCATACAACCACAATAGTCGCACCCTTTAATTACAGTAATGATGCAGCACTTGCAGTAATAATAGCTTTTGTAGACTGTCGTGATTTACCTGATGACAGCTCAGTTATCATTTGAAGCTTATTACACAACTATATAATTTCCACACTTTGCAGAAATTAAGTTATACGATATCAGAGGATCCAGTCTGGAGATGTCTGAGAAACTTTGAAAGAGTCTGATAGTGTCCGCCGATGTTGCCTCACATTTTAGATACACTACAAAAAAAATAGTTGGAGCAACTTAATAAGAATAAGAAATGTCCTATACAGACCTCCTGTAGATCTGCAGCTGCCACTTTCATATTTCACAGTTAATTTAATACACTAAATGAATTGGCATATCAAGTTGAACGTGTGCATCAGCATTAATATCATTGCATTAGGGAGTGCATTGTGTTGGTAAAGCTGGGTGTGTGTGTGTATATCCAGCACCAGAACAGAACCACATTCCTATGTGTGCATGCATGTATGTGTGTATTTGCGTGTCTGTGTGCGTCTCATATTGCTGCCAGCATCCCCACAGCCCGGGGGTTGAACACGGTGCACATATCCATGAAATGGATACGTCTTTCAGTACAGTTTGATGCCACACCTCATTGACCTTTAGCCTTCCAATCGGTTTTTCCAATTGGTCACATATCTTTACTTTATCCTTGCCTTGGTCTGTGGACACATGGACTATATTGGCTAATGTCATTTGGAAAATATTCCCCTGATTTATGCGATGGATATCAGGTGTAAGCAAAGGAGGCGCAGGCTGGTGCTCATAGTGTTTCAGTCTATTTATAGACTGTAATGTTTAAAACGAGCACCATCCTGTTATCACTATCTGATTTTCATTTTTACTTTTAATTTAACACTGATGGACCTGTTGGGAGTCAGGAGATGAACCCATCATGGCATTAATCCGTCCCCTCATCTCTCATCCCCTTTACCAGCCACATTTACAGTGATTTTCAGTGTTAAAGTAATTTTTGGGGCCACTGTCTGTCAATGGCAGGGGCCACTAACAGAACAAGAAGATAAAGAGTGAAAGGTTTTCATCATATTCAGCTTAGACACTGAATTAGATACTTGGCAAGCGTTCCGGCTATCAGATGAGCGGGTGAGGAAGCAGACGGAAGAGCAGCAGAGAGAGGTTACTATACACTTGAATGGGATTAGTATCCATCTCCAGCCTGATGGCATGCTGTGGCATCTCCTCCTTCTTCAGTCATACATCACATCTCGTCATACCACGGAGGATTTGGCAGCTGAAACCAAACCCTGTGCAACACTGGCTTCAGTCCTGACTCCTTATGTTCAACTCAAAGGTAAGAAATCAAATCCTTGTCCTTTTGGATTCCTGTTGGTCATACTCAAGAGAAACCAAAGCAGGAGTTTCAAAAGTTGTGTTTTCCACCTGTTGAGGTCACTAATTCACTCGTTCACTGAGACATTTGGGAAACTTATCTGTGGGAATTTTGTGTTTTTCCTGTTCTAGCTATATGATTGATTGCAGTTCTTCAACTTCATACACATGTTTGAATATCACTTAATAAGCTACTCCTGTGTTTGTCCATAATATGAAAGTCTGTGTGATACCACGTCAATACAGGCGGCAGTGTTATGAATGAAGTGATGCGCTGGGAACAATAATACAAATAAGTTTCATACAGCCATTTAGCCAGAACACGATTTTATAATTTAATTTCTGGTGCATCACAGTTGTACATTTTCCCTTTGACTTGTCCACATTCTTTTTAGATCTAATGTTGTTTTATGTAAGTGTATGGATACTGTGATACTGGTTTTGTGTAACACCCTTCCAGTTGAATGACCCTGGATGGGCCTTGTGGCCAGTGCAAATATTTCCTTTTTGAACAGTCCAAGTTAAATCTATTTTTGATTTAACCTTCACAAATGTCAAGTTATGACAGTGGTAATAAGATAGAGAGAAAATAACGAATCGCCTAAAAAGCAAATGTTAGCGGCTGGCTCACAGAACGTTAAGTTAAATCTATTTTTGATTTAACCTTCACAAATGTCAAGTTATGACAGTGGTAATAAGATAGAGAGAAAATAACAAATCGCCTAAAAAGCAAATGTTAGCGGCTGGCTCACAGAACAGGGACTTTATCTCATAAGCTTGAGGAAAGGTTTCATAGACCAGTTTAACACATTAACAAACATGGTGGTGAAGAGACTCATGTGTGTGTGTGTGTGTGTGTGCTTTTAAGTCTGTATGTGTGTAACCATGTGTGTGCGTGCTGGATGCACTCTAAGTATTTTCCAGAGGTGTGAACGGTGATGAGTTGCCAGCATCGGGAGATCAAAAGCTTAGATGAAAAGTTTGTCACTGTAACAGCTGCAGAGCTGTGGATTCCAACTCGACACTGTTCAGACACTGTCACGCCTGCAGCTGCAGCCACATCTATTCCCACGTCTCCGCTGCATGAACGAGCATTTACCAGAGTTTGTTTTCTTTAACCGAAAACATTCGTGGGCGGACTTGTTAAGACATTTCTGCATGCTTCGTTTGGTTCGTCACTTCCATTTTACAAGGTCCACGCGAGCTGTTTCGCAAACAAGCTGTTGTTCTTTTGCAATAACACATATAATGTGGCTCTCTGTTTTCACTGTGGACAAGTTCCAAGCAAAACTGTTTTATTGAGACCAAGGGGAGTTTGATTGAAGTCCCCCAGTTGCCCGGCCAAATCCGCAACAACATTACAAAATGTGCACAAAGTTTTAAATCCAGAAGAAACCATAAAAGGGGAAGCTCCAGTGACAGGGTGAATAACAACACAGCCCAGACCGTTAAAACTCAGGCTGATTTGTAGTGACCTTAAGTGCTGCTAACCGCACTGCATGAAAAGTATCATCACCGCACTGAGATATATATAGACTGTCCATTCGACGTGTCACATTTCTATTTACGATTGCTAATGAGATTCGGCGCTGGCACCCCCAGAAAGACACAACAGCGCAAAAGCAGTGAGTGTTGGCACTCTCAGTATTAATCAGCTTCGGTTGTGAGGATAAATGGAACAGCCATGCTTCTATTGAGTGAAATCCCTTTTTTTCAGATTTGGGGGCCATTCATATACGTCCCCGTAATGAATACCAGCCACCAGAGGAGAAACGGTCCGGTTGTTGTGTACAGCTGGAAATGAAAAATGACATCCGCGGCTCTACGTCGCATACGTTGCTTCATCTTTCATCAAACTGATGTCATGGCCTGGTGATCGCAGCAGGCCTTCACATAGCTTCCTTGTATTTTAAACAAGATTTGCATGATGGATGATTCAGTCCTTTTCAATAAAGGAGAAGCCGCCTGTGCTTCTTTGACTGTGATAAGCCTCCATCTCCTCGCATGTGTCTTAATGAGCTCATTCTACATCCATTGCCGACTAATTACTTTCCTTAATCGTCACCAGACACATGGCGGTCTATTGTGAATAGTATTTATGCTAGAATGTCAAATGGACAGTTTTTACCCCATTTTTAATATTCATCCAGCTTCTTTCTTGCTTTCTTGCTGTCGTCCTTCCTTCGTCCGCCCTGTGGTGTAGGTAACTTTACCCATATGGCTCAGGCTTTGATGTCTTTCCAAAAAATCCACGTGCATGTTGGTTGTCATGTTGTTTCATGGCAGGAACATTCCTGTCTTCCAGGGTAAAGATCTCCCATCCCACAGACACACAGACACACTCAGTTTCAAATCAAAATGGAGTGTGCCATGTGTCACTTACATGGTATTTGATAGATGCATGGTACAGTATTATGTCTTCATAAGATAAGTGATTTTTGAGATTTGCAAAAAATATGAGGTTGGGTTGGGTGCCGAACTCTGTACTTTTAAGGGTTTACCAAATGAATTACATAAGAGAAACCAAGCACAAATCAGTCTGTTAGCCAGCAAGTTAAATCATCTGGGTCAGAGAGCAATGATCTATAGAGAGCCTACACACGGTCAGGGGGTAGAGAGGTCATCCTCTAACCAAAGGGTTGGCAGTTCTATCCCAGTCTTCCCCATTCCGAAGTGTCCTTGGGCAAGATACTGATCCCTTATTGCCCCTTCTCATAGAGAAAAGTGCTGCAATGTCTGTGTGAATGGGTGAATGTAAAGCTGTTCTGTAAAGTGCTTTGAGTCATCAAGACTAGAAAAGCGCCATATAAATACAGACCATTTACATGTGGCTTGAGCATTTATACTTGTGCACATCTGCGTAACAAGCTACGCTACCTCGCTGGGAATGTGTCACGGTGTGGAGGCAACAGTGAGCGGTCTCAAGTGTGCTTACACCTTTCAGAAGTTTTATAGACACCTGATCAAACACAACATATATCAATAAACAGAACAGTTTACTGAATTCCACAGTCTAAAAGTCAAGTCTCCCGCAGCAGTCGCAGCTAATGTTACTGCTGAGGTAGCAGCACAGTTGAACCTTCCATGGATGATAAAACTTTACGTGAGGCATCGACTTCTTCATCAACATAGATTAAAGGTGGTTAATTTGCCAGTTGGGAAAGTTATGGCCGGAGAAAAAGTTTTTGTTCACGGTTCATTCGCTTGTTCTTTGATTTGCATTTTTACAAGCGTAAGTTGTGCCACTTGCTGCATCACAATTCCTTTGACAACTTCTTCTTCTTCTTGTCTCGGTTTAGTGGTGGGATGCAAACTACTGTAAGGTGCATACCTGTTTTTTCAATACGTGTTTTACTCCGGCAAGGGTACCGAAACGATTCCAATGTGACCGGTACCCAACCCTAACTACTACCTTTATTAATGTTTGAACTATTTCAGTCCAGTACCATTCATTGTGTTTCACTCAAGACAAAATCAGACGGCAGAAAGTACCTCGAAGCTTATCCTGATTCTAACTTAATATACACAACTATTGTATTTGTACTGTCTGCAGCAGAGGTGCTGGCAGTGAGAAATACGAAGACACCAGTTTTGGCAAGTATGAAGGGCACCGCTGTCATCAGGGCAGAGGATGTTCGGTAGCCTTCTGCAAGTGACAGATCA
This sequence comes from Hippoglossus stenolepis, assembly GCF_022539355.2. NCBI lineage: Eukaryota > Metazoa > Chordata > Actinopteri > Pleuronectiformes > Pleuronectidae > Hippoglossus > Hippoglossus stenolepis. Next base: position 17,835,456 of record NC_061487.1, on the reverse strand, counting down.
CCGCACTGAATGCCATTTTATGGCTCCTTCAGCCATGCTTAAAGTTGAAATATGTGACAGAATAAGCAGAGAATATATTTCACACCAGACATGGAGGTCACATCCAACCTGCAATGAATTTTATGGTGGCTCGGATTCCACCTCACAGCGTATATGAGTGTGTGCGCATGTGTGTGTGTGTGTTTTATTGAGGGAGAAAGGGAGAGAGAGAGATGAAATAAAAGTCACGATCAACTTGATGAATGGTTGGACGATCGCAGTGGAAAGTGTCATTTTGTAAGATTCACGGGGCTCAGTCCCTTCCAGCTGTTCGGGTCGGCTCACTGGATTGAAGACTCAACTCTCACTGTCAATGTTGTCTCATGTCTATCTGGGGAGTGATAGACGCTTTCAAAGATCATGAACTTGAACCTTGTTTCCCTGTACTTTTCTGTCTCGTCAATACAAAACCATGTACTATTCAAATTTGTACTATTTATGTGGACAATTGTCTAAAAGATTTTGCATGATTTTAGAATTAAAATTAAGATGCTATCGATTATTGTCACCAAAAGTGTAAAGAAATATCATAGCATAAATGCCCATAACATTAATGTGCTCCATGAAAGACAAACTGTTTAATGTTGAGGGGGATAATTCTTAACAACCTGTAATTTGGCTGGATCATATTTTACACACACAAACGTCCTCTGTACCCTTTTTCTGTGAGCTTCATTTATGCAAAGTGTATGCTAATGCGTATTTGTTCTTGTGTATGAGTGTGTGAGTGTGTGTGAGCCAGTGCAGGAGAGAGATAAGAGAGAGAGAGACTGATCACAGAGATGTATTACTCCCCTGCGGCTGGAAGGGAAGTACTATTATGCAGATGAACAGGTTAAATGTAGTTGGACACCACCCAGCATGTCATTAAATCTATAATGGAAGTGGGACCTTAATGTTGGGCTGTTACGATTGTAATGTGCTCCGTCTTTCTATTGTACACTTGGTCACTCTGTTATGCACACACACACACACACACACACACACACACACACACACACACACACACACACACACACACACACACACACACACACACACACACACACACAGATATATACATAAATACACACATAGTAATATTATGACTTTTTGACTTTCTCGTTACACTATGACTTTATTCTCAATAAATTCACGACTCTCTCCCTTTCAATCATGACTTTATTCTCATAATATTCCAAATTGTATTCTCGCAATATTATACAATTCAATACAATACAATGTATTACTGTAATCCTGACGTCATTTGATTATTGGCAATTAAAAGAACAAAACAAGACACAGACATGCACTGACAAACATCCACTCAATAATAAGTGTTATTGATTAGTCACCAAACAATAACACTTGTGGATGTATACAAATAATTACAAGATAATAATTTATGTTGATATTACAACAGTACTTTCCTAACACAATACGTTTTTTAATTTTTTATTGTCTTTTCGATATCCTGGTTGTGCCACAGGATTGACTCCCTTCATTAGTCTTGTATTCAAACCCAAAATAAAAATACAGCCAGCAGCCCATTATCTACCGCTCATCCTATTAGGGAGTTTGGACAGCTGGTGTTGATGGCACAAATATAGCCGTCTATACCTGTTTGAAATGATGAGCCCAGAGCACCACAGTGAAACCCATTAACCCTATTACCCAATTATCTCAAATGATAGGTCATTATCAGACATCATCACCGATACTTGCTGTACAGCGTCACCTCCAGGGTGGTTATTTCGCTGGCCTGAATATAGCTATTCAAGCACCACGCGCTAACACACACACACACACACTTAGCGGCCGGCCTGCTGTTATTCTGACAGATTATTCAGCGCAGTGTTTTCTTTTCCGAACCATTCAGGGATCCTGGACGAGGCTCTCGTGTTGGATGGCAGAGGAAATGGAGCTGTTAGTGCGGGGTCACCACCTCTCACCTGTTATGTGAGAAGACTGCGTGTCTGTGGGATATGTGGGGCGCACGTCACGCTGTTCCACATCAACCGATATGTTGTTTTTGTAGCTCCTCTTTAACTCTTCATGCACACGTCCTCAGATTCAGTGAATGGAGCTCTGTTCGGCCGTCCGACGAATCAGAATCCTTTTCAATTGACAGCAGTAACCAAACAGTTCTACAGATTGCATCCGTGTCCTTTAATCAGTGGCAATAGCCCCAGGTCTCCATGAATCCAAAGCCAAGAATGTGCCTAAGCACTCCGGCAATCCTACTTCCTGATGATTATCCGTCTCCTCCTTCTATTCCCTCCTCCTGCCGCCTGCTCTTCCTCTTCCCCTCCTCTTCATCTCCTCCACCCACCTCCCACAATTCGTGGCATCACACCCAGTGGTGATGGACATCTCAAGCACAGACCAGTGTTTACCCTGTCTAAAAATAAGAGGTTAGGCTCCAAAGCCCATAACCCCGTGCATGCCTGACGTGTAAGAAGCAGCAGCGGAGTATTTGTGTGTGTGTGGATTCACTTTGGGAGGTTGCAGGGGGTCATCGGTCAGGTCATGTGTGTATATCTATGCCAGGTAAAAGAGATGTCCAACGAAGGACAAAGGCTCCTGTGTCGACTCGTCATCTCCTGAGTGGCAAAGTGTCACCTGCCCCCCTCGTCTTGCCTCTTCTGCCCCAGTCACTCCCCCTCAGCCCCCCAACTGGTGGTAATACACCCAGGGCTATTCTTAGCTTCTGTGTCAAGCCTGTCTCTGGGGAGCAGTCGGGGGGTCTTTGTTACACACACACACACACACACACACACACACACACACACACACACACACACACACACACACAGGTGTCTTGAGACATCTCTATTTGATCCCTATTAAGCGCTGAAACTCTAAAAGCAATTTAAAGTTCAGCCCTCTAAGTATGAGATCATGTTCCACCGCAAGTGAAAACTCAATTAATTGAGTTGCATGCAGATTGGGTTGCCTGCAGTTGACATGTTGCTGCTGAGTCCCCCCCCCCCGATACGAACCAGAGAAACGCACTGTGTTTGTTCACTCTATTCTAAATCCCACATGCATGATTTTCCATACAGGGACGCAGACAGTCTTAACCTCCGCTAAGACGGTTACATTTTTGTCTGCGTTCTGTTTTTTTGTTTGTTTGTTTTGCGCAAAGTCTACTGAACCAATTTCCATGAAATGTTAGGTCATGACCCAAGGAAAAATTTGCTGTGAAACATGGTATATATATTTCAATTTCTCAGATAATAATTCATGGATCTCAATCAGCAATCAGACATGTTAAGGGACTAATATTTGTGAGTGTGTGCAATTTGCTGCAGATCCAAATAAAAATCTGGTTGTAGTAAATTTAAAAGTGGTTTTATCAAGAGACTGTGGGTCCTTGGCAGAGGAATGTGCTCTAGAGGGCCCCTCCACCATTTTATTTGAATTACTCAGTATTCTTAGTGGCAATATTAGATATAGGACTATATTTTTGTAGATAATGAAATATTTCAGAGTTTCAGTTTATTTCATTACAAGTAGCATTTGTTACTGATCACTGCATTGTGGCACATTAACATAAAAACTTCCTTACAGTCATGATAACTCGAGCCTCCCCCCCGATAGCTTACTGCTGGTAACTCGATCCAGATTTTAGCCACCATGTGTGTGGCTCTAATATATTTCCACGACAAATGTATTAGTCCCATCACAAACAACGTGAGAATGAGCCTTGCTGTGTCAGTTAGTGAGACCGTACCACCTGGCACTATCGCTGGCAGTTGTGGGAGTGCGCGTGTGGGTACACACGGCTGCATCAAGACAGCAGTTGAGACGTCTCTCTCATGTAAATCCCGAGGTAAGTGTCTCGAGCACGTAGCACTTCATAACAAGGGCATTGCCTTACAGACCACACGCAGGGCCGGCCCCCAACTAAAGCCTCGCTGAGGGTAGAAAATCCCGTCAATGTGTCTGTGGCAGGGAGAGGACACGAGTTCTGCTTTAGCCGTCAACGCAGCTGTCCTGGACGGGGTGAGGGCCGAGCAGTTCTGCACCCAACCAGACAACTTCACACACATGACCACCCTGACACAAATACTGGACTTTCTGGGCCACAGGTCTGGATGAAAGAGTTTTCAAACTGTCTCGGTTAGATCAAAGGAATCTAAAAGGAACTGATCATTTGTAACTCAACTTCTGTATTTACCTGAAAATCTAAGTTTCCCATTAGTTGGGGTTTGCTCGTGTTTTATTACAGAGGGAGCAACTGGGACAAATCTGATTTGCCAAAGGTTTCACTGAGGATTTTATCGCCTAGAATGCCTAGTCAGACTTTCTCTGGCCATTAGGTATTTGTAAATTATGGAAGGTTTTTCTAATAAATCTGTGCAGATTTAACCGTACACCAGCACTGTCCTTTGGAGGTCTGATTTCAAAGTCACTGCTCCGGAGAACACCAGGAAATAACCAGTTCCCTGGGTGTTTGGTAATGTAGGATGCACTGGATTACAACATTAGGGGCTGTGATTGTCCACCCATCTCCTGATCCCCTCCTTCGTATCGTCCAAAAACCCCAGGGCGTGAATAACATCCCAGATTTGCAGATTCAGTGGCTCATTACTCGACAGTGTTCAGCAGGAACAGAAGGACATAGTGGATGGTTTTTAATTATTGATATTTACTGTTATTTTAGCCGTTTTATTTTCTTGTCATTATTTTCATTGATTACTCTTATTCACATGTTGGAATATCCTGTTTTCTATCTCAACTATACTAACTGCAAATGTTAAACCAATGTGTGTTGGGTTTATTCTAGATCAACAACAAAGTACATTTTTTTTCAAATATGTACTTAATCAATAGCTGATCACAGTTCACAGCCGCAGACCCAAAAGCTCAGTTTGCGGCGCTGTGCTGATCTGTTACTTTGGTTCAGTGGTTGTGTAAAAGAGTCTGCAGCCGTTCACTCTGCAGCCAAAGTCTAATGCCACGTTTCTGGTGGTTAATGGCCTCCCATGAGCCCGCTCCTGTTTTACTGCCCAGCCTGTGGGAGGGAGGGAAAGAGTGATGGCGCCTGGGGGGAGAGAAGTACAGCAGCCCAGAGTGAGGCCGAGATAAGGCTGGAGGAAGGATAGGTGGAGAGTTAGCAGGATTGAAGAACGGAGGAGTGATGCATTGATAACAGATAGGGAGGAAAAAGAATTTGACAAGGGTAAAAAGGTAAAGACAGGGACAGGGATTGTGGTGTGGGACATGATGACGTAAACCCTGCAGCCAGTGTGGCTCCTGCTCAGAGACGGGCTTATCAACAGGTGAAGTCTGACTATTGGACTTTGGTATCCACTGCTGATACAGGAAGTATCGCCCTTAATACAAAACCTAAACTGAACTGGTGATGATGAATTTTCTATAAATTTTGTCTTAAGTTTTTCCAGCACAGGCTGTAAACACTCGTCACCGGCATACATTAGCTCAATATTCCAGACAGTGTGTGTGTGTGTGGTGTGTGTGCCGGTTCCTGGATGTGGCCCCCAGTGTACAAAGGTCCGCCATCAGTCTTAGGGTCACATTCACACCCATTAATCACAGGCAAGGCTCCACGTTGAAGCACTGCCTCTGCTTCTCTGCCATTTTCCCCCATCCAGACAAGCTGAGGTTGTGGTTCAACCTTCAAGGATCAATATCATCCAGGCCAGAAGTCTGCCATTAATTTTTGCACAACAATTATGTCCATTTAATATAAAGGTGCAGCTATGGAATATATAAGGTTTTGGGCTTGAATTGTTCACTTAATATGACTTTTAAGTTCAGTAGAAAATGTCATATATCTAAATCTATCTTGATTGCTTATAGAGGAAAAAAGAATATTCAACTGATGATTATCTGTAAACTGAGAGGAGCTTTCTGTCTATGTTTAAGTTGGGCTTTAATGAAAGCTGCGGTCGGACTTCAGTTCCTTTGTCGTATATAGACGCACTCAGTTACAGGGCAGGGAGATGAGCAGCCACACCAAAGCGCCCTCACTGCAGTTATATATAGAGCGTGTTCACCCCCGCCCTGCTCTGGAGGTGAATGGACTGTAGACGCAAACATCCTAAAGCTTACATGACCTGTTTTCACACCCAACTCCCCACTTCTGCTTTTCTCTCCTCTGACCATTTTCCCTGCTTTTACATCAATTGTTTTTTAGTTTGTGGTTTGGCAGATTAGAGCCGTACGGTTCAGGATAAAATATAGAAATCACACAGCGGTGTAGTGGGAGAGCTGCTTGTGTAACATATCAGTTCACTCCCTGACGTGATTGTTGCCTCAATTTGTATTCATGTGTGCACAAGTGTACAATTTCCCTCGTAGTGGTGATTTATAGTTTTAGCAGAAACTTTCACACCCAGCATACATCAGAATCACACATGCACTGGATATTCTACAGTAGACATTTTAATACTGACAGTTCAATTCAATTCATTTTAATTGTATTTGTATAGCAGCAAATTATAACATAAATTATCTCCAGGGACTTTACACAGTAACGTTGAGACCTTAAAATTGTTTTAACAGTATACTAGAGGGTTAGGGTTACAGTTAACACATGTGACTTTATCCCCTGTACTATGGTATATGGGGATACAGTAATAATTTACATATATCTGGTCCACAACTCAAAATACTAGACACACTTTATTGTGAAACTTTACTGAATGATGCCGATAGCAGTCCCACACAAGGTCAGCTTTAACTCAGAATGTTTTTTTTGATTCCATCATAAAGTGGCTGCACGTATCTCTGCATCCATGAAGCGAGTTCTGCTGCGGTGAACAAAGACTGAGCCTCAGACTGAATTACTCCAGGAAGGATTTTCATTGTTCTGGCTTGTTTGGTTGGTCAAATGAAGTTAAATGGAGAGAAAGTAGAGACAGTAGAAAGATTTTGAGGGTTGAGGTTCGACAGAATGGAGGAATGAGAGGGAGAGACCAAGAGTGGAGGAGAGAGAAAGAGGGAGAGAGAAAGAGAGAGTGTGAACGAGAGAGGGAGAGAGAGTGCTGACAGCAACAGGATGCATGGACAGTGTCGCGGAGGCCCGTGCACTATACGCAACTGGTGGAGGCCTCCCATGGCGTGGTGAGTGTTTTCCGTGTTCTGGCTGTGAGCGTGTGTGAGAGGTCAGGGCTGGACGAACACTGCGGCCATTGTTCTGAGAGGAGCTGTCCACTTATTTCCTCTCACTGACCAGGTGCTAAGTCTGGACAAATGACCGACCAGGAGCCGGCGTGACCTGGAATGACTCCGTGTGCATGTGTGTGTTGTGTGCGTGTGTGTGTGTTGTGTGTAGGCACTTTCACACATGTTCCTTTTACCATTAAAAATCATTTTACTCTTAACAGGTTAGACGTTAGCAGAAGTTATTTAGTTTCTAGAGTACTTTGGTAATAATGGCGGTAATGTGGTCGAATTGCATTAAAACAACACCTTTACTTGCCATTAATATTTCACCGTGTATGAAAGGGCGAGACAGGTGCCAGAGTGTGTTTGTCTGCCCTAAGATTCCCACTGACTCCCCCAGAAGTCATGAGAAAATGTTTATGCTATTTAACTTTCAATCTTTATTGAGTTCATGACCCTCCCCTTCTCTTTCCCTCACTTTCTCCACAGCTCACAAGGTGCTGTTTTTATTGGTCTGTCTTGGTTGGTCCAGGTTTCCACATTGAGCTCCTGCTGTGTGTGTAAATCAACACTGTGTCTCACACACACACACACACAGCCACCTGTGACAAAATGAGAAAAGGAGCTGGTGGAGTAAAATTAAAACTGTAAGGAAAGCAGGAGAGGGAGGGAGAGAGAGACTACAGACGTCTGTGGATCTCCCTTGTTCTTCCTTTTTGTTGTTCGCTCCTCACGTGACTCATCAGCGACTGAATAACAACAACAGCACCAGGAGACAATTTCCACTCACACACTTTCCATATCCCTGAGACGTACTGACAAACGCACACCTCGCAGACACTAGTCTGCGAAGTGTGTGTCTGCGGCGTCACAAACAGCTGCTACTCCACCACCCATGAAACAACAAAAGTGAAGAGGGTTGAAAAAACCTGACGTGGGAATGATGGACCAGCGCTCTCAGGTTATCAAGTTTGGAAGGATTTTCAGAAGCTGAGGTTTGATGCGGAAGAAGAAAACAAGTGACAGGCTTGATGTGGATTTGACCTCGGAATCGATGTGAGAAATCAAATGACAATCTATCAGACAGTTTTTCCTTTATGTGCCAGCCACACACACTCACCTGATCAATCACATTGAAGATTATTTCAGAAATGCACCTACTCCTCCTGAAATTATCCTGAGGGGCTGCAAGTGAGAACGCACACAGTATAAACTCCCATGTGAGAATACAGCAGGAGATAATCAGGAGGATGGTGTAGGGGCGTTGATGAGGTTCGTAAGATGCGATGGAAGCAAAACTTATATACAAATATTAGAGCTTTTATTGAAACAGGCCGACGCTGGTGATGTGCAAAAAAACCCCCAAAAAACACTTGATCTCCACAGTAGAATAAATACATCGTTTCCAGCCTCCTGCTCCTCCCCTCACCTGAATGATCCAGAGATTTTTCTGTTGTAAACGTATATATCCTATGTTTTTCAAATGTGAAAGGCAAAGTCCCAACAAGGTATGAACCCCATAGTCCGAACATTTTCCAGAATTCCTGTATTAAAACGGATTTAGTCTTTATGGATCACAGTTTTTCAGAAGTGACACATCGGCGTTCATCTCTACATCATTTCCTGGAAAGAAATTGGGAGAAACACTTATTGACTGAGGGATTCAGGCTTATTTAAAACTTGTTTTAAAAAACACAGCCCCCCTGTTGACACGGTGGAGATGCCAACATAGAAAGCAGATGATTTTGATCACATGAATTCATCATGATTCTACTGTACATCAATTTGTACAAAGTATTTTGGAATTTAATAAACCTTCATATTCTCAGACTCATGGATGTGATTCTCACTCTGGATTTCCTGGATCACATTTCCTCTCTTGCCAGTAGCTGAAGCAACATCACACGGCTGTTTTCTGTCTGAACGCCTGCTCGGGGAACGAAATGCGCTGGTTTCAAGGGATCCATATAATTGCTAACAGCGTTCAGGGACACACCTATCCAAAGCTCCTCATCTTCTACAGTCAGCCACACAGTCGTCAGTCCGGCGCAGGTCCAGTTACCAAACATTTCCGCCTCAGGTTGAAATAATAAATAGTCAGACCTGGGCAGGTCAATTTTGAGAGACCGTTTGTATTTTCATACAGCTGAAGACAAGGGCTGCACACTAAAGCTCTAATGCTCCGCAGATGGTTCCACTCACCGCAGTCAACTACAGGACGTACCCTCTCTGCATCCTGGCCATTTGATATGCTCAAGCTTGACCGGACCTTTGATATGTCTGTGTAGACTCAGTGGGAGGATCGACTCTGTACAGGAATTTGCCAGCGATTTACCGTGTCAGATAATAATCTGCCTGTCATAGTCTGCAGCGCGAAATCGGCATTTCTCACTCAGGTTGTTGAGCTGCTGACCCTCGTTGGGTAACGTTCAATGAGAAGTTCAGAGTTATTAAAAAAAATAATGGTCTCAAGATATTTTCCGGGCAACAAAAGTCACCCAGGAGTCACACACATCATTATTGCAAGCAAACGCGACAAGAAAATGATTTTCTTTCCAGACTGACTGTTGACACTCAACAGTCACAGAGACAGAAATCCATCCAAAATAAACATCCTCTCGTTCCATGAGTATGACCTGCGCCGTCTAAGCTCCTGTAAAACCAACAGCTGCAACCAGTCCGGTTCTCTTGTGGGATTTATCCCCCCAAATTTTTTTTTTGAAAACGTGGAAAATCATTAGGTGAAATAAAGCAGAGGCGAATGGAGGAGGTTGGGACATATTGTTCAGCACCATATATAGTTACAGAAGAAACACCCAACACATAACTAAAAAAATGATTATTAAGTCTCATACTGCAGTGGAGTATTGTTAAGAGCCCAGTCTGTTTGGAGCTGGATTTCCATTTAAACAGGACGACCTGCGATTGTATGAACATTTGCTCTATCTCGACCATCTGATACGCTGAAGCCTGAAGAGACAGTATTGGTCGGGTCCACATTCTTGGAGAAGATACTTTATACAGAAATTCGTCATGGATTTACGGTGTCAAATAATAATCTGCCTGTCATAGTCTACACTGTGCACACACTGTGCTCACTGGCTCTAGCTGTAAGAAAAAAGCAAATTGCCAAGTTTGATTTAATTGCCACCCACCTTGCTACTGCAAGTCAGCTTACACTTAAGCACATAAATACTACAAATTGCTCTTGGTTTTGTATTTCTAACACTTATATCCAATGTTAAGCCATGTGAGGAACCAAATGATGGGCCAAGAAAAGATAAACAGAGTTTTTCCTGTATGTTTACAATATTTGACTTTCGAGTGCTGCTGGTGGTTGAAAACATTTGACCTTCAGGAAATGAAGAGAGGACGTCCAAAACCTATCCAAACATTCCTGCTAAAACCATCAGTCGTCTCTACAGAATAGTATACGATGATACAACTACTGTTAATAGACAATGTAAGGAACCATCTCTATAAAGTCTTCACTGTTTTTAGATATTATCATCACCTTGGTGATAAAGTATTTAGCAGCTTTGAAAGTATAGAATAGTTGTAGGTCTATGAGTTCTGAAGTCTCTGCTCTTTCATATATAAGACTGTGTTTTAGCTCAACTTTTCAATCAAATAAGCTTCATGTTAGGAACGGATGTTATTTCTGTGACCAAAGGGCCAAATTAAAATATTCAAAAACCAGCTCAATTTACTTTGAATAAATTCAAAACATCTGCATTAGCGATTATACTCAGTGGTTCTGAACCTTTTTACTTGTGATCCATACAAATTGAAGCAGTTCCTATTTCCAACCGTTCATCTCAGGAAGTATTTAGCCAAGTGAGTTAAGAGCTATGCCGAAGCCTTTAAGCATTTTGGATTATTTTATTCATGCAGACCTCTAATGTTGGTGCCCCAACAATCTAACGTTACATCCGAAAAAGACTGTGTCAAAATCTATGGCTGGACGTTATGATCAAGGTGCAATATGGAGGATAGTTGAAAACTATAAAAACTTTATGGAACGATAAGATGCACAACAAGACGGCTCCCCAAAAGTGAAGCCAAAGGGTCTCTATCACCCCACTCGTCTGAACCTCCGTTGCTTTGAGGTGGAAGGACACATTTGTCGGAGCCTTTGAATTGGGACAGTCTAGTCGCTCCGCTGTGACGCAATCAGTCTTCAAATGCATCCTCCAAAGGATGCGACCCACGAATTGAGACACAGCTTATGGCAACAACAATAGACTAATAAGCATATGCATGACAGCATCACAACAACAGAATAATTATGGAAAAATGTAAACATTATTACACTGTAAAGCACACTTACTATAGTCTTCTTTCTTTCTTTCTTTCTTTCTTTCCTTCTGTCATAGGAGGTTAAAGGTTTTTGTCATCAGACTTTTAGTCCCTCTCTTTCTTTAATTCGCTCTTCCTCTGTCTGGTCACATCCACTTCTCTCTTCACCTCTGTATTACCATGGTGCAGGCAGGTAAAGGGCATCTGCAGCATCTCCATTGTGCCGTGCTCTGTACAGTGGAGGTCAGAGAAATGTCACGTATCAGCGATGGCTGAACTCTAATATGCTTGATTAGCGGTGAAAGGTCTGTTCTGGTTGATGAATGTGGATACCACAGGGTTCACTGAAGTTCATATTTACATCCCTATATGTGCTGGTTCAATCACATGTGACTTTACAAAAGTTCTGGTTCTTTCATCGTGGGTTTAATGAAAACTGTACTTACAACTTTGGTTGCTCAACAGTGTCCAATTAAGGCAATTAAGTTTAATTTCAAGCTTGTAAATAGTACAACTTGGTCTACTGCTCTTCTGTTGTTGGGCCACTAATCACACTGGAGCCTTGAATAATTGTTGTTTACTAAGTCCACCAACAGTATGTTAATCTGTGCAGACACATAATTATCTCTAAAGACTTTTCACTGTGTCTTGGCTCTTCTGTTCTCTGGATTTCATTGGATTCACAACTTTTTTGGTCAGCCTAAATATTCTAGTCATTTGGACTAATTTAATTAAAATGAGGTTTTGCTGATGGACCGGGTCATGCATCGGTTCAACCATTCATCGCATACTTTTATTCTATTACAATGATTAAAAAAATCCCTTTCATAACAGACAAATTATTCAACCATGTTGTTTATGCAATGCTATTAGATTGGGTCAGTCTGTCTGGTTCTCTCCTCATAGAAAGACAGGAGGGAGAGGAGCATAGAACATTTGGTACAGATGGGCTTTGTAAAGGTAACCAGAAACACACACACACACACACACACACACACACACACACACACACACACACACACACACACACACACACACACACACACACACACACGCACATTCATAAATCCCTAGCACTGAGGCTGCAGGCAGTCTCGCTCCATACGGGGTAAAAACACAGAAATTAAAACAGTGTGTGCTTGTGGTTTTTAATTTAGTTTGCTGACAGCCATCCAATAGTCCTGCGGTGACATTGGATAACTTTACGACCCTGGTGAGCCCAGCCTGGGACAGGGACCAGGAGAGACACCCACTTATACACCAACCCCCCACACACACACACACACACACACACACACACACACACACACACTTCACAAATGGAAGTGAATTTCTACTGCAGATGTTCACAACTTGATCAATCATTTCATTTGAGGACACAATCCAGCCATTGACCATGTAATGAAAACATTTCTGTAGTAAATGATAATATTGTCAAGAATGAAAAAATATTAACAGTTACACACACACACACACAATGTACCTCGTTGGGATGGATGCTGTGTTTGTGTAATTGCCTGCTTTAGAACCACCAACTCTCCTGTACAGTCTAATACCAGCCACACACATACTGAGTGGTTGTATGTACAGTGTTTGTTGGCACTCAGCCATTGTAATGATTGCCAGTCATAGTGCTGACTGCAGTATTTGACTTGGGTACTTTGCATTAATTCAATTGTTGGCTCGTTGTGAACCATTTTTCAAACCTGATGAAGGGAAGACATGTATGTGAAGAATTTCTGGTTAAGGAAGCGTCTGACGGATCAGATTACCACAGTTCCATTACTAGTTGCTGAGTGATGGAAACAGATCTGACTCTGTCTCTGCTCAGTGGAAGCTTGTGGCTTAGTGTCTTTACTAATGATTGGATAAAGCCTGTCCTGAGTTTGACAATATTGACATGCTGTCAAGCGTCCGCCTCCCATTTGGCCGTACTCAGTGTGACCTTGGGACTGTGAGCTTAAAGGGATAGTTTGCAGAAAAATGAAAATGCACTCATCATCTACTTACCGCTATACCGATGGAGGGGCGGGTGAAGTGTTTGAGTCCACAAAACACTTCTGGATGCTTTGTAATAAAACAACAGAAAAAACACAACATGCCTCCATACTCACCCAAGCCCCGACACGAAACAAGGTCATTTACACCATGTTTTAAGCCTAAATGTCCACTGGCTAAACTAGTGGACGTAATGTGTCTGAGGATCCATGAATGCACCTCATAGGAAGATAGCCGTGGACATTTAGGCTAAAAACATGGTGTAAATGACCTTGTTTCGAGTTGAATATGAATGTCTGGGCTTGCAGGCACTTGGGTGACACACACAAAAACCATACATTTGTATATGAACAGATATTCCTGATTCACAGGGCGTGGTCCCCGCACTTTGCTTAATGATTCTTAATGTGACAATAAATAAATGATGGGGGTAAATAGGGCCTCGGGGAGACCTTGTCGGGATGTGTGTATAGTTTTGACAGTAATTACTCAGTAGGTGCTGGATATGTGGCTGTTCCATTGCCGCACGGCGATGACAGTGTGTGTTGATGAAAACCACATCCAATACCACGACTGTATGTGGTTCTCTGTCTCCGTGTGCCTGTGTGTGTGTGTGTGTGGTTTTATCGCAGCTAAGTGGATTGTGGTCATATCTCAGTGGACGTCCCATTAATACGCTCTGGCTATAAACTGCATTCATTTGACGTGATGACCCGTGTCTCCAATTTGATAATCACTGTTATTCCATGTGTGTGTGTGTGTGTGTGTGTTTGTGTGTGTTTTCTCATTGAGGAATACAGAAAATGGATCATATGAATCATGTGTTGGACTCTTGTAAAGGAAAGATTTGCTTCTGTGCTGGAATATTCTGGCTGTTTCTACTGCATACAGCACTTTGGAGAGTTGTAAACCACAGGCTGTATAGAGTGTAGCTTTTTCTATTTGTGTGTGGCATCTGGAACACACAGTCGATCAGAAACTCTCCATGAATGGGTCATGGATGAGACTTTCTTCATTAGCTGGATGTCCTTGGCGTGTTATTTGTACCCCGGCTTTGCTTTCTACACACAGTTTTCCAATTACATCTGCACCCTCCCAGGTGCCCCACAGAGGCAGGCATCGGGCGGGCATGCCCACTGCCAGCCTCGCTCCTCGGAGAGCAGCTGACGTCACCAGCTCGGCTCCCAGGTGACTCTGGGAGAGGCATCAACACTTTTATACACCAGTGTTGTTGAGCTGTGTGTGTGTGTGTGTGTGTGTGTGTGTATGGACACAAAAACACAACTGTGTTTACGTTTAGAAGACAGACGGAGAGAGAAGCAGGGATAAGGATGGAGAGATGCTGATAATCAGACCCTGGCAGATGGTAGTGATGGAGCGAGGACTGATATCACTGCCCACTTCAACTCATCCGTTGCTACTCCAACCCCTAACACTACTCACAGGCTGGACTCAATACACCAACCACATGCTCTGATGCACACAGAGGCGCTCGCTCTCACACACAATGTCAGACACACAGGACTCTGCAAACATCAATCTGGATGAATAATTGTAAGTCTACACCTTTTTGTTTGTTTCAGCTGCATTCTTCCGGGATTATTTCAGGAAATGTAATATGTCTGTGTTGGGTAAGAAAGGGGAGAGGTGTTACGTCCATAGAGAGGTGTATTGTCATTTCCTTGCTGATAGAATGCTGTACCTCCTCTACCTGTTTTATTTTTGTCATAGCAATACAATTGTACTCATTTACAGCTGATTGGCTCGGGCCGGGCTGAATAACAGATATGGAGAGTGAGCCTGCAAATTCCCCCCCGGGGGGAAGCAAACGTGTCACGTGATCTCATAACACAACCTGATGTTCTTGCATGCGTGTATACATCACATCAGTATTGTTACCAGGAGAGCGACTCGGTGCATGTGCTTGTGTGTAATTTATGGCGGCCGGCCGGGTTTATGGAATCGTGAAGTGTTCAGTCTTCAATAATAAACTCAAGGCTTTTTATGATGTCTGCAGAGTCTCATAAATGGCATATTGGTCTGAGAGAGATTTTCAGCAGAAGAAAAACTGCTCGCAGCTTTTGTATTTCATCTCCGCAGCCTGAAACTTTTGTGTTTCACGTGCCATTTGCTTCTTTGCTAGTTTCTGTTGAGCTATGTTTTAAATTTGCGTTCTAAAGTTTTCGCAAAGGCTACATCCATGCTACTACGTTTTTGTTTGAAATTGCCTCAACTCTGCAACAGATACGCCTGCCGCCCCCACTACTCTGGAGTTTTAGAAGCAGCTAAAACAGAGAATGGAAGTTTAGAAACGCTGCTGACACCGTTTCAGTTTGAAAACTCTAGGGCTGCTTTTTTGTCTGGACGGGCAGAAACGGAGATGTTCGGAAAAGATGACGTAGACACTCACAACTGCTTTCTGATTGGCTCTGTTCGGTCATGACGTAGCCTCTGCTGATTGGTGAGGCTCCTATCACATTGCCCCTTTTTG
This sequence comes from Hippoglossus stenolepis, assembly GCF_022539355.2. NCBI lineage: Eukaryota > Metazoa > Chordata > Actinopteri > Pleuronectiformes > Pleuronectidae > Hippoglossus > Hippoglossus stenolepis. The sequence goes on along the minus strand of NC_061487.1, from coordinate 17,819,513 downwards.
TAAGAAGACCTAAACAACCTGCATTAGCCTCGGCTACCAGTGTAGAACGCAACATGGATAATCAATTACAAGCGTTGCTGACCCTGTTGTCTTTGCTAACAGCTGTTTTGCAGTTAAATTCTGAAAACTGAGATGAACAATTATTCAAGCAATCTGCAACAATTCCTGTGTACACCGGCACACGCGTGTCTAATGTACTTGAATGATCATGTGACATCATGTGAGTGTTAGTATGGACAGAGATTAAAACTGATTCGGATTAAAAATGCATGTGTGGACAGAGATCGAACAAAACGTAGTCGAGTGGATCTGGCCTTAGTTAGTTAATGTGTACACCCCACCCAACCACACACACACACACACATCTGCGACTCCCCAACATACTGTTTCTCTTTAGCGACTGCATGATGGAATAGGTTACACAGGCTCCTAAATATTTGCCTCTCTGAGACACAGACTTCATGATATGTGATTGCAAAACTAATTAAAATCAGCTCTCGTGGAGCAACGTGAGCCGTCAAATGTTAGTCAGGGGAATACAATTTCTCCACAGGATGGTACGAATAATTTGTGTGAAAAGTGTTGTAATTCCTTGTGTCTGCATGTGTTTGCACTGATCTTTTAAGTCTCTAATTAAAAGCTATGTACAGGGATGTGTTCTCCTAAGTGAGCGGCTGAAAGGCGTGAAGGCTTATTTACTGCCACGCTGCTGCACTGAGCATGGGGACTAGTTAAAGGTGCTGACAGAGGCTCATGCTGGTCCAAATACTGTCACACACACACACACACACACACAAACACACAGCATTAAGCATTAGGACGAGATAGATAGCGCACAGCTGCCCTGTCTCAGGAGAGAGAGGCAGAAGAGACTCTACACTATACAAGACCCCTCCCTCACCTTAGGCACAGACTAACAACAAGAGTAAAAGAAAGAAAGAAAAGAGAGAATGGCAGATTTTATATGTGCATTACTTTATTTAACAAACAGAGCAAATGCCAATTGTCAGTGTCCCACCTCGTGCAAAGTTGCAGCCTGCTTTCCTGAATCTCTCTCTTAAATTTGGACCAGCTTGAACTGAAAATGCATTGTCTCCTGGCATTTAGTCTAAATTCCCTCCCTCACACTTGGGTCAGCTGTTGTAAAACCCAGGACCATGCACATGGTTTTTGTTTCTCTGGGCACAATGCAACAGAATTCCTCGCATTAAGTGGAGCTGACCATTAACACATGGAAGTGAGGTCAAGAGGGGTTAGCATAACTCTTTCTGCTACTGCTGCGGCCAGATCCTGCGAAATCCCACTGGTTTCCAGGAGCTGAATGTTTGAATATGAAATTTGTGAAAACACAACTGCAGCGAGAAAAAAAAAACAGCTTTGGATTAAGTCAGGGCAGTGAAATGTATTAGAGCCCAGTGCAAATACAAAAGTCCGATGGCTAATAACACCTCCATTGGAAACGTGGGTAGGGTATATGTGCTCCCCCCAGTGTCATCACATAGTGTCAGAAAGCATGGAGTCACTTATACCATTTCCTCTCATTACAACCTCTTCACACAGGGTCAGCGAGCAGAGGGCTAATTGAGCCTTAAGATAGCTCACACCAAATGTGCAAGTACTTTACTCACACCACAGACTGTCACTGGCACCAACTGCAAATCCTAAGTAGCTGTTATGGTTTCGTTATGAAACAGACATTCCTGTTGAGTGTTTGCTGGCAGCTAAAAACTTCTCTCACCAGAGACTCTTTGTTAAGGATCAAGACAGAATCACTCCTCTGTCAATAGTCATTATAGATGAAATAAACAGAGAAATTCCCAATGAATGCTTTTGGGGGTTTTACCACACTTTACATACAATGTAAGTAAAAATCCTTAATAATTCCCAGAGATTGAAAACAGATAGTTCAATAACACCAGGGCGATTACATGCCCTCTGCATTTTATTGTTACATATTTCAGTATGTGGTTATAGCCTATAAAGTATGAAGAAACGTCCCCAGAATAACATTTCATTCCATTCATTTCCTGACGGTCAGCTGTAAGTGGTTGAACATTTTCTTCTACATTTGGTTGGACAAACATTACGACTCATTGGTGGAACTGTGGGAATTTGATGTTTTGGATCCCATACAGAGAAGTGTAAGCTGTTGCAGAAACAACAGATTTAACATTGTTGTGTAAGCAGGCAAAGTTTTTCACATGATAGAATACTGTCGTCATGAAGGCTGACATTAGAGGCTTTGGTGGGATGAAGACTTTCTAGGAAATATCACAGCTGGCAATATTTCCAAGGACACAAAAATACAATTGTCCTGATACATATTGGGGACCAATTACAGGCTGGCAATGCAACGAGGGGATTTACTGAGTGGAAGGAAATTGGTCAAATGGGACCTATTACACTTGTTTGACAGTGTCCATGGAGAAAATAGTGTTGTAGGGTAATAATTATCTGTCTTAACACAGGGAGTCAGCACTCTTCATATTGAAAAAGCCATAAGGGTCATAAAGCAGCATGAGTGGAGCTAGAAGTTTTAATTCTACTATTTTCTTTATTCAAATACATCCCATGTGTTTCCTTGACACTGATTGATGGATCTCTCAGTTACTGTTGAAACCTGATGCGCCTTTCGCTCACATCAAAGTGCTAATGTATCTTAACTGTGTCTAAATCTCTGACCCAATGTCACCTGCTATCTCCAAGGTTATCTTAGAAAAACTAACCCCCGTTCACAGGAGCTCAGATTTCCTTTAAGTCCCTCCACAACTCAGGGATCTGCTTCAAATTGTCGTTTCTTTTACAACAGCCTTTCATGTTGAAAATCACGGCAGAAGGTTTTTGTGTCAACAAGTTCTTGTGCAATTCCTCACGAAACTGGAAAATTGCTTAGAACCCCAATTACGTGTTTTCGTTCTCTTCATTTCCTCCATCCATCCACGCCATCTCCACCTTTCTACAATTATTTGCTCCCTTCTTCAATCCAGACACTCATTATTAGATTCCCTCATCATCATCTCGTTCCAGCTCTCACTCTCCCTCATCTCATCTCTGCCATCAGCCCCACCCGAAGCCCCCCCCCCGCTGCTGACACAGCTGGGTGCTCTGCTCGTTCATGCTAGCTGACCCGTTAGGTGAACCCCTCGGCTCCACCGGACGCTTCTGTTTGCAAACTGTGACAAAGTATCAGATTCACCCCTTTCTGTAGGTGCAGGCAGCGTGGAGGAACAGGGCATCTGGGCATGTTCCTCCATATTATCCCTCACACCCCCACCCCACCCTCCAGCGCACACATTCACTGACACATGCGGACACGCCTGCGCCGTGCTCCCTCACATGCAGACGCACACACACATTCCGGGAGAACCTGGGGAGTGAAACCCTTTGCGGTTTGATTGCGGCTCTGCTCTGAATAAAAGTCAGCTTATGTCATTGAAGGACAAAAACCTTATTAAATTAACTTAAATGATTATTTGGCATTAGCTAAAGCTGCTCTGAGGCACAGGATTGTAAAGCGTGGCCTGTTGTAGACACACAGACATCTTAATTAGCTAAACGAGTCATTAAGTTTTCGCAGAGCGTTATTAAGATAAAGTTAATGAAGGTAAGACTAATTAAGACGTGATGAATCGACTTGTCTGTAACACCCATTAACACATTATCTACTGCGTCTCTCTTATCACACTTATCAGCCTTTACTGCAGAACGCCGCCTGGAAATTAGACATTAAAGTGTCACCCAACTGGTTTATCTTTGAGAGTGACATTAGCAGGAAGTTAGTTTTCTTTTGCATACGTCAGTACTTTTTACAGATCAACATCATTATTCTCATACAATGTCTTACAGGCCTGTAGAAATATTAGTGTGCAGTTTCTTTTAGCCACATTATGCAGCTAAAATAGGCTGCGGTGGAACAGTCAAAAATATCTGCCTTTCTGATTACTTTTCCTTGACTTTGATGGAAAACTCCATGAGGCGAGGAAAAGATGTGAAGGAGGATTCATGGGAGAAAAGACTCATTTAAACCAGCTTTCACAACAAATGGAAAATAAGTACGGTGACAAACTCATTAGGGTCTTGACCTTACATGTACAGTAAAGTGCTGTGAGACAATGTATGCTTTCATTTGGCCATATACAAATAAAATTGAATTGAATATTGATGAAAATACATAGAAAAAATGCTAGGGGTTATGTAGGAATTGTTACGAGGATGATATTATGAACGAGAACTTCAAAATGCTTCTTGTTTAAGATTACTAACTGAATAGATATGTAGAGATAATGTCTATATTCATGGATTCTGAGCTCAGTCAATCATTTCCATGTTCCAGATTGTGCCACACACAAAAAGAAACTGGTTATGTTGTTTCTATATTTACATGAGTCTGCCCTGATGAAACTACACTGGTGCGTTGCTCTTAATGTAGCTGCTGCAAGTTATTGTGTGACAGCCTTACCTCCTTAGCTTTTGTAAAGGATAGCTCAGTAAGAGAGGCAGCCTGTCTTAGCATTTAGAGGATTAGCTCTTATAAACACTGCCAATGAGATACTTCCAGGCCATTTCACTCAGTTACAGACTGACCGCAGCCTCTATTCTGCAGAAACTGCTGATGTCAGAACAAATGCGCGGATCCCTGTTGTCTCAGTCGCACTTTTACAACTTTCCCTTACCGAGCAGAGTCTGTAGCTACAGTTATAAAAGGCCAAATTCAGACCAAACAGCACTTAAAACTACAGCCTTCTTATTAAGTTGATTATTTTGGTTTTGGTTCTCCAAAATAAAAGATAATTGGTTTTTCCAACACAATGCACAATGTCATTGGCAATAAGTCCACGAATGGAATATGTGAAATGTGCAAGTTTACTTTCTATTTATTGCCCAGAACAACTGCAGTCAGCCCAAATCGTGGCAATTACCTTGCAATATAACATGATCAAATGATCACATTCATCGGCCTGTGAGAGATTGTAAATATGCCTTAAATAAACGCTGTGGAAACCAGAGCCTGAGGGATGATTCTTCTCCCCCTGTCTTGTTTGGGAAGTGGGCGTGGCAGACTTTGTGGAGCAGAGTGTTATAATGACCCTGCTATCCTGAGGTGAGTTTCACTTTGTTTTGAGAAAACTCTTTAAGCGTGCCATTAACTCTCGCTTCCCCCAGTTGTGGTGCCGAAGTTCCTTCCCTCGGAGTTGCAGGGTGCAGGGGTGGGGCGGGGCTGTGATCATGTCAGTGCAAGTGTTAGGAGACGACAGGTAGGGAACAGTCGTCACGAGGGAAATATAAAATGAGTATAATAATAGAAACGTCATGGGAAGGCGGTGGCAAAAATATTGCAAATCATAAATCCAGATCTTAAACAAGCTTCTATCCGAGTTTGATCGTAACATTATTATTGTGCTGATATAGGCCTGTCCCGTGAGCTTTGATATAATATAGAGTCGGAGTCGAGACACTTCTTTTCATTTACTGCTCGCTCAAACACAACAGTATATTCTGCAGCAGCACCCAGAGCACATACCAAAGAGAGACGGAGCCAAGTATAATAATATACTGCTGCTGGTTTAGTTAATTACCCATTTTACTGTGTAGCTAACATTGTGTTCTCAATTATGATTTGCTGCATAATTAGAAGGGGCGGAGGTTCAGCGTGTCCTTTTCCTTGAATTCAATTATTCTCAACGCACAAGGCAAAATAATAACTTCGTGGTAGGAGGTTTGACCCCGGGCTATTTTATAATGCATCTCCAAAGTCACGTGTATTATTAACACTAGATTGACTCCTATTTAATACACAATTGGCTTAAAATTTAAAATAAACCGTTTTCAGACATGACCTCCTAGGAAAATAAGAAGAATTGGCGACAGAGTTTACCCAGAATTTGCCTTTCACACGTGCACAACACAGCGGGAGGTTCTCTGCTCAGATGCGTTCACAACAGCAACAAATCCTCTGCATTATCCAGACGAGAGGCGGAGCAGCCGGGTGCAGCAGACAGAGACAGGAAGTGACGTATTAACACGTGATTTTGTTTACAGCACACAGGCACCGTTGTCGGCTTTATCACCACAAAGTAAGGACTCGGTGTCTTCTACCTGTGTGCCACCGCTTTTTGAACCGGGAGATGTTTGATTTGTTTTCATTATTTGTCATTTTTGCCTCTTTCGCGCGTTAGAAGCGTCATCAACCCACAACTCGCTCGCAGTGAATCCAGCAGGTCGACTTCTCCTGGATTTCTACAGACTTTATACTGAGAGGTCATTGCAGAGACCAGCGCATGTCTGAAAGCAGCTATAGTGAACTGTACAGGACCAGATTAGAAAACTAAGCCCTCATTAAACTCATGTTTACTACACTATGCCCAATGGCCATAATGATGAAAACACAATTATGCATTTTCCCATTTGGACAGACACATGAATGATGCGGAGCGCGGCGGTGTGATTGGAGATGACAGGTTGGACACTCTAGCGCGCTGTGATCACAGGCGGCCGGCCAGAGCCATTATTGAACATAGAGGCTAAAGGGGCACAGGCAGGAATAGAATGACTGTGCACGTCTGGGTGGTTTGCTGGGTTCCTTTGTTTGTCGTTGTATGCAACGAGCAGCATTAACCAGAATGTGTTCGCTCACGGTAACAGTGGTTGCCTTCATTCTCGTTCACCCACGGGTCACTTAAGTGTATACAGCCATGGGCACCATAATGAGAGGACCAAGCAGAAGAACATAAGGTTGGAAGAGGATGAGATAAAGGAATTACAGGGAGAGGAGGGGTGGATTATTGACAAAGCTCTGTAAGCTTCTCTTCTCTTCTCTTCTCTTCTCTTCTCTTCTCTTCTCTTCTCTTCTCTTCTCTTCTCTTCTCTTCTCTTCCCTTCTCTCCTCTCCTCTCTTTGGCAGTGAGAGTACTTCCTATCGGAGCCGCGATCGCAGATTGAGAGATAGTTATGTGTTGTCTCACTCTTTCCTCCAGGTCTTTCTTTACTCAACCATGACAAACCCAGTAGTTATTGATACTTGAGCTGAGGGGGGTCATACAATAATACCCCCTTCTCTCTCTGTGAGTTGTAGGGGTTCTCTCTCCACCTAATTTAGAGCAGAAACTCTCGGTCGTCGGTGAGCGCCCTGTATTAACTTACAGGAATGCAGGCTTTCTGCTTAGAAGTGAAACGAAACACACTGTCCTTTCATGATGACTTGTTTTTGTCTGCCGGGCCACTCATTCTGATGAATGCTTTTTTATGTGACATGAAATTTGATCGGTTGAAAACATGTTTGTAGTGTTTACATGAATGAAAGACGAGGGTCAAAGCAAGGCTGTGATTGTAGTGAGCCACTATACGAATGGCACATGAATCCAAAATGCTTCTCTCCCCATCATAAAGATAGTTTATGAGCCGGGATGTTAAAACTCTTGTTAAAATTATATGGCTGCACCTGGTAGACGGCCGCAGAAATTCAAGTACGTGCACATTAAAACACCTGTGGATGGGGGTAAATATGGGATGTCGGCAAAGGGAATGACAGTTGGAGCAGTTCATGCAAAAAAAGGAAACATATAAATTCTAATCGTACATATTTGTTTATTCTTAAACAACAAAAAATGTATAGGGGAACATGCCACGGTAGACTTGGAGTGAACACCTTGGCTGAGTGCGCAGGATGAAAGACAAGTTGGGTCACATTTCTGCTGTGTGTCCAGCAATGAGCTAAAATGAGGTGCAATTTCCTCTTGACTAATTAGCGTGGAATTGCTGCTGTTTTATCAACCTCCCCGGGGCCTCGGCGAAGTGGGCTCCTACAGCCGGAGCTACTGAGCACTGGAGGTTGTCAGGATGAGTGGAGGCAGACATAGACAAGACAGGGGAAGAGAAGTGTGAACAAGAAAGGGAGGGATGACAGAAGACACCGGCCAGAGGTGGAATCTGGTGGGTTTTGTGTCGGGTGATGTGGGGCAGAAACACAAACCCCTTCTGTTCCATACAGCAGACCCATGGTGACCCCTCTCTGATACCTCTTCTACACTCAAATTAGCTGTTATGCACGAGTTGTTTTAAAGGTTGACTCCTTTCCCATTGCCAGTAGAGGAGTTTGCTTTCCTTTTTTGGGTTTTGATTCTTCTGTGAGTCAACTTCAATGTCACAAACGCACCGCACTGTGTTGCCAGTGGTGCATCTTCCGCGACACGAGGAATAAAATCACTGCTGCACGTTATTCCCAAGTTATTCCCAAGATGTAAAAAACAATTAGAACAAAATAAATCATGGCTCTTTATGTGCAAATGCCCCGAAGTTCAATGCTTGTCATATTGTCTAGACGGCCAAAATAAGGAGGAAGATATTAGCACGTTCACCTGGGTATTGTGTTTCTATCACTGCCGATCGGAGCCAGAACCGATAAAAACTTGTGTTTATAGCAGAGTCATTTGACCTGGGACTAAATGCTGATTGTCTCCATTTCCTTTGCAGACAAAAGACAGATGTTAGAGGTTTTTAGAGAGTTTTTTGACCAGCCGTTCACCTGTGGACACTGATTGTCCTCTCGCTTCAAATATATCCAGTATGAATGTGTTTTCTTGTCTTTTCAACTAGTTGGTACAACCATCAACTAAATGGTTGTACCAACTAGTTCTCACTTTTTGCCCCTTTTTTTCCCTTCTTACTCTCGCTTCACGCTTCCCCCGGCCTCTCTCTTCATCTCAGTGATTTACAGTGGATAGGTTGTATTCACCAAGGACAGAACAGTACAAGGCTGAATAAGGATTATTGGGCTTGTGTCAGAGTCAAGGTTCAACTCGATGGTATAAATCTGGGTTGAAGGTGGAGGCTCACGGATCCCTCTCTGTTTGACCTCAGCTTAACACCAGAGGCCCCATTAAAAGAGACGCTCCGGTTCGATCGATCAAGACCCCCCCCGCCACCCCCCGCCGCGCTCACCCCTGCTATTGACAAGGTCAGTTAATCCAATAGTAAATGTCAGAACACACAATGTTTATAGGCTCACCTGACACTGCTGATGTGCCCATTCAGGGGTCAGATGTGGCAAGAGATTTGATGAAAAAGCAGAAATGAACATCACAAGGACGTTGGAAATGTGTAGTCATATGCATAAAATGCTTGCTCCCATGATTATTAAGTTTGTGTAATGATATAACTACAGACACAAGGATATCTGATTTGGACCCGAAAGCTGCTTTCAGACATGACATTATCTAAAGGGGCTGTATTTGAGAACACAAATGTCCAGGTCAGTTGCTGTGGACGTTCTCCAGACAGTCCCCTATAAACTCTGAGTAATGTCCCAGTGAACCCACGTGAGCAGACGACAGACGCAAAACAGAAAAAGACTGATGATGATGAAAAAGAGGTGCCATGCACATGTTAGACCCTGACAAAGTTGTCAACTTGGAAAGACTACATGACTCGAGAGCTTTCAGCAACAGGGGCTGGTGCCGGTGTCGATGTACTGTAAATGAAAAAACGTGATCTCCGTGATCTACGTCCTGCATCCTGCGCCCCCCCTCGCCTGAATGCTCCACAGATTTTTATGTTGTTGTGAACATGACTGACCTGTGAAAGGCAAACTCCGCAGAAAGTCCCGGACCCAATTGTGCAGACATTTTCTATTTTTTAGTTTATTTCTGAAAAAGTGCTTAACAATCAAAGTTGATTTTGTGTTGATATAAATAGAACATTTTATGGTTGCCTACATTTGAACACATTTTAGAAATCAGAAACAAACCTGAATCAGATTGAAATGGGGATTATCAGGGAACAAACACATAAATGTCTGTTGTACTAGTCTGATAGTTCAGGCATGATGACATAGAATCATTTCTGCGGTTTATTTTGACCACTTTGCTCCTTCTGTTCGGTTTTTGACTGTGCTCATGACAGAAGTCGTTTTTATACCCGAGCTATGTGCTAAGAGGTTGGGCTTAACCCACAGTGGCATAGGCTGTAAACTGACCCTCTTGTTTTCTGATCAAAGACTCAGCAGGGGTATAATCCTGAGACTTCTGCATTGATTTTTAATGAAGTCTAACCTGTGACCCCGCCCCCCAATAAGCCCTAGAATAACATGACCATAGTCACTTAGTAGCAGCTGAATTGGACCGTCCTGCTGGCTTTTGAGTGAAATTACAGAGTGAATGCAGCTCCCTCACGTTTTCTGTTCCTCATGGAGCAAAACCATTAGAAAATATTAAATGTTGATTATTATTGCAAGACTCTGTGTGAGTTGGCAGAGTCGAGCAAGCAGGGACTGATGCCTCTGATCTAAGAATAGTGTATCAGCAGGCTGGAACTTTTTGTAACTGTAGGAACAGTGGCCCCTGTGTGTCTTGCTAACCACTTTGCCATTGGCACTGCCCGCAACAAGAGGGAAAAAAGACGTCTGAGTCAGTCACATGTTTGCCCATAAGAAGTTATTGTTATGTCTACTTCCAAAAGGTATTCCATTACATGCTGGGCTGTGGTTTTGATGCCTTATGGTTCTTTCTCTGTTTGACTCTTTCCCAGTCTTTTCTTCCTCTCTTCACACCTTGAGCCGCTCAGGGCTCGCTGTGTTAACCACCTGGAGTGCGGCGGGAGGGAAAGAAAGTGAAGTGTGTATTTATGTCGATTCAGTTTGTTATAGTGTGAAGCAAGTGAGCTGTATGATGTCTAGACTGCTGTCACTCTGAGCCGAGTCAATAAACAGCATCAGTGATGAGTTTCAGCTTGTCTGTCTGTGCCGCGCGCGCACACACACACACACACACACACACACACACACACACACACACACACACACACACACACACACACACACACACACACACACACACTACCAGTGACCGAAGCACATTGTAACTCATTCTCCTGTTCCCTCTCTACCCTCTCATTATACCTGGCCTTCCTCATGCTGAAGGAAAGTGGAAAGCGAGACTCAGCTCTGACACATCAGCTTTGCAAACGGAGGTCTTTTATTCTCCAGTGATTTATTACGTTTGCACAGAAAATGTGCAAAACTGCAGCAGTTTTAAAAACCATGTGAAATATACAATTTATGTGGCAGATGATGGATTAAAACAACTTAAACACAATGAGTCACAGTAAGAAAGTTTACAGACAGTTCAGATTAAGTTGCGCAGGCAAGTGTTGTTGCTTTGTGGACATAAAGTATATTTGTTCTACAATTCTAACCAAACTATTAAACTACTGTTAAAATATAAGGCTTTTCCTTCTAAAGCCTTAACTAGAATGTACTTTAGTGCTGTGGGTAAAGCAAGAGCATTGGGAAATTCTGTAACTTCTTAAAAATAAAAATGAGAAAAATGGAATCCACAAACTAAATAATAACATTGAATTTCTGATTATTTTGATTCCAAAGTCACACATGTCTAAAATGTGTCTGCATGGGTTTTCAATGTATCAGAATGTGCTGTCAGTGCAGATAATTATCAGCAAGACATAAAAGAAGAGGAATAGTTTACAGTTCCCAAACTCAGTTTATGTATATTTTATTTATTCTGAGAAGTCGTCCAGGGTCGCAGAGCGTGTGATTGTTTCTTTCAGAGAAGGCAAACACAAAAATATTATTATTTTCAAGTTAATTCATTGATAGAAAGCTCAGACAGAAATGGTGCATGACTTTGACTTCACCGCACTGAATGTCTGGTTTGTATCTCCCCACAATAAAAGCTCAGTTGGTACAAACACAGTTTATAACAGAAGCTGATTCACCGTGATAGCAGATCTTTATCAAATGAACGCCTGTGGAAGCCCAATTATGGGAAAGACTGTCAAAGAGATTAAATGCGTCTCCTCACTGGTGCTGCACAACCTCACAGAGGAACTTGCTACCAAATGTGGAACAGTTTTGGTTTTGAGCACCTCTTCCTATCTCGAAATGTGATTAATATATCTGAGAAAGGCTGAAACTTTGGGCACCAATCCTGCCAGAGTATTAACCAAAACCATGAAACACCACCAGCTCCAGGGGCAGTGTACTGCAGCTGACCCCACACTCTCACCTCCAAGAGGGAGGGCAAAGACGACGTATCATATTAACACTGTTTGGCTCGGAGGGTTTTCATTAATCATCAAAAGTTCTGCCCGGAAATGTCACAAGGCTCTTCGTGTATCACATGGATGAACCAGTACGTCTTGGATGACTTGCAGAATTGTCCGTACTGTGAGACTGTATTTGTTCGGAGTATAAATGAGCCGTAAACCGGGACCAGTTTATGAGCACTGGTGCTGTCACAGCTACATGCGAGTCAGAGAGAGGCAGTGTGTTTTTGTTGTTCCCTGCGGAGGTGAGAAGCAGGTAGCCTGAAGGTTGAAATATTGATGGATGATGATAAATTCATGTAGGTGTTGTAAAAAGTGAAGCACATCCAAACAGACGCTGCAGCTTCGGATCCCGGAGTTAATGCCCATCTGTGGCCGACTGGTATTGTCCTCTAGAGAAACTCGTTAATACGTAATGACATTCGCGATTGTTGTATGGCTACGCTAGGCTATTCAGACTTTGGCGTATTTACAGCGTGTACATGTCTGAACTTGAACTTGTAAAACGCACACTTTTGATTTTTGCCAAGGCCACAATAAGGGTGTGGTTCCTTCAGTTTTATAAGGACGATACACTGTTCTCAGTAATTTATTCGTAGCTCTGAGGTTTTTGCTGTATTTTTCATCCATTTTTCATTTAGAAAGAGTAAATCACCAACAGCATGTGGTTTATTCAGTCATGAATACTGCATGGCATACTCTGTCTATTTATGCCACTCTCCCATGAGTCTGCTTACATAGAACAGTCAGAGTGGAACTGAGTTTTTTCTACACTCCTTTTGATGACAGCGATGACAGATATGCCAAATTATGATTTTACTCTCTCCCAGCTAGGGTGCTTAATAGCGCTGCTATCGTCTAGCATTGGTTGGATTAGATGTGTTTTTCCTTTACATTGTGTCCCAGAAGCCCCTGGGGTAAGTTGTCGAGGACTTCAGCTGATCTCTATAGCTCCTACGGTGAAGAATGGCCTTCCCTTTTCCCTTCATACCGAGACCTGGCATCTCACCCAGCTGGCTCCCATCACCGCATGTTTGTGTGTGTGTGTGTGTGTGTGTCTTTTATGCCTGTCATAGGAAGTAACCTTATATCCATGGCAGCGGGGCAAACTGCGTCACTGAATCCTTTATTTCTTCTTTTCTCAGGGACGAGGATTAAATCTCACGCAGTGGTATTCTTAAATTTCTTATCCACTCCACTAAGAGGTACTGAAAGGCAGATGGAATATGAATACCTTGACAAATCATTTTAAAAACCATTTAGAAAGCTGGAACCTGTAATATTACTCTTGATAGTTTTTATTCATGCACTTTTGGTTTGAGGCTGTCTTTTTTTCTTGCACACTGCCTGCTCTAATCACTCACTTCTGGCTGTCATGAAGCTAATCTTAACTACGCCTGGGTGGGTGGATGTGGGGCTCAACTATGCAGGCTGGTATTGTAAATGGTAGGTGGGCGGCAAATGTGGTTAATTTGCTTGTCTTTGGCTTGTGGTTCATTTTGCTGAGCCAAATCCTCTCATTTAGGGGATTATGTTCCCAGGCTTGTCGAGAGTAGGTGGAGGTCAGACAGGATGAGGCAGAGAATGGACAGAGGAATGGAGAAAGTGATGGAGAGAGTTTTTGGTTTCGGGGGGTATAGGTGCAGAGAGATGGGGCGGCGTGGAAGCAGATGGGGGTTAATGTATGGGCCTGTGTGGAGTGGGGGGAGGTGATGCTCAGAGAGGCAGAAGAGGAAAGCAGCTCGCTTGTGGGAAGATCAGAGGGTTGGGGGTGTACTTGTGTGGGCAGGAGGTGTGGTGAGGTGGGGAGGGTATTGTTTAAGGAGGCCTGAGTGATCTCTGATGGGGGGGGCCCCCGACTCTCAGTGGGTAACGACAGATCTCCGCTGCTGCCACTACTCCACATCCCTTATCAACCCCACTTCCAAACATACCACAGCGCTCCACAAGGTAAAGAAGCCCCCCCCCCCTCGCCTGCGGCATTCACACATATGAGTTGATGAAGTCTGAAATGGACAGAGCACTCCAGGCCCACTGTCTTAGTGAATGGAGGAGGTTAGAACATGAGGCTGAATTGGTGCTTCAAAAACTGGCATTCTCCTTGAAACAAACAAGTCCCTTTGGCCTCTGTAAAAACAGTCAAGGACGTGTCCCTCCTTTCAATGGGCCGATGTTGATCAGTCCACTTCAGAACCCTGGCTTGGCTGAGAGGTGAGGGGCGGAAGAGGATTCAACAATTTCACAAGGCTGTAAAAAGGAAGAAAGTTCAGAATTTGCAATTTATCTGCAGAAAAAGAGTCTTGAGATCATCAGAAATGAAACTCAGTGTATACATACAAGATCCATGAATTATTACCTCAGCCGAGAAGGTTTTGTTTTCATTTTGTTTGTCTGTCAACTGGTTAGGTAGTTAGCAGGTTTATGCAAAAATTACTGGACGGATTACCATGAGAAATTGGTTGAGGATGTGATATGGGTCAAGAAAGAACCCATGAAATTTCGTTGCAGATCCGAATCTAAATATAATGTCTTTTGCCTAAGGGTCCCTCTCCAAAAAATTCATGGCAATCAGTTTAGTAGCTTTTTTGTAATCCTGTAAACAAACAAACTCCTCGGGGAAGATAAGTTACTGCTGCAGTTCTCGTGATACTAAAAAGGAAGGGGAGGATATCAGCGGACATTTAGACTAAAAACATGGTGTCAATGATGCTGTTTCGAGTCATATTTGAATATTGGGGCTTGGCTGACAACACAGGAGCAGTATGGAGGCATTTCATGTTTAGTTTTTTTACGTTTGAAGAATCGGTCACCAGTTACTAAAATGTATCCAGTTGGATTTGACTGGAACACTGTTTACCCCTGAAACTCCGAAAGTGTTTTGCGGACTCAAACACTTCACCCACCCCTCCATCGGCACAGTGGCGAGTAGATGATGAGTGAATTAAAATTTTTGGGTGAACTTTCCCTTAAAGTAGATAAATAAAAAAAAAAAGGGTTAGGGAAATTGGGATTTAGTGGAGAAATGGAAAACTCGAGTTGGAAGCTCTGATTAACCTCCTGCATTCTCACCACTGTCTATTTTGAAGAGGGGCCTAAAGGATTTAACAGTCAAAGTCTGCATAAGCACTTTTAATAAGCATCAAACAGAGTCCTAAGTGACAGTACTTCAGGGTTTGGACAGCATTAGTGATGTGGCATAGAGTACAGGAAGCTACGGTTCCTGTTATCCACTTGTCCACATGGACATCAAACGCATGACAACACTGCAGTTATCAACATGCAAAGGAGTATGGCAGGGAGTATGAAGTGACATTCTCAAGTGGGCCATTCACTGCTAATAATCACCTCAAACAATCACTCCGTCTGGCTTTAGTTATGGCAGATTGTGTTACATGATCCCTCGAATAATGAACTGGTGCGTCAACACTGCCAATTCCACATCGCAAACAACAGGATCTGTCTGTTCCAGGCCCTAATCCAGTCTGTTTGGGAAGCAGAGACTGTGGCGTGACACTTGTTCCCCCGTAGTCTCCAGTGTTCTCCCTTGAACCTCCCAGCGCCAGTTTACATTAGCATAACCGTGAGGCCCATCCTCTCACTGCGAGATTAGTTAAGCTCTCCTCCTTCTGTCTGACGGCTCTTTATCCAGATCCATCTATAGCCAGTCAGAGGTCTTAACCACACCATTGCCACCAAAGTCATTATCATTCACCACGAGAAGGAATCAGCTCACTGAGGGTCCACTGTTTAGGGTTAGATTGACATCTCATTTGGGATGAAAATACAGGGAACTCCCCTTTAGACTATGATGCCAATAAATGCCCACTCAAGCTGCTATTATCATTCATCCGGTTTGTAATGTTTTTGGGACTCTGTATCTACGTAAAATGCGGGTTATGTCAGCTGGACACGTGCTGTTGTTTTGTGCATGGTGTAAGAAGCTTTACACTTGTTCACGTCCAACCTCAAGTTAGATAAACTTACAGAATTTCCAGCTGGTAATGACGTCCTTTGGTCAACGACGTCCTTGTTATCCCACAAAATGTCATTTGTCACAGTTTAACAGATGGCGTAGATTGTTTAGCATGAAAATTGAATTAAGCTTAAAATCAACCTCATTCTCGGAACTTCTGGGCTCTTCCATGAGATTGTGAAGCGGCGCCATCACCAGACAGATGAGTCTGACAAGCCGCGTTAGTCCGTGGTGCATATCGCTGTATATAAACCACGAGCTACCACGCTGTTACGGCAGCTTTGCCACTAATCCATCAGACTCAGGTATTTTACATTGAGAGGGAGAAACTTAAATAGTGTGCACTTGGTATAGTCTCTTTGTCTGGCTTCTTCACCCAGAGGAGACAAACTATATCTAGTGTAATTTGTAATGGAATAACTGATATTCTTTTGTGATACATTAAATAATAGACCGCTCAAAGTGATGGACTTTTAACCACATAAAGCACAGACTCCCTTGACTTCACCGCACAATACATTTGAGCACAAGTGCATATTTATAATAACATTTAGAGATCATTATAAAAGGGGTACCATTCATTATGCAGAAGAAGAAACAGAACAATGCGAGAGAATAAACAAACTTTCAGCTGTTTGAAGTCTCATCTACATCATAAAATCCTCACTTTCTTCCAAATGTTCCACTTTCATGTACCGCTGTTTTTTTTCCTGTTTTCACTCTCTTCCTAACCTCTTCCCTTGCCCTAACCTTTCCTCTCCTACTACTTTTGCTTTCACAGTTTTCTTTTCTCTCATGCTTTCTATGCTCTCTCTCACCCTTTCTCCCGCCTACACTGCACTCTTCTTCCTTTCTCAACCCCCCCTCCACTCTGTCTCTCTCTCTCTCTCTCTCTCTCTCTCTCTCTCTCTCTCTCTCTCTCTCTCTCTCTCTCTCTCTGACTGTGCTGTCTGCCTCAGCTGTTCTCAGTTGCTCTCTGTGCCTTGTGCAGTGGGGACAGACCAGATCTGCGCTGAGTGGTGCTGTGCTAATCCAAACCAATGTTGAGTACAGAGAGAGAGAGAGAGAGACAGATAGGTGAAAGCGGAGCAGAGGCAGAGTCAGTGGAGCTTTTGCTCACCAAGCAGACGGGATTAACAGCTGAAACACACTGGACCTGTCTTTCTTTCTTTAGCTGAAGGTAGAAGCTCAGCATTAACGTGGATCGCTGTTCGCTCTGAGCTTCATGCTGGTCAGGAACCAGGACAGAAAACTATGGCAGATGTACCCAGACTCTCTCCTCCGTCGTGTAATGTATTAGCACAATGACAAACTCTTATTTGTGCTTAGTTTTGTACGGTTTACCTTGGACTTGTGGACTGCTGTGGGAGTCTCTCTTGCAGTGACATTGACCCATAACCCCCAACTCTGCTTCGCAGGTTCCGTCTCCCCTGGAGTTGGACTCTAATTTTAGCTTTTGACCCCTGGAACAGGAAAGAGTTTCTCACTTTTGCAAGGAGGGAGATACCTGGTGAGAACAAGTCTGGATTGATGCACCAGCATTTATTCATAACCACAGGACAACAGTAACAGCATATATCCTGCTACACCAGATCTGAAACCGACACTGGAGTCGAGTATTTAAAGGACCTGTCCGACCTCTATTGCCCCAAGACCATGGGCTTTCCCTGGGGCAGCATTATGCTGCTGTTTGGGATGGTTCTGCTCAGGATGGAGGGCAGCGGAGCCCAGCAGGCCAAGACCAAGAACAACATCCCCCGGCTAAAACTCTTCTATAAAGGTGAGTTATACATGCCAAATCTCTAAATGATGCAGCTATGTCGTAGAACCTTATGTCTTACTCTTGTAGATTTAAATCCCTGATCCACATATGTTGAGCTGGTGAAGTGAGTGAAGTTGTTGCTGTGACATTGTTTGTCCCTGTGAGGCAGAGAGATGCTTCTGCTCTCTTTACTTGTAAAAATACCAACAAAGTAAACCAAGTTGAAATAAGTAAATACATTTTTTACAAGGCTTTTTAAGCTTCCTGAGTTTGTATGTGCTGGTTGTGTGACACATTTTCATCTGATATACTCGAAGTCCACTTTTCAACATTACATGCAGACCTCTAAAGAAAGTTTGCATTCAAAGCTCATGCAGATAACACGGCTTCTATATCCAACTACATTTAATTTAGCTGTTAAGAAAAGCCCAAAAGTGTAATTATCATGGAAAGCTTGTGGCAGTGTTTAAATAGTGTGGTGTTGTAAAAAGGATGTAATTGGAGGAATTAAATACATTTACTGTCACCCCATTAGGAAAGTAGCTCAGTGACGTTTGAGAGCAACTTCACTTTCCAAATCAGAAGAAATTCTGTGTTGGCACAACTGGACTGTTTATTACTCAAGTCGCTGATTCACTCTTTCTTCCTGTCTCTCTGTCCCAGTTTTGATCAAGCGCTGTTGTCAGTTTTGCGATGAAAAGTGGTGCCAGACATAGACTCCCTGGCAGTTTAGAATCATTTCCCTCGCTCCCTTTCTTTTTTTCTCCTGGATGTCATTTTTCCACTCTGTTCTTCCCTGCATGGTAATTATACTCAGGATGAATGGTGCAGGTCTGTTTCAGCAGATGGCTTTTCCCAAAGAGAAATGCTTCTCGCTCAGCACTGGGAGATCCATAATTATACACACAAGCATGCGCGAGCACACACACACACACACACACACACTTACTCACATGCACCCAAATACATGGCCATCTGTAGATAGCTAATGATACCTGTGAGCGTATCAGTCATTTAAAACCACATGCTGTTAGTTTGGTGAAACACGCCCATTCAGTGATATCTCTATTACAAGTCAGGCTTTCAGGTAGCAGCCTCGCGAGCCTGGTTATTTGGCTGACGGCTCCACATTCGATATTTCCATTAGACATCATCATTTACATTTTGGCTGGCGGGGACAATATCTGGCACCATCCTTGGCAGAGAGCTTCCAGTGAGCAGGTATAATTTTCATGGCAGCAACGTGGTGGAGATATTATTCACATCATACTGGGGGATTTCATTAAACATTATCCACTGTAGGACCCATTAGGTAAGTGACACGGCATTATTGCTTCATGAATCATTTATATCGTCGTATAAATTATTTATTGCCCCGCTGACAGGTGAGGCTGACTCAGATTTACTCCTGGAGAGGAAGAAATCAGATGATCTATTGTCCTGAATTACAGAATAGTACCTAGACAGCCTGAGACGCTGCGCAGTCCTGAGGAAGTAACGTCTGATCAGTGACACATGGTATCAGGGAGGTGAAGGAACTCTGACCCCTACAGGTCACTGGGAATACTTGAAAAATCTGTGTGTCCAGACCAACGTGTGTGTGTGGGTGCAGGCCTCCACACACATGTTTTTAACTCTATTGAAGACTTGACTCAACTGAACGCAGCGGGGAAGTGTTTATTCCGAAAGCACGAACCTGAGCAGCAGCCTGCTCCTCCGCAGTGTGATCTCCTCAATGGATGGCGTTAAACTCTCTGAAGCGTACATACCAGCTTCCCTTGATAACCAACACACACACACACACACGAACACACACACCCCCAGCCTCCTTGCTTAACCCCAGGAGATTCCACCACATCTTTGAAAGTGAGGGTCGAGGGGCAGAAGGGCAGTGGAGTAGGGGGAAGGATAACAATGGTACCCCATGGCTACGCAAACACGAGCTAAGGTCCAACTGTATCAACAACTTAAAGATGGGGTGTTGATGATGTAGTAGGCGGCCGTGGATTTACAGTGGACAGCAGCTCTATATACATATATATTGACATAAATTGACAAGAGATTAATTCACTCCCCGAGTGGATGCTCTGGTGAGTAAGAGGTCCATATGGTTTGTGAGTTTATGGGCCACAAGAGGTATGACACATGTTGTTTACCATCCCAAAAAGGAAAAAGAGGGTACTTCGGTTTTATAGGATGCGGGTGTACTGCCAAAAGTACTCTTTCTCTTTGAACTGTCCACCCCTTTCCTGAGCAGTGCCAGGGACGTGCACACACACACAAGTCCATACATGTCCACACACTTGCATTCATTAATTTCTTGAATACTTAAAAAGAGAAAAGAATTAAAAATTTAAATACAATAGGAAAAATGGTTTGCCAGTTACTAATATTCATTCTAGAAGTCACACATATTTCCTTGTGTTAAGCATGATGTGAAAAGACTTTTAATCAGAGTTGGAGGTTGGAGAACTTCTATTTAAGACCTGTAATCCATAAGAACGTGAAGAATCTTCAGAGCGGAGTTGGGTTTCTTGGGGTGTGTACAGTGTGAATCCTGAATGGCACTGAATGGCCAGGGCACGGACTTCTGTAAACTCAGAGCGCTGGATGTTCAAAGGCCTCGTCGAAATCTGAATAGTCTGCTCCACCCTTGACTGGAGGCTGGATCAGGGTTGTATTGCTGGTGTTTCTCTCAGAGGAACCTTTGTAGTCATTTGACTTAGTCATCATCCGTACCAGCTGCAAGGTAAGAAGAAATTCACAGTGCGTCTGCCTACGTAATCTCCGCTGCTCATGGCTGTTGGCGGACAAACAGACATAGTGTCATGTAGGGTTGTGCCAAATGGTTGAATCAATATTACTTATCACATATGCAAGATCAAAGTGGTGTGTCACAGTGATGCATTACATTAAACTTTATTACTCCAACAACTTTTGGCATCTGTTAAACCACAAAGTTAATATTAATAATAATAATAATAATAATAACTTTACTTGGATAGCACTTATCTAAACGGGGTTACAAAGTGCTTCACACAAAAGTCCATGGCAAAATGAAGAATGGATTGTAATAAAAGATATTCAGTTCAGTTCAACTCAAGAGCCAAATCACAACATAATAAGGTCAAGACCTTAAGTTTAAAGAGAAAACCCAACAGTTCCCACAATGAGAAGCAACTGTGGAGAGAAAAAACTCCCTCAATAACTGGGAGAAACCTTTGGCAGAACCAGACTCGGTGTGGGCGGCCATCTGCCTCGACCGGTTGGGGTGAGCATAGGAAAATGGGGAAGAGAGGAGGTGGGTGGCAAAGAGGGAGTAGAAAAGAGAGAGAGATGGGGGTGGGGGTTTGGAGAGTGGGAGGGGGAGAGAGATCAGGAACCAAGAATGTAACCAAGAAGTGGAAATCCATGAATGCCATTTAATTCTCTGTCTTACCTCAGCAATAATCACAGCAAATCAGTCCTATTTGCAGAACAACTTGTTAAACAGTACGTGACAGAGCGTAAGGAGGTGTTTCTGATTGACACTGAACAAATTATCAGCCTCATGAAGTCAATTCCCCCTCAAGCTTGACTGAATCAACGTCTGTGTACACTCAGTGACGCAGTGTTTTGTCAGTGTGCAATTATAAAGTCAGCCATGTGAACGATGAAGCTACTGACGCAGGAGCCGGGGCGTCAGTGTTCCTGTATGTACAGTATATACCTCACCCGGGTTATTGTTGAGATGTGTTTCTGCTTCTTTCTGCGGAAGCACTTAGATATCGCTCTCTGTGCCCTCCAGTTGAGAAAGACAAAGAGAGGAAGACGGAGAGAATGTAGGGTAAAAGAGTTTATTTTTATCAGTCTCACAAGGGACTGTTGATTCTTTGCATCCATATTCCATCTGCCCCCTTATATCTCTCTCTCTCTTTCTCTCCCATTTCTACATCACGTCGCACTACTCTTCTCTCTCTGTCTCCCGCTCGCAAATTCATTACAACATGAAAGAGGGGATGAAATAGAGAGAACGGAACAAGGAGGACAGGCGGTAAAACAGTTTTTATTAAAACAAGTGGGAGAGTGAAGAGAGACAGTGAAAGAGAAAGTGGAGGCAGCTGTTAAAAAGTGACATTTGCAGGACTCTTGACAGGCTAGCACCATAACAACTGTGGGGAAAGAGTGAAAATTGGTCAAAGATGGCAGGACAGCAGCTGACACCTGTTACCTGCCACACATTAGCCCATCCACCTGTCTGTCTGTCTGTCTGTCTGTCTGTCTGTCTGTCTGTCTGTCTGTCTGTCTGTCTGTCTGTCTGCCCTTCTGTCTATCTGTCTGTGTCAAAGTGTCCGTATATGCCCTGGACCCCAAATTCAGACGAACATCGCAACAGCCTTTAAAGATGATATATTTATCACAATGAAACATGGTCAACTGCTTGACAGTTTATTGGAGGGAGGAGTTTTGGTAGGAAGATGAAGATTATACAGGGGAAAAACAAGTGGTGCTTCATGTATGCGAGCATACACACCTGTTATATTTAACCAGAGGGGACACCAGTTCAGACATGTACAGACCTCTGGTCAGGCCTGGAAACTTCCTGTTTCTTTCCAATAACACACATAAGAACATGCCACACATACACACACACACACACAACACCCATAGAGTATCAGTCTCCAGGTGATTAGCTTTTGATAACTAGTCTCTACAGTAGTCTCTGTTGAATGGCCTGTTACCATGGACACTACTCCCAGAGACAATTTTGTGTGTGCGTGTGTGTGTGTGTGTGTGTGTGTGTGTGTGTGTGTGTGTGTGTGTGTGTGTGTGTGTGTCTGCTCTCATACAGGGGTGTGGTTTGAGAGGAAGCAAGTTTCCCTACGGCTCCTTGACACCTTCCTGTTTATAGAACAAGTGTTTTTATTCCGTCATGAATTGCTCATTTCATTCAGATAAATGGATCATATGCAGATTGCACACGCACTCACTCTGCATTGTTGGTCGTTTACTTTAAAGAAGAAGGGATTTTTCCTTTCAATCATCAGCCTGCATCTGTTTTTTGTATTATTACCTCGCTGAATGTCAGGTAATAGGAAGGAATCGTGTCCAATACGTAGAAATAAACACATCTGCTTGTTCTTTGGAGCCAAAAATTAAAATAATCCATGTGGAGAAATGATCCCTCCGCTCTCTCTCTCTCTCTTTCTGTCTTCCTCTCCCACACACAAACGCAGCCTTGGCGCAGGTGAAAGAGGGTCAGAGGTTGCAGGCATGTGTTACTGTGCTGTCAGTGAAGGGCTTACAGTGGATCCGCTAATGATTGATCACCATGGATACAGTGGAACATAAATCTGGGACACAGCTCCGGACTCGGCTGAGCAATAATTTTACAGCAACTTTCGTTTTTTTAAGACCTTCTTTCTATTCTTAAGACAGTGATTGTGTTATGAGGGGTCCAATAATCCCTGAATTAAATGATTCAACCCAAATCAAAGTCTTTATGTGTTTGTAAATCACATAAAGACTTGATTGCAGTTAACTATCTAGAAGCATTCAATGAATGAATTGAAATGAAAGTCGATTTTCTTGGTTTGGGAGTGTGTCCATTATGCATCAGAGTGGCAGACTACAGACTAGATCTACTACAGACTAGATCTACGACTTCAAGAGTCCTTTTAAATCGTGGTGGACTTATTAAGTCAGGTTTATATGTCAAGTTCTCAGAAGTCTTTGGAGTGGGAAGTCATGGAGCCTGAGGTCTTGGTCACACAGAGACAGGAGTTTATATTTAGGAGACTGTCTAAATCTCCTCCTCCCATCAGCACTGAGCCACAGGAAACCAACTAAATCACCAAGACAATAACAATAAAGACAGGGTGTCAACCAGTTGTACATCATCATCCTGTGTGTACAGGGCTGTGCATGTGTGTGTACATGAGAGTGAGGCACGTGTGTATTTACTTGAAAAGTAAAAGTGTTTACGTGAAAGTGTAGAAGTTTGTAACCAGACCCAAGATGTTTCTCTTTTTCTCCATTATCTTCCACATCTGTATTTTCTGAGCTTTATACATTTCTTTTCAACAAATATATGTATTTTTTATTATTATACTTATCACTCTTTATATTTAAAACTTCCTGTTATTATTACCAACATGGATCCAATAAGAGTATATCCATGAACTCAAATTAAAATGTTTAAAACAACTGAAATAAATTATGATAAACCAAATATTGATTTGAACTTAATGTAAGAAAAAAAATCTAGAAGTTATATGGAGAATAAGTATTAATGGTATAATTAATACATAACTATTTTCTTTTTAAAGTAAGGCTTTACCATATTTACTCATTATGCTTTTATTATGAAGCTTTTATCATAGTTTAATGGTAAACTGTGAATGGTAGAAAAACGTCCAATGCAACTATTGCTGTTTTGCGTATATGCTACAACCATAAATGATCTTCTCAAGTATTGTTATCTGCTTGCTGTGACTTTCATATAAGAGACTACAGCTAGCTATGCCTGGATATCATAAAATAAATACATAGATTTACAAACTTTTTTAACTTTTTTCATTTGCTGTCAGAGTTGAAGCAGTAGCCCTTGAACCATTTGTCATGACCCCAGTTTTAACCTGGAGATTCTTCTGTAAAAACCTTCAGTGCGCTGCCCTCTCTCCTCCAGCTTTCTCTTCTTTCAGACCAGTTTTGCCTCAGCTCGTCTTCTCACTCTCTCGGGCTCTGACACACTTCAGAGAGGGGGGGCATTCTCCCTGCTAAAACATTCATGAGCTTTTGTTGTTATTTACTTGCTGAGAAAGAGATAGACAGAGAGAGAGAGAGATAGAGAGAGATAAAAGGAGGCAGAGAAAGACAACACCAGCGGAATCAGTTGCTATCTGTCCCATAGCGCTCCACCCTTTTTGTGTGGGTGGTCCGTGGGAGGGGGGGGTCATTGTGTGGTTAGACTTTTGCGGGTGAGAACAAAATGTGAGAGAGGACAAGCTATGAAAGTGTGTGTGTCTTCACATGTTCCACAAAAGGTGTTATAATGTCATAGTCGTAGTGCCCCCCTTTAGAGGTCATTACGGTAATGAGAGCCTCAATGAAATGTTTGGCTTTCCGCTGTGCAAGCAAATGTCGCTGTTTTGTGAGACTTGGCAGACGTCTGTCGCATTACACTGCAAAATGTGAGCTGTAGCCCATAGTAACGTTCCCTAATAGCCGATGTGGTGTGGAGTAATCCTAATGTTAGTGGAGCAATATGACATTATTCTCCCAGTTTTCCACAGTGAGTGTTAGCGAGGTCTGCTCGGCTGCTCTGGTGAAGGTCGCTTCTCCTCGCAGGCAGTTTGATCGTTGGCTCCCAGTGCTGGCATTACCTGCCCAGTCCAGTTTGATCTTGGCAGTGGCTCTTCGTCATCTGTCGGTTGCCTCGCCTGGCCAAGCTGTACCATTTCCAGCAAACATTAAAAATGTGGAGGAGGAATGGGTAAAAAGAGGAACATCTGTGTGTCGGGGCGAGACAACCAAATGTACGTCCCTTGATTTATTTATCATGTGCTGGAGGCAAAGAGCAGTGATCCTCAAATGTATGTGGCACATTACCACTGAACAAGCAGACTGGTGAATATAGGGGTGAAACTGTGGTCGCAGGAATTGTAGGCTGTTGGAAAAATGGTTGGAAATATTGAAAGTTTTCAACTTGTAGGTTTTCTATGTCATAGTAGACTCTGTGGATTCAATAAAATAATCTAAATAAATACCAACCTGATGGGTTTTCTTCAGCTGTCATCGTGGGATTTTCGTAAAGTGAAGATTATATTGTGCTGATCTTTCCTTTTTTCGTTATAGAAATGTTGGAGTCGAACAACCTTGTGACGTTTGAAGGTCTGGCCAACAGTTCATCCTATCACACCTTCCTCTTGGACGAGGAGAAAGGAAGACTCATCGTCGGGGCCAAGGACCACATCTTCTCCTTCAACCTCCTCAATATCAGCAAAGACTATGCACAGGTAAAAAATCACTGTTTGATTCAGTCTGGTAGCTTCATCCTTTCACGGCTCCAGGTCTGCTTGCGTCTCCACCCAGAGTGCCGGTCAGGGGCTCAGGTGTCTCGGGACTCTCTTTTCTGTTTCTACAGAAAAGTGCCCCATGAATATTTCAGACCAGAGCTGCCGCACACGATCACACACTGTGCCAGGCATGTTAGCTGCTCTCTGCACACCTGGATAAATAATGGAGCAAACTGAAACAAAGTGGATAACAAATCGCACTGTGACCCCTTCAACCCTCATGTCTACACATGCATGCTCACGAGCCGCGGCTGCATCGACTCACATCTGATAAAAATGCATTCCGAGGCAGGTGATTCTTTTCTAACATGCACAGGGAATGTGTTTGTGTTGCAGATCCCCTGGCCAGCGTCTCCCACCAGAAGAGACGAATGCAAATGGGCAGGAAAAGATCTCTCGGTAAGAGCTAAAACCATCCATCCTGCGAGTGTGGGTGTTAGCAGGTTGCCCCTCCACTCCCACAGATGTTTGGGAAATGTTATAACGCTATTATAAACAATGTTCAATTCTGCAGGTCCAATAGTAAAACTCATGTCGTAGTTTCACTGGGATTAAACTGGATGTATGTGCTACATCTATAGGGCATTTTAATCACAGACAGTATAAGATTTGTTCCAACGTTTCAGCTCGTTTATTCCAGTGTGTTGACACATCTAATCTGTCATATGGACAAAACATCACGTAGCGAACCATAGGTCTGATCGTAATCTCAGAGCCAAGATTGAACATCATGTGACCTTAATCACTTATCAAGCCTCTGGGCACTCTGTAGAATGAAGCCAGGGAAATCATGATGCTGCTTTCTGTCAGACCTGAGGGTAGAACCGAACTGCAGGAATAAAATACATATACGGTATTCAGGGATCAGTGTTCCCATGTAATTAGACTTCAGTTGTTCTATGTTAATCTCTTAAATCTACATTCACTCCTTGGTCAAATGACTCTTCAGTAGAAACAGGTTTTTACAATCAGCAGTGACAGAAACACGACACCTGGGTGAACAAGTTCATTTCTTCTTCCTCTTCATTGTTGCAGTCCAGACGTTGATGAGCCTTTTCGATGCAACCTTGTGACGCACATTGAACACCCAGGTTGTTGCACGTAAATAGCCATCAACGTTTGTGAACTTATTGTCTTTTACATCTTCGGAACTATATTCATATCGTTCAAAATGCAACACTGGCAAGTCAGCGAGATGAGGGAGCTTCTCAATTCCCGACACAAACGTGACTTACTGGCCTCTACTGGCAATGGGAAAGGAGTCAATCTACTTTTTTTTGTGGCTTTACAATTATGAAAGCCATCAGTCTTATACTGATCCCTGCAGTAATGTAAATGAGAACAAACCAGACGTACTGACACATCTGGGATTTCTAAAGTTGTGCAGTGTATTTATTTGTTCAGTGTAAGAATATTTCATTAACTTTGATGGGTTGAAGTTAAAATTTCATCCAAAACATCTTGTGTGGTTGCATTTTAGGATCCAGGGCCTTTTCAGCCTCCTTACCTTACTCAACCCTTGCATGACAAGCCAAGCATCACATCTCCCTGTATCTGGCCAAGTGCAGTTTTAGAGACGGCCTGTGTGGTGTGGTGAAACTCTGTGTAAACACACTGAGAGGCTGTCTCTTCTCCCTAAAAAGCGGTGTTATGAATTCTATCTTCAATACAGCCCAAGGCAAAAGGCTAGAATGTCAAATCATGGCTCTACTGTTTATGCCTTGACTTCACAGCGTGGACATTGGCCAGAGCAGGGCGAGCTCTGTCCTTTTACCGTTCTGTATGGCTGATTTTAAGAGCTGTGTTTTCCTATAAACATCATGGGATTGGATGAATATAATTCCCTGAGGGGTGATCCTTTTCGCTGTGGAGCTGGAGGAGAGTGAGAATGAAAGGGAGGTGCAGAGAGACTGGGAAGCAGAGAGGAAAGAGAAAGAGAAATGGTGTGAAAGGTGTGATGACACACAAATGTAAGGAGGGAAAAGTTAGATAGGTTGCTACGCTAAATCTTTAGGTATCACAGTGCAAAGACAATAGGTAGATATATATACTGGGACACAGCTTGCAATAAATATGTAATACTTACGTAAATCCTCGGAAAGACAGCTGCCTAAATGACAACAGAGGCTTACACAAAGAGAGATTGCTGCCTGCCGATGACCCAGTAAAGCCAGATGTACTTAGTCATGCATAATTTGTGGCGGTATTCTTATTTTTTTCAGCGTTTTTTTTTTTTTCCAACTCTATGCAATGACATATCCAGTTTTATTCGAGGTCAGGTTTGCTCAAACACGTGCTGCCAGGGCACAAGGAAATGCGCCATATGGCCCCGAGCAATGCATACGACTTATAAAGATGCCGGTTGTGCTTCAGACACACATACACACACACACATAAACACAAGAAGAGACAAAACTACTAAATAAAGCACATTATATATACTGTAACATTATGAAACATAACTAGAATCTGTTACATCACTGTTGCACTGACAGACCAACATTAAATCAATGTAAGGTAATATTATTCTGGCTGGTATGGGATTATTATGGTTAAGCTTTGTTTACTGTGTTGTTTGTTATTATGATGTCATTCGTATTTTCCCATAACTCCATGGGAAATTACATCGCCCATGTCGCTGAGTTCATAGAGAACAAGTCGAGCACGTGTGTGAGCCATGTTTGGTACAAAGTGACGAGTAGACTGTGAAACTGTGGCTTTAAAAGGGTTTTGCATCAATGTGAATCAATCCTGATGCTTTTTCTTTTCTGTCTCAGAGGGAGTGCTCAAATTTCGTCAAAGTGTTGCAGCCGTTCAACCAAACCCACCTGTACGTGTGTGGGACCGGAGCCTTCCACCCTGTGTGCTCCTACCTGGAGGTGGGCAAGAAACCAGAGGTAAAGACACACGCTGCAAACTGTATCTATTACTGCCTCCACTTTCTGTCAAAAAGCAATTATGCATCATTTTGGTTTTGAGCTATAAAAAGTAAACTGGGTTTTGGAAAGTTCGAGCATTTGAAATTTGGGTGTGAGCTCATTCTCCTCCTAACAAATAATGTGCTAAGTACATAAAAATGGTTCCATTTAGCAAACTGAGGTGGAAAATTAAACTCAGGGTTTCACAGACTGCAGGATTTCCAATGCACCACTCATAACATGGAACTTATGTGTGGGTTCATTCGAGTATGAGCGAAGGAAATTGCTCTTCTCCTCCTTCAAATGTCACTGAGTCAGACACATAAATGTGCATTTCCTATTCATTAGATGGCTATTTACGGATAATTAGAGGCAGGAAGTATCTCAGAGGAAAGCTACTTGCTGTATATAGATCAGAACCTTGAGTTGTAATTCATCTGATGGGTTTTCGTATCAGTGTTGAGGTCATCAAGTCATAAGTGAGTAATGCAATTTACTCGTTTACAGTGTGTGCTGGTGGAAACATGATTGTAAACATCTGCACTGGTCTCTCAGATTTCTCCTAATGCTTTTAATTATACAGTGTTATTTATCTGCGGGTTAAAACTTTTATTTGTCTGTTGTTTAAATGGTTGTTAAAACAGCTACTTGTTTTTTGGGGGGGGATAACTGCACTTTTTTTCTGTGATTCATGTGTGAAGCATTTAGCAACAATCATGGTTTAGAAATTATTTTATGGACAATTGTGCTTATTTTGCTAAATCCCCGCAATTGTCTCACTAACTGAATGTGCCAAAGTTCTGGGGTTTCCCAGAGAAACCAGCTCCTGATGTTCCTCCTCTGTTTCTATGTTCAGGACAGTGTGTTCAGACTGGAGCCTCACGTTGAAAATGGCCGGGGGAAGAGTCCCTATGATCCCAAGTTGCTCACTGCCTCCATGCTGCTCGGTGAGTTTAAAGAACAGATGCACGGTGCATCTTACAGCAAGGTCATATAAAAACCTGGGAGTCACGGAAACACCCCTCTGCACCTCCGCTCTTTCATTTCAGCTGATGTAACGTGTGTAAAGTAAATGTGAATGACAGAACAGGGGGATTCCTGTCATTCATTACAAGCGGATATGCTCTGTAGTTTGTATTTACGCACTGGGAACCCCCTCATTGACAGCCCTGTAAACTCTATTTCCAATCTGGATATACCTCTTTCAAGTGGTGGGTGTGAATTGCCGATGACACTTAACTTTATATTGTGAGTTTTCTTCACACTGAATCCTCGATTTTTTTCCCACCAAATAAAGCAGGACTTTGTGAACATGCCTTCCCTCTTTACCCCCAATCCTCACCAGTCACATTGTGTTACAGCTCGCCATTTAACCCAGCAGATGGCCATTTTCTAGCCTGTCTCCCCTCATCTCCTCTCCGCTTTCTCTCTCCCCCCCTCACAGTATGATTATGTACTCCCCCTTTATCACACCTCTGTCCTCTCCCTCCTCGTCGGTCCCTCCAGCCGTTCCTCCTTCCCTCGCCTCTCCCTCTCGGCCCTGCCCACTGTGGTAATGTCAATTTCACACCCCTGATGTTCATCACGGCTGTCACTGTCTGTTGTCTCTCAGGACTCCAATTCTTACCTGTGCTGCTGAGCCCCTGAACAAGGCCCAAGAGTTTAACTCCTGCATCACTACCCACAACCTGTGTTCTCTTGCTAACACTATTAATTCCTTGTTCTCTCAGATGGGGAATTGTACGCTGGAACGTCAGCTGACTTCATGGGGCGGGACTTTGCCATTTTTCGCACTCTTGGCAATCATCACCCAATCAGGACGGAGCAACACGACTCCCGGTGGCTCAATGGTGAGAGAAAACAAGGGAGATCATTGCTCATCTGGACCATATTCATGATGGGTTTAAAAAAATATTGTTGTAGAGTTGAAATAGCAAGTTGACTCTCAAATCTCACTTTTATTTTTGTTGGATCTGAGCTTAGCTTTCCGTACACTTGACGGGGTCGACTTAGTTTGGCATGTTTCCTATTTATCAAATTGAAAATGTATTATATTTATCAAACAGAATGTATTTAGTAGACTAACTCAAGAATCTGCTCTGACTTTGTTTTATATTCATTTTCTACCATTTGATATATTATCAGTAGCTATAAGACAACTTTTTACTTCTATGCAGATGACACTCTGTGCTTGTCTGCCATATATAGTATCCCAAACTTTTCTCAAATCAGGATGAGATAGTCCCTATTTTTAAGCCACATACATTATTGTAATTCCTTTTTTACTCTTAATTCAGTCAAAACATCTAGAGCTTATCTCGCGACTCAAAAGTTTGCATTTAATTGCTTACCACCTTGATTTATGTATCTTTATATGTGTCTCTGGATGTGTTGCAGATCCCAGGTTTGTGGGCATTCATCCGATTCCAGAGAGTGACAACCCGGAAGACGATAAAATCTACCTGTTCTTCAGGGAGAATGCCATGGATGGAGAGCACGCTGGGAAGGCCACACACGCTCGCATCGGACAGCTCTGCAAAGTACGACACGCACGCTAACACCAACACACAGTCACACAGGCTGGCTCCCACAAAAGAACACACACAAAAGGAGAGAGACAATGGCACACAGACGCTTTCACACCAGCATTATGCCAAATAGCCGCTGTATCTGGAAAAACACTTGACCGGTGTCTGAGTGGCTTTTATAATGGCAGCTTTCAGGGGCTGTTATCTGGGATTATTTTTAGCCTGGAGAAGAGTGGGCTTTGTTGTGCTCGGTGCAATCACCCCCAAAGACAGAAACCTGAGAGAAACGTTAAATGTCACTGGAACCTGAGAGGAAAAGAACCTGTCAATGGCAGCACTGTTATCCTAATGTCAAGCTTTGGCACTGATTGGGTCCTCCACACCCTCCAGCTCCTGGGGATGTTTGTCAAATCACTGGACCTGTATCAGGTTTTATGCTCCGAATCCCATTCGTATCCATTGAGCTGGAAAACACCAAACTGACTTCAGATCTGTAGAGTGAACCTCAGCCCCTCCATCTATGTAGCTGCATATCATGCCTCCTTCATAAAGGCCTGATTAACCAGAATGCCAGGAATCTGCTGTCCTCATCACAAGACAAACCATCCGTTATGCAAGATGTGGTATTAATTGGGGCCTGTGGACTTGCAGTCATAAATCAACACCAAGAGGGACAAGTTTTTATGAGTTAGCATTTTGTGCTTGTGTTTGTGTGCTATTTGGAAAACAACCACTACACTGTAAGGTACACAGACACAGATTGTTAGGCTGCTTGGTTGAAGATTTTAGTCCATCAGAGTATTTTGTTTTTGTTCACTCCACCTTAAAATCAATTATTTCTACATATATATAGTATATATAGAGAGAAAATAACTCCTGTGCAAATTTTTTTAGATCACCTTCAACAAAAAAAAAAATAGTTTGCCTTATGTGTTTTACACAAGCTATATTTTATACAGTGAGCTGTTAAATATGTAAGTTTAAAGTATATATAATGCAAAGAATGACCATTGACCATTATTTGAATGTAAAAAGTAATAGAATCAACAAATGTTTTATTTACTATAGAAACCATGAGATACTTCATGACCTGATCTTAAAAGCTCTCTACTTTACCCTTGTCGAGAAAATGTATGCACATGTAAGAAGTTATCAAGAGGCTTTGATAATCCATGTCTCTACATAAACTACACGTTCAAACCCTTACCAGAGTATGACGGGTTTCCTCACTTTTTCCATATCTGCTGTTGAATTAGTGACAAGCTTGTGTCAGTAGTAAACTTTAAATTAAACGACAGCATCAGTGTTATAGGTTATGGGCAGTTCTCGTGCTCTGTATCCAGCCAACAAGACAGACTCTCACCTCACTTAACCAGAGGCTAATGAGGTATATCCTCTCCCTTCAGCAGTAATGGAATGACAAGTCTTCATAGCTACATATAACATCTACAGCTAAAGTTTTGTAAAGGAAATGCAACTGTGAAAATTGAAGAGAATCGTTTTTTATGTGGCCGTTAAAGGAAATGGAAAGTGATTGAAAATGAACGATAATCCTGTAGCTTCCAGATAATTGAACCTCCCTGCTGAACCTGTGCCTGTGATCTGTCCAACAGAATGACTTGGGAGGTCACAGGAGTCTCGTCAACAAGTGGACCACCTTCTTGAAAGCTCGGCTCATTTGCTCGGTGCCTGGCAGTAACGGAATAGACACCCACTTCGATGAACTACGTGAGTGATTGCTCCGGCACCTGGAAACTTGTCTCACACATCATCTCACGGAGATGAATTTCCACCTTCTCAGTGGAGGATAAATCTGTAATGTGTATTACCTTCTCTTTCAGAGGACGTTTTCCTCATGAGCACAAAGGATCCCAAGAGCCCAATCATCTACGCAGCTTTTACCACTTCCAGGTACTTTGGCTGACAATGGAATAGTTTTTGCCGAGTGCATGATCTGTGTTTTGAACAAAGACCTCACCTTTCTTTCTCTTGACTCGTTCTTTCTGCCCATTAGCAACATCTTCAAAGGTTCGGCTGTCTGTATGTACAGCATGACAGACATCAGGAGAGTGTTTCTGGGTCCTTACGCTCACAGAGACGGACCCAACTATCAGTGGGTGCCCTTCCAGGGACGTGTTCCCTACCCCCGGCCTGGCACAGTGAGTCCTATGCTCTTAACTGGATCTTAAAGCTGATTCTTCTTCACATCCTAAGTGTTTTAACAATGATCTCCTTCCACAGTGTCCAAGCAAGACATTCGGAGGCTTTGATACAACTAAGGACCTCCCTGATGAGGTGGTGACCTTTGCCAGGAGCCACCCTGCCATGTTCAACCCCGTCTACCCCATTAACAACCGACCAATCATAGTCAAAACGGATGTGGACTACCAGTTCACCCAGATAGTGGTGGATAAAGTAGAAGCTGAAGATGGCCAATATGATGTTATGTTCATAGGCACAGGTACACAACCATCAAGTGATTGACAGAAGTATATGGATAAACATACCCGACAGAGCAGATATTAACTCAGGTTGTGTGCTTCCATTGTGTGCCAGACATCGGGACGATTCTGAAAGTGGTATCAATCCCCCGAGGCTCCTGGCATGACCTGGAGGAGGTGCTGTTGGAGGAAATGACTGTGTTTAGAGTAAGTCATACGTCAGATGCTATACATGATGTACCAGGGTTAATTATGACTGTATGATCATTGAATGTTGCC
Source organism: Hippoglossus stenolepis (assembly GCF_022539355.2). Classification (NCBI taxonomy): domain Eukaryota; kingdom Metazoa; phylum Chordata; class Actinopteri; order Pleuronectiformes; family Pleuronectidae; genus Hippoglossus; species Hippoglossus stenolepis. The sequence continues at coordinate 17,785,498 of NC_061487.1, read as the reverse complement.
TGATAATTATTTTCTATTATGTTTTTATTTCTTACAGGAGCCAACAGCCATTACAGCCATGGAACTTTCAACCAAACAGGTATTGACCGTAGTTCTGAAATTAAATGAAATTAAATTTAAAGTCATCTTTAAATTAAAACTCAATGAAAAATAAATGTAAATAAAATCATATCTAACTATAGGGACATGTTTAGTAGAACAAAACATGAGGGTTATTCTGCAAGATAATATTTCCTCAGTTATGAGTTGAGTGAAAGTAATAGATAATTCCACTGAGTTGCTGCACGGGAAATGATGAAATATGAAAAATGTTGCAAGTGACCAATGTGTCTGTAAAACCTGTCTCTTAGAGAGTGAAAAGCTTTTCCTCGTATTGACGCATCTTGCTGTGGCGCTGAAAGACAGAGCAAGGAGACTCCTGTCTGCAGATTTTAAACACTTTGAGATAAACCAAATCTCATCGCACAGAGACGATCTTTCCACATTCCTGAACACGGGCCGTCCATGACCCAAGCCGGTCTGAGTCTTTGTCTCTTCTGCCTGCACAGCAACAACTGTACCTGGGCTCAGACATCGGCGTTTCCCAGATGCCTTTGCATCGGTGTGAGGTTTACGGGAAGGCCTGTGCCGAATGCTGCCTGGCGAGGGACCCGTACTGTGCATGGGACGGCACTGAGTGCTCCAGATACTTTCCCATGGCCAAGAGGTACTGAATGCATACTCCACATTCATGATTATCATGTTGCCACCCTGCCGTCGCATTTCATAAGCTGCTTGACACCTCGTACATCATGAAGAATGAGCTCTATAATCACTGAGCATGTTTTAAAAATACGATGCATCCGACCGCAGATATTTTAACGTGTGTTCAGGTGAAGACCTTGAATTGTTGAAGTTAAAAACAAGTTGCTAGTAGCACAGTAAGGATTTTCTATGTCTCATCAGAAAAAGTCAATTAATTCACTGTAAAAGTTCAGTGGACACATGTAACCGGAGAATAAGAGCAACCTGCTTTAGATTTAAACACGCCAAATTTAGAACACATGTGTGAGTACTTGTTTAGTTGTTTAAGGGTTGAATTTGTTTAAGATATAGATTGAACTTTATAGAAGTAAAACCAAACTATATATATAGAAGTGGTTTCATGTTCAGATTGAGGACATGTGCAGCCTGTGCAGACTGTGATGCAGGACTGGAGCTAGAATACACTTATAGTGCAGGCTTTGTATATTTGCCAAAATCCCCCAAAGGCATGAGGTCGTATTTCGACCAGAAAGCTGGAAATATAACCTCATTTGTTTACTGTAAATGAGAATTCATGTCAGCGATGTCTGCAGGCTGTCTGGGTGAACCTGGGGTGAGGTAGGTGTTAGAGGTTCGGCGCTTGTGTGGTTGTAGTAGCGTACTGATCTTTGTGGATGTGCACATGTGTGTGGAGCCTCCCACTCACAGCTCCATGGGGCTTATTGATTCGAGTGCTCGCTGCAGAGTATCCTGTTCCGGCTGTTAGTTGGACTCCAGAGTCCTGCATTCAAGAATTCAAGCAGCAAACTCCTCAGTCCTCCAATTACCAGCACACCAGCGCTCGGTCAGAACAATGGGAGACAGGGAGGGTGAAGTTACCTGTTTGCTTTGGTGTTTCCATAGTTTCTTCAATTGTTGTTTCCAGAAAATACCTGGAGGTTTGTGTTTGATACTGTACATGAAACTCTGTCTCCTTTGCATCTGCCAACCAGAGGCTGGAGTGATTGATTAGATCTGAATTCCTCTGTTGAACACACCCTGTAATTAAAGCTATTCTATAAATGCTTATGGTGGCGCAAAGAGTTGCTGCTGTTAGTTTATCTATTGGAGTTGGCCTCCGCTGCTGCCGCACATCCAACACCACATTCAAATAAACACCTACACACACACACACACACGCATATATTCCCACAAACCCATACACGCAACAGAACTGCTGAGTCATGACAGTGTTTATATTTGTGTTTCTGCAGGAGAACACGGAGACAGGATATCAGGAACGGAGACCCACTCACACAATGCTCGGATCTGCAACACAACGGTACATGAATACCATATTCGTTAATATATTCATGGATATTTTTGTAAGAACACAAAGGTGTTTTTACAAACTCTGATAAGAATCATAATAAACAGTCCAGATGACCCAGTGAAACAGATAACAAACCCAACGTGTCAGGCCAGTTTTCTTGCCAAATAACAAAAGGAGCCATTGTCTTGAGGTTGTGTTTTGATCGTAGCAATGGTTTCAAAGAAGCGGCTGGGGAATGAATCCAGCTGAATGTGCTGTGGTGTGTCTGAGTGTGTTTTATGTGTTTCTGAAGATTAGAGTTGGTCCGCGTGAAGATTATAATTAACATGGTCAGAATTCCTCCGGGCCTCCTCTGTGTCGCCGAGCCCTCCACTCTACTGCGCCGTTTATGGGCTCAGTGGTCCGATACACAGTCTTTCTTTCTTAACGTCACGTTTCTTTAATTGGAGAAGAATAAAAACAAATCAGAATCTATTGAAAGTTGAGGTGGAGGAGTTAAGCCCCCCAAAAGCCCCCCCAAAAAAATACTTATTTGCTAACCAGCGACACTTCTGATTGTGTGGTCAAAATCTCAGAGTTAATGTTCTATAAAGAAACAGATACATGAAAAAAGTTGTAATTCGAAATGATGAGGAGATAATAATATGTGCCAGTGGAATATGAATGGTTGAATTTACCACAGGACATAAGACACAGGACAATTACAGCAGCGGATCAATCAGAGTACCACTGACCTCACAGTGCAGAACGTCCCTGACTGGATAGAATACTTTTAAATACCTCCCAGAATAAAACCCAGATTATAGTTTCAGCCCATTTCCTGCAGCGACTGCCTCTGTGCTCATGATGACGTGTGATAAGAAAAGAGACAGGGTAATGTGAAATGATGTGAAATGCAGTCATTGTTGAAGGAACAGACAGTACTTTTCCATCAGAGAAACACTCACAACTCACAACATGTGGCTCTTCAGAGCTGTTTCCATTGTTTTTGCTTAAAAAAGGAAACACAGGACACTCAGCCATGACCACAACCAACAATATCAGCAAGAAACAAGAGGAAACCTTTACCCAAACAAACCCTTTTCTCTTTTTTTATCTAGATGAACTGAGCGGGCAGTCGACTCTGAATAAAACTGTGTATGGAGTGGAGAACAGCAGCACCTTTCTCGAATGCAGTCCCAAGTCTCAGAGAGCCCTGACTTATTGGCAGTATCAGCGTTCAACTGATGACCGCAAACAAGAGGTTGGTAAACTCCTCAACTCACACACAATCATCACATCACACAATCATCACATCACAAAATCATCACATCACAAAACCATCACATCACAAAACCATCACGTCACAAAATCATCGCTTGCTAGTTCAGGCAGCCAACTTGAGCGGCGCTGCCTTAATCATGTGATCTGCCTCACAATCCTCTATAATATTTTCATTTATGGTGCGACAACTTTCCCATCGCTCCCTTGCTTAGCCTCTGCTGCTACTGCATTGGCTAAGCTGCCCCTCCACCACCCCAGCATCCTCTGACTGGGACATTATACATTTTTGCATTAAAAAATGATATCTAGTCAAAATATTATATCTATATAATCACATCTGAGGGAGTGATGAAGACGGAGGCTAAACACCAAACACTGACTATGTTCTGCTGCAATAAAAATTTCAACCATGAGTTGTGTGACTGAAATATGCTCAGATACAATCTGAATGAATAATGATATATGTAAGTAGGAGTATTATAGAAAACACAGTAATATTTAATTAATATTTAATACCACAGATGACTCAACTGAAATACATTTTGTCAAATTAAAACAGCATGAGTCATAACAGATTAGAGTTTAATGAAGAATTGTGTCATGAGAGCTTATTTTGAAATGTTTAATTCAATTTCTTTTATCTCCTTGTCCTTCACTCTGTTTCTATCGCACACAATTTTATCACTCTACAGATCCAATCAGAGGAGCGCTTCGTCCACACCGACCAGGGGCTGCTGATTCGCACACTCAACAAGAGGGACTCCGGCATCTATCTGTGCCAGGCAGTGGAGCACGGCTTCATGCAGACACTTCTGAAGGTGACCTTGGAGGTCATTGACACCGAGCGCCTGGAGGATTTGCTGCATCGCGACGAGGAGGCCGCAGCCAGTGCCCCCGCCCTGGAATTTTCCTCACCTCGAGAAACTCCAAATCAAAAGCTGTGGTACCGAGACTTCTTATCTTTGGTGAATCACCCAACCCTGAACACCGTGGACGAGTTCTGCGAGCAGGTTTGGAAGAGGGAGAGGAAGCACAGGAGGCAGAAAGCCCAACTGGTGCAGCAGGGACAAATGCACCAGCAGCAGCAGCAGCAGCAGAAGGTGCTGGTGAACCCTCACACCCACATGCACGCCCAGGGGCTGGCAGCCAAGTGGAAACACCTGCAAGAGAGGCAGAAGGGCCGTAACCGCAGGACCCATGAACTGGAGAGGGCCCCCCGCAGTGTCTGACCCATAAACCTTAACTTTTAACGCCCAAAACCTGAAACCGCACCCAGTTCTCATTCTGTAACCCCGATTAACTTACCCAGCTTCTATCTTCATATTAAGATACAGACTTTTCCCACAAAGACTGGATAGAAAAGTTAAACTGGAAAAAAAAGGTAATGTAATTCCCCCATGTGCTGGCTGGTGTGTTTTAATGCGTGGGCAGCCATATTTATGGTGTGCCTGGACAGAGGACTGCAGGAAACAGGATGTTATATCACATCAGAACCGTTGGAGCATATTATCTCAGCTGGCCTCTGTGGACCGAGCACTGCAGAGGGTCGGTGTCAACCTGCAACACAAACTGGGTACACACAGTATAGGCACGACTGACTCCACGTCCAGGTGGCTGTGTCGATGGCACCGTCGCATGGCATGCTATAGGTGTCTTTGTGGGTGTGAAAACTAAATAGATACCCACACATACCCCGATAACTGCTTTTCTACTTCACAAATATGAACGAAGAGGAAAACGGGATTGTATTAAAGACGGGTCTGGAGAGTGAACGGACAAAAAAAAAAGAAAAAAAGCACAAGATGGGATACTTGGTCATTTCTGGTATTATTCATGGTTAAATCAGTCGACACAAGAGAAGACATTTGCCCGAGCACTGCAAAGGAACTGGGAGCAACCGTCACTGTTTGTTGACGAATATTATTATGTAGCTAAGATGTGTAAATACTGTAATCTATTACGTCTCCTCAAACTAAAGGGAATGGCTTGCGGTTGTTGTGACTCTTCGTATCGTTTCCCCAGATAGAAATGTATTTAAGAGAAAGTCTTTTCTTTCAGCAGCAGTTGTAAGCAGGGAGATTTTGTACCAGTCTGCGTGTGTACACCCGAGATAAGCTTCACCGAACGAGACGGGTGTTCGTGATTCTGTTCTGTTTTTTGAACCATCGAAACTTCTTCCAGTGTCATTTACAGACCGCCATCGTCCGCCAACTGCATCGTGTCAATGCACAACATGTTTGTTTAAGTATGATTTGTACACACTTTGTTTCCACTACATGTGTATTTATTGATATACAATAATGTACATTGGGAAAATATTGTTTTTTGATTTCCGGGCTTTTATTTTTTCGCAATTTATCATTTGATTTGATGGATTTGATTTACTGGACCAATCACTTTAAGTTACTGTGTTATCAAAGAGTAAGTAAAGACTGACTGGTTATTTATCAATGCTGATCAATATTACAGGCATTATACATCAAATGCACTGAGCAATAACCCAGTATCCATAATGTATTTTTTTCCTCCACTTTTATGGTTTCATATCCATAATCCTCACAGGTTGTGCAGTGTCAACTTCATTTTACTGTATGTACCATAAAAAATACTTTTCTGGATATAACAATCATCTATCCATTACACAATACACATATACACACACACAAAACTAGAATGTAGCTGTGAACATTTTGTAAATATAAATTCTATGGTCTATGTTTGACAAGTATGACACTGTGTACTAGTGCATGTGAATACTATTGTAGTACTATTTGTATACTAGTCTGATGTTGTCATCGTTCTTCTCTTGTTTGCTAATGCAGTACACAATATTAACTATTTCAAAGATGTAAATACTAGATTCTGTTAGGACTCTGTATAACTGATAGTTCCCGAGGTAAAGGTATTCACGAGATCGGAACAGGATCCTCGCTGTGGATCGCATTGTCCACAGACCAGTTCCTAACAATGAACAATGCCGGTGGAGCGTTGCAGCAGCACGTCGATGCGTCACGTGACCTCGTCTTGTGAGCGTTTGCAACACTTCATCTGCTTTTGGGAGCTGTGACCTTTGGACTTAAGAAACAGCCGGAGCCAGGGAGAGGTTTCCAGGCTGTGGAACCGGAGCTGAGGAACTTTTCAGTGGAGATGAGTTTGACAAGATAAGGTCATCATTATTAAGAGAAACTATAGGGCGCCTCACTGCATCTGACTTACAGCGGAGGTGAGGAAATGAAGTGCTGCTGCTGCTGCTGCTGCTTTTAGGCATGATGATGGTGGTGATGATTATGATGGTGATGTATTCTACTGAACTAATAAATGTCTCTTCATAAAGTCCTGGTCTCATTTTATCTTTTTCAAAGTGGTCGGTGTTGTGTTCTTTTAGCAAAGAGGATCAGATTGTGTGTCAGAACATCTTGCGTACATTTCCAAGACTGATGAGAAAAACTCATAAAACACATAAACTAATGTGATTTAGCCTTTATATTGTATGTATATATATATATATAGCGTGTCTGTTAGTTAGCAGCATTGCACAAAAAACTACTGGACCATCACAAAACTTGGTGGAAGGATGGGATATGGGTCAGGAAAGAACCCATTCAATTTTGGTGCAGATTCAGATCTAGCAGTTAATTTTCACTTTCTTTAACATTGCCTTTTTTGACGATTTCACAAGTTTCCCAAGACATAAGGCATGGACCAATATATATCTATGAGAATCAAGTGGATTTGAATGTGGTTTCATAGGGGGCAGGGTTATTGAAGCTGCCGCACTATAATACATTTTGACATGGATCTGGACAAAGGAGCAAATCCAGTAATTTTCTTTTATCACTTTCTTTTACATTGTAAGACAGGGCCATTGGCAGAGGTGTGAGTGCCATCCTAGTATAATTTACCTCCTAATTATTAAATTATATAATTTGATTACAAGTACAGTATACTATTATAGACAAAATGGCAGATTAATGATTTAATTAGTATAGGTAGTTAATGTAAGTACTATAATTATATATCGGAAATCTGTGGCTTAGCAGCTCAAGTGTGTCATATTTCTGTAATGTGAATTGAAAAGAGCATGATTGTGAGCGTGCCTCAGGCAGCAGAGAAATTACTGTAAGTTGTTATTAGGACGTTAATGTAGATTGTGAATGATGCATGAGGTTCTCCACAGTTTTTCAACTGAAACCCAACTGTTCTATTTGCATATCGACAGGAGTTGTTGAGTGAAACATGCACTACAGCTTTGGTTTTTAGTCTCTGCAACTCAAGAAGAAAACAAAACACCAATCAAAACAATCAGTTCTCAAGGATTTGACAGAACTTTAATATGAATTGTGTTGTATTTTGTTCTACTACTGCCATCTGGTGGTTTCAATACATAAACACATATGTATACCAAAGAAAGCATTTATTATCACTAGGGCCTATGACAGCTATATACATTACAACCATGAAGCTTTGTAACACACCAGACATATTGCTTTACAAAATAACTTTATTTGTGGACGCTTTTGATCTGAGGTCAAAGGTCAGTCAGCACATGTCTCACCTGGGTTTTGACCTTGACCTCTGTAGTCAGTTCAACTGCTGCTGTGGGAGATCATTAATTTCAGTCCAGGAGCTTCAAAGAGAACATTACTTAGTGTTTCCTGCAGGCTTCATTTCAGCGTAGAGAGTATATATACACACGCACACGCACACACACGCACACACACGCGCGCGCACACACACACACACACACACACACACACACACACACACACACACACACACACACACCAATTCTATCCCAAACCATAATACCAAGTATCGTCTTTTAAACAGTAAATTAAACATGTGGAGTCCAACATTTTGGCCCGGACAAAGTTGTCAGACCCCGCAAGTATAGATTAAAGTAGTCAAGAATATATGGAATTAAGGCAACACACTTTCATATACAGTATATATATAGCGGTATATTAGATATTACTGTAAATCAAAGCCACACACTTTGAGAATACCTTCGGACCATGGACAAAGGGACACATTGTGGTGAGTAATGTAATGTGATAGATATGTTTGTATGAAGACCCTCACACTGTGTGTGTCACTGTTGTTATTCACTATGTTCACTAGCTGACTGCGTTTGTTGGTATCTGTGTTTGGCTCAGATGGAAAAAGTCCAGATTTACAAAATAATCTCAAGTCTCAGGGTCATAACCTGGATTTCTGACCCTTCTCTTGACAATTGTCTGACATTACTAAACTTTGGTTTACAAGTATAGTGTAGAATTATTACAATATTAAATTCTGACAATAAATCAGATTTCAGAAGTAGCAGTTTAAACCCAGTTTAAACCACAATAAGAGACAAACGACTGTTACACACTTTGTTCTCTGCAGCAGAGTGTGACTGCCCTCCAGTGGCTGAGAGGACCTCATCACTACGGTTCAGCTCCAACATGCCACTCAGCCTGATGGAAAAAAAAACAGCTCCCCCCTGTGACTCCCAGCCAAGGCCATGGGTGAGTGAGGAGGACCGCCCTGACACGCACAAAGGGCCACTACACACAGTGGAAAAACTGACACATGAGTGACAGAGCGAGAGAGGGCGAGAATCCAGAAATCAGGGAGGGCGAATGGCTTTTTTTGCTGCTGTTTTCATTGCACTGAAACTGCTCTGCTACTTTGAGTCAAGTTTAGAATTAATGGTTAGGCGAGTTACTTTCATCATAAGTTCAGCTTCGTGCTTTCCTCTGTCAGTAATTCATGTTCAATTCAATTTTCAATTTTGAACTTAAATGTTGAAAAAGGCCCAAAACCTAAAATTGTGACATATGAGACTTTAAATGACCTTCATATAGTAGACCACAAACTTCTCAATGACCAATTAGATTAGAGCTTTTATTTACAGCAGCCCCACCAAAACCCCCGAAACTCCCTTACTTTTCATGCTTGGGTTCTGACGCATGTTGTGGACATTGTATTCTCCTCGAGGCTCAGCATTCACTTTAGATGACCTCAAGGACCTTTTGCAGTGCTGCTCTGTAGAGACCGGTGGACTGGAGACAGGGATGGGCTGGGAGGGGTCCCCCTTTATTTCCCTTTAGCAATGTTTTTGTCTTTTGTATAATTTCTATGTTTTGTGCACATGTGTAGCCTATTAATATGTATTTGTGTGTTTCTTTAGATTTAAAAAAAAAAAGCTTTAATAAAAGACTGAACAATGTAGAAATGGAGTGAGATAAGTGTGATAAGTCACAGTGTCTTTTTCACCATGTTAAACTCATACTGTGGGGAGTCTCAGCGATACAGAGTCATCTGGCTTGCAGCTGAGTGGATTCATAAGAACACAAGTTTGGCCTGAGCCGTGTGTCAAACTCTGCTCCTCAGACACTCATCATCTTTTTACTGCAGCGGCGAGGAAGAGGCATGAGTGTACTCCCTCCTATTGGGAGACGTGGAAAAAGTGAAATGGAGCAGAGATAGAGTCATTTATTTTACACCAGTGATAATACACTGCGGTCGATGCTTCACCAGTCACAGCGGGGTTCTGCTGGAGACACAAGCACACATCACCGGTGCCTGCTAACCGGTCTGTTCCGGGTCACGCGGTGAGACAACACGCTGGTTTTATGTGCAAGATGGATGTTGAAATTCCAAAAGTAGAAGAATCCGCGCAGAGTTTTAGTTCAGTATATACACATCCACATAATCGTTGAAGTCTGGATCCTGACGCAAACCACAGAAATTCAGTAAGACAGTAAGAAGAAGTGAGAAGTGGAGAGAAATGCATCACCCTGAGAGGCCGGCATGACTCACTCAGCCACAACGTGTCTGACGTGACCCCTGACAGCATCCAGTCCATTAACCAGGCGAGGAGTAACATGTGCACGTCAGACCTCAGCCCTGCCACCTTATAGCAGAGTATGGTATATCACAGCACTGTCTACAGAGAGGGAACGGTCTATTCTCTCCTCCCCAGCTGTCACTTATGAAAGGCTTGCAGATTTCTGGCAGTGTCTGTGCCTGCGTCATGAAGTTAAAAACTGCTGGTGGAGGTGTGTGTATGTACAGTTGAGTCTGAGTGGGAGGATATAAAATCATTCCCTTGAAAATCTAATTTTAGAAACTGGGCGTTGGTTTACTATAAATTATCGATGGATAATGCTTTCAAGCTCAGTTTGCGTGTATCTGTGTTTTCTGCTCTCCATCGGACGTTGTTGGCGTTTTGTGTTTGTATGCAGGGACACTCTCCTCTCCTGGGGTAAGAACAGAGGCCTGAGTGTTTAGCCGTGGCAGCTTGGCAGTGGTCGTGCTTGTTTTGCACTGTTGGCAGGAGCCTCACATGCCTCTCCGCTCTGACTGACAGCATAACACAAGAGGTTTAGACTCGAGGTATGACAAGACCTTGAGCTCATTTCCTCTGTGGAGCAGACATGATCCAATGTTGTTATTGTTACAGAACAAACATGGGTTGATGTTGTGTTTACATACGTTTTACCACATAGTATTACAACTCATTACACAATATAATCTGTGGTGCAGTGGTTAGCACTATCACAGCAGTAAGGTACCTGTTTGAATCCCCTCTTGGCCGGGGTGTCTCTCTGTGGAGTTTGCACGGTCTCCCTGTGTCTGCGTGGCTACTCTGGCTTCCTCCCACAGTCCAAAGACATGGGGTTAGGTTAATTGTCTGTAGGTGTGATTATAAGTGTGAATGGTAGTTTGTATGTGGCCCACATGATATGCTGGTGACCAGGTATGTCCCTATGATTCGCTCCAACATCTCCTCCTGCGACCCACCAAGGATAAGCATGTTATATATAATGGGTGGATGGATGATTAGCATTTTTTTGTATTAATGCTAAATAAATGGGGAATTCTTCTTTTCCTAAAGAGAAACAAGCTGAGCACTTGTAGCGGCTAAGCTAGCCCTGATATAATAATAAGAAGAATTTCAGCACTCTATGTGACATATCATATAACTGTGAATATATGCATGAATTATAAGAGACTTATTGGTTTCTGAATACAAACTGGTATAGTATAAATCTGTTTTTCTCCCTGCAGTAATTTGATAATTTCAGTTTGTTTTGGAACGGATTACAGATCCAATCTACAAAAAGACAAGTGAAGTCTTATTCTCGCTTTAGCTTTCACACTTGACTCATCTCATGCAGCTAAAAACATTCAATTACATCTGAATAAACTTTGCCATGATTGGTCCCATTATTTTTAAGTGTGTTTGTAAGCACCTTCACAAATAATGGTGTCGTCTAGACAGTCCAATATTGGACCTGGCAAGATTCTGAGTGTGGGTGAGTTTAAAAGTGCATGTTTATCCAACACATTAGGATCAGACTGATGTAGAACGGTGACAAAGAAACCAAGTAGAATGAAAGAAAGAGGAGGAGAAAAGAAGATGGCACATAAGCCTTCAACAGAAACACTTTTGGCTAATTAGACAAAAGACACAGGGGGAGGGTGGGGGGTCAAAGATAACAAGCATCACTGCTGAAAGGAGCTGGTGAGATAGGATCAGACAATGGATGGATCTGGCCTCAGGTGTGACCCTCAGAGGGGTCAAAGGTCGGGACACCAAAGAGCGGAGGTCGGTTTATCACAGAGACGTGTCATGTAGCCTGGCTGCTCCCTTACATCCTCTGTAACTGATTGTTAAAGTGAGGCTGGAGCTGCAGCTCCTGGAACTCATCACCCAGTGGAAGGCTTAGCTCTGTGACGTTCTGGCTCAGCCCTCTGCTCGCTGAACGTTAGAGGATATAAGGAATCCTTGACTCGAAAGCAACAGAGCATGGCCAAACTTCATCGGAGAGATCTGATTCAAATTCCTTTTTGGTTGGTTTAATGGGCAAAGGCTTGGCGTAACTTAATCACATTTTTTAAAATTGTGAAAACTTTGCAAGAATCTGGAAGTGCACACAAATAAATGCATGTTTATATTCACATCCACACGTTCTTTAGATGGACGAATGGACAGATAGACGGCCAAAAAGATAGATAGATAGATAGATAGATAGATAGATAGATTAGATAGATAGATAGATAGATAGATTGATAGATAGATAGACATATGGGAAACTGGGAAATTTTTTATTTATTGACAGCTGTGAGAACACAAATGTTTTTTTCACCTGCTTTACTGCAGCTTTAATTGCAGGTGCTAGTTTCAAGGTGTTTTCTGGTCTAAATTTAGCCATTAACTAACCCTTCAATGAGGCGAACACATGAAAACACTGCATCTGTTTTGTGCTGTCGCCACATTATCCAATTAGTGGTCCAGGAGAGAAATTCTCTCAGTTACCACACAGTCCACATTTTGCAGTTCACGCTGGTTTGCGCTGACGAGTGCACACATGGTGACTCAAAACGTGCGACCCAAAACAAGTGTGTTTTGTTCCAGGAAAAGTGTTTTGTCGGTTGAAATGAAGTGTTGATTTTATTGACTTTAGAGAAAAGCCCAGTGTTTTGCCCCAGCTCTCCACAGAGAGTCAAAGTGGATCTTGGCGTGGCTTTTGTGGAATTGCAAGTCCAGTAATTATGGATGCATGAAGTCACAAACAAAGCCGGTGGAGTTTATGGAGGCATGAAAGAGTCAGACAAGGCAGATGCCGAACTGGCGCTGCTTCCATTGCTGCCACACTGGCGTCAGTCTGAAACTGTAACTTATTACCAGGGTTTTGTCTTATGTAAGATTCATTTTTATTCGTAAGAATTAATTTGTGCGGAACATTTTATGGCACTGCGAAAAAGTTGGGGTTGGGGCACATGATGAAATTAACAGACATAGTGTGACATTATGTGAAATAGTCTTATTCAAACTCTTATAGTAGCATATTGATTCACTCTGATGTTTTTACTTTAAATACAAAGACAAAGAAACGAGGAGGGAGGAGACCATTCCACAACGAAGGAGGTATTATACGAATGATTTAAATAATAATGAGAAGAAGACAATGACAGCACATGGAATTGAACAGTAGGTGTGGAAGTGTGACGTCAAAGATCCAGACTCTGCAGCTGTGGAGGCAGAAATACCTGCAGACAGCAACAGGATGAGAGGTGGGAGAGACGCAAAAGCACAAAAGACGCACAAATGATTAACGATGCCAAGTTATGCGCTTATAGGATATGAATGCATACAGATGCATCATGGGAAGTCCCCCAGCATCCCACGCCATAGCAGCATAACTAGGGGATGGTTCAGACAAGCATGAACCAGCCCTAACTCTAAACATTATTAAAAAAGTTATAGAGGCAGGGTTGGGGAATGTCCAGCCCCCCTGTGACACAACTGCATCCACACCATGAGAAACGAAACTCCAAAATATAAAAAAATGATAATTCTGTAATAAAAGAAAATTCTGCTGGAATGTCTGTCAGCTCACGGGCAGGGAGAAGTAAAACCACTGAGAAGCATCATGGTGACTGTCAAGTAGGAATGTGAAATTCCCAAGTGTCTCAAAGATTCGTCACAGAGGTTATGACCGATATGACACAAGATATTGAGAAAAACGTTGCAAGAAATTCATAATTTGATGGAAAAACATCAGAACACAAAAGGGATTCCTGCTGTTCTGGACTGTACAGGGAGCCAAATCAGAGAGACTAACATTGGACATCATGTTGCAGCATTTTGGACCAACCAGTGTGTCTGTCGCAATGTGTTGCTGATAATTATGAATTCCTATAATCCAGCTACAAAATAAAACACTAGTTTAATGTAAAAAAAAAACACACTCTCTTAAGTTTGTATATATTTGTTCTATGTTAGAGTCAAAGAACATTTCCAGATCAAAGATATGTCCTCCAAGGTATAATGTATTTGGCCTTGCTGGGCAAATATGTAAAGGCTATCTTTGTTTTTTAAAGGTTATGGTATTACTTACAACATTCTTGGGCATACAGCATGCGTGTGCATGTACAGCATGTCAGGGAGCTTGTGTTAGGAAACCTCTGGAACACCTCTCATTCTCATTTAGAAGACTGAGAGGTAATTAATCAGAGCCCGGGGGGAGAAACGTAAACTTAGTGACCTCTGCAGATGAATTAGAAGGAGTGTTAACGCGGGTCACTGATAACACCATGCAGAGCAGTGAGTGTGATGCAGTCTAGGTTAACAGGTCAACTGATAGCTGTGCCAGAAGGAACAAAACATCTGGTGCAGGCATCAGCCTTCATATACCTTCCACCCGATTCTCAACTTCCCACTCACCCTCATCCCCTTGACAACGTCGAAGACATTCTGCCACTGCAGCAGTGAGACTGGGTTGGTTGGTGCTGAAATGTCGTCCCACTCCTCTGTCCTCTTGATAAACAAACACTGAGTTCAGACAAAGACATGCTATTGATTTGAGGAGTGTGGGAAACAACATGCACTATATCATAACCTGTAATTTCCTCAGAGACACATGTACCAGGCTACAGACACACCCATCGTATGACTCACAGTCTTAATTGATGGATGTGCATGTACATCTTTTTTCTAGTTTATGACTTCCCTACACATCTCGTCTTTACCTCTATCGAAGAGGTTATATTTCTGAACAGATTACCACAGAACCTGGTGGAAGGATGGGCCAGAAGGGAATAAAAATGTACTTATTACTTACTAAAATATTTTTGTGAATTTCCCAAGAAACAAAATAGGGAATTTTATCCCCCAAATAATCAGACATCTGTAGATAACTTACAACTCTTAAAGTTGATCTTTATTAAGTTACTGTACGGTAACAAACATTCTATTTAACTGTATCAGGGAATGGATATTTTGCCTGTGTTTAATGTAAACAGTTTGCAGAACATTTCTGTGCGTGGTGGCCTATGTCTGATGCAACACATGTATATGCAATAAGGTGGTTAAGTAGCCAATCTGCCTTGGTGGAGGTATAAGTGTCCCTCAGGTTTCTTTATGGTGGCTCCGTGATTATTTGAGCAAATCAATGTCAAGATTCAAACCAGAACCATTTTGTTAATCTGATCCCAGAGGACTTGCAGCTCATGGTGGGCCTACCTTGAAGTAGCACAGCAGTAATCTGATTCAATTTACATTTGGTATTCATACTCTTCATATTTTATAAACACAGAGGTGCCGTGAGAAACATGTGAACTTCATACAGTCACACACACTGAGGAGCACCGGATACTTTTACATCCACAATGACACAGAGAAAATGTATTTTTTAACTGGGAGAAATTTTACTTGTAACTAAAAGTATCGTATAAACTGATAAAATCTTCAGCTTCGCTTTTTCCCCTCAGTGCTTTAAACTCAGCTTTTCCGAATATCCATCCTCATGTCTAAGTTTTACTGCTAAACGAAATGTATCTTACCCAACGTAAATCACAGGGTGGCAGTTAGGATAAGCAGTAATGATGATATAGGCAGATGTTTAGTCTTTGTTTGTCAACGTTCTCTCAATTTTTTCTGTTAACATTGATCAACGAGCATTGAGACAAAATGGTGGAGACAGAGTCACACACTGCATTTAAAAGAAAGAAAAAGCTTTTTCAGGTGGTCTTGTTTTTGCAACGTAAAGTCGGACATGTCACTGAGTGAACATGACAAATGACAACGCTTTGGGGGATTCCACCTCAGCGCGCTTTTTTCTTCTTCTGCACATGTGCGAACACATGCCAGTATTCACCTGTAAGCTAAAACAGGACATGCATCATGCAGGATACGCCCCCACGAACACACACCTGTAGATTGTGTGATGGTTGCCATGATGATGGACAGGAACACAGGAGGCCAGATGGTCACCTCCACATATCACCCCAGAGGTGTAACCCATTCCTCCTCTTCACCATCTGTGACTGCAGAGCCTGGGTTTCCCATTACTTACCCTATAACTAAGAAATATGTCCTGGAAGCTCCATCACAGGAAGCCAAAATGGTGACCACATAGCCGTTCTGAGGCCGACCGAGATTGAATGACACATCGTGGTCTTTTGTATTCGGCGGAGGGAAAATGTATTTACCACGCTTTGGTGCCCCGGACACTCATGTGAGACGTTCACCCACTTAGGGTCTCACCTGAGGGTTCGCAGCACTCGATAGGAGAGATGCCAGCAAATGGAGCGCAACTGAATATATACAGACGGCTTTACACTTACAGCAACTGCAGACATATGTGAGAAGTCGCTGCGTTAAGTATGAATTCTTATGTGCTAAGGTGAGCACAGTGGGTTTATACCATAATGTTCACACTCAGCAGACGCAGCTAAGCCAACCATAACACACCTGGCATCTCGGTCAGAGCAGGTCTACATCTCCGCCGCCGCCGACGCCGCCGCCTGCCTCTCTCCTGGTTTGTTTATCTGTGGTAATCATCCAATCTCTCGCTGCGTGCTATCCCACACAATGCAACATGAGCTGTCTGACAGAGGCTGTGAATTTCAGAAATAGGATCATTCTATGTGTCTTGGTGAGTTTTTTTGCAAAAACACATGTGATGAACTATAATCACGGGTCAATAGCAAGGACACAAGTACTGCTACCTGCCTTCAAATTCTGACTGATGTCTCTCTGTGTGTGTGTGTGTGTCTGTGTGTGTGAGTGTGTGCCGGGGGGACAATCTTCAGTCGCCATATGATAGCCACCTGTGTAAACGGTTGGAGTATCTCATGGCTCCGAAACACTGGATCCTCAGAGCACCGTTTCTGTTGCCGCGGGACACCAGAGGCCTGACCTCTCTCTCTAGCAGAGGGAAACCCTGCAGGCAGTCAGAGGTGCATATACACACTAACATACACACACTTCCATGCATATTAACACATACAGCACAGTTTGTCTTAAAGTCTTTATCCCCTTTTCTTCCTTCTGTCTTTTACACAGTAACACAATGCAGTTGAATGCACACAGTTCCAGATACTTGCATGGACATAAACAGTGTGTGTATTGGGGGAGGAGGAGTGTGCGGGTCGAGCAGGAAGGAGAGAGAGGCTCCTGCCAATATTGACACAGCATTAACATGAATGAAAATATTTTCGGTGTTCAGAGAGCATGGACGATATGCCGCCAGACGTTTGGACATGGCCTATTCAAACAAACACGAGACATCAGCACTCAATCAAACGGTCTTTTCTCGGCTTCCTCAAGCAGCTGCTGAAGAAAGGAGCCATTTAGGATTGTATGACAGGCAATGTGACCATGAGTGTTGCCTTGAAATCCGAGCACGATATTGTGCTTGTTTCTTCTCAGTGCTCTTCGTGTCGAATAAAAATTCCAGGGAATAGGTGGAATCCCAGGAACGCACGTAAGATGGCAGAATTTAAATGGAAGGGCAGGAACGGTGGCTGGACGGCTGCTGGAGTTGCCGTGTGAAGAAATGCTGCATGGGAGGGGCCTTGGCACGAGCCAGAGCACAAAGGGGAATCATACTAATGGAGACATCAGGGGCTGAGAGTGTAACACAAATCAAGACAAGGGGAGGGAAGCGGTGACAGAGTGAGAGAGGGGGTTGTCGGGGAGGGAGGAGTGGAGAGGTGGAGAGTTGTTCCTCTTGCTGTTTGTGGTATGAGGCAGATTTCTGACTGATTACTGCCATTAAAAGCGGGTGAAGGAAGTGGAGTTGCTGTCGGTCACAGAGGAGCCAGCGTGAGTGAGTGGATGCCGCGCCCCCACAGGCCCGAGTGCATTAGCCTCTTTTTAAACACCTATTAATCTGAGCCGGTGGATTAAGAAAATCTTCCAGCATCCGCTCTCACATTAATTGCCGAGGTTCAGACTGATGGAAATGTGTGTCACCGTCAAACCAGATAGCGTCAGCGCCCAGGAAGCTGACAGTTGTTTCACTCTCAACAACAGATGAGGGTCTATAATTGCACCGTGGCGCTGGGATAACACAGATAGTGTATGTTACGAGACCTCCGCACACACAAAGTCCTTCTGTTCAGGCGGGGGAACAGGTGCAACGTGGGAGTTGGAGTCATCAGATGCCGGGGTGGTGCAGGGGGATGGGGGGGGATGCAGCTGCTACAGCTTAATGCAATCACTTTCCAATTCTGAATATATCTTAATTCATAGGCTTGACATTTGTCGATGGGTATATATTTAGATTGATATTCACACTATGCATATCCCTTTCACTTGTTTTAGTCCCACCTTCATTTGTTCATCCTTTTTATTCTGCTCTACTTGTTTGCCTCGCCTTTGGATGAGTTAGTCATGTTGGAATATGTTTTTTTATTTTTGCTGTTGATCACAATATAGGGACCAATATGTAACATTCTTATTAATTACAAATTACAAATTTAAAATATAAATATTCCATTGCGCAGACACAAATTTGGAGAACAATAAAAATCCAATTGTTTGGAATTCTCTCAGTGTGACATAATGTTGGTGTCACCACACTGCCAGGAGAAGGAGACTGAGAAACAGATGTATTTCAAAGAGCCGTGCAAAGAGCCGCGCATCAGTAACTGGATGCCTGTGGGACTTTCCTGAGGGATACGTGCAAATTCAATAACGAATCCTGTTGCATGACATTTTATTCTAATGTGTCCATGTGAACGTGTGTTTGTCAGTCACATTCAGAAGGCTGCAGACCTTGAGACGGATCAAAGGACTGCAGGGACACGGCACAAGAGTGTGTGTCAAAGAGCGCAACATGTTACACAATGTAATACCTGAATAAGTGTGCTAATGCTAATGCAGGTAAACTACTGGGAAAAATAGACCAGATACAAACTCATTGCTCCGACAGACAAAAAGCCAGGCGTGAACCTTCAAAGGATAAATTGCCGGACAAGGACAAGTTAATAACTGGGTTTTACAGAGCTGAGGTGTGAAAGATGGTGAGACAGATAAATAGGAGGAGAGATTATATGAGCAGAGGGAAGAAAATCACCATGAAAGAAACCTTGTGTGAAAATCCATGGTAACAGTGATAATGACTATCCACATGGAGACAGACACACACATAAAGAGAGGGCAATGACCGAAAATGAAAGAAGTGGAAGAGGCTGAAAACCTTGGCTGGGGTCCACGTTAATGCAGCAGAGGTAGGAGCAAAGAGAAGAGAAAAAAAACGGAGGAGGGTGAAGGGAGAGGAGGAGAAGTGAGGGGTGGTCTGTGGAGTGACAGGAGCGGCAGTATTTCTTAGAGGAGAGCCAGGGAGAGTCTCACGGAGCCTGTCTGAGAGACGCAGCACTCTAATCGAGCTGCCTGGGAGGGCGAGAGACACCTCAAGACAATCTGAGAGGAAGGAGCAGGCAATTTTCATCAAGCTCATACACACTCCCCACACTAACCAACCACTCACACACAGGCGTTTCCTCACACACACACACACACACACACACACACACACACACACACACACACACACACACTGTGGCAGTTGGCCTCTGCCCAGATCAGTAGCTGTGGTAGAAACCATCTTAACTGACTCACTGAGGTCTGAGCTGAGGTTAGGATCCTCCCTGACTGTTGGAGCGTGAGCAGAGTTTGGGAGCCTGAGCTTCACTTTCTTCCTCAGAGCAGAGAGACTGCACGCCAGGCACGAGGCTCCCCCCGCTCCTCCCCTCTCCCCGCTCCTCCTGCCTTCTCCTGGGCTCCTGTCCAGAGGGTGACTGGTTCCAGTGGACACAAGAGGAGGAACGCAGCCTGAAGAACACAGCAGCTCCAGCCCTGCCTGCGATAACCAAACCACACTGAGGTTTTGAAAATCAGCTCCTCCAACATTTTTACTGGATTCATTGAGTTCCTTTTTTAAATTTTTTATTCATATTTTATTACGTCTGAGCTCGGGCATACAGACGGACAGTCAGGCAGACGGACTGACATATGGACAGAGAGCAGTGGGCACTGCGGCGTGAATGTAGCAACTGGACTTCTCTTCTCCCTGGTTACTGAGACCAAACAAGGAGAGTAGCCAGAGCAGTAGCCTGTCCACTGAGGTGGTGGGTGGATGCAGCTCTCAGCAGACTGCTATAGGGGAAGGCAGAGGCTGTATAGGAGCTGCAGAGCCACGTCTATAGTTGAGCCACACTGTTGTGATCATCAGCAAATGGATTGTTGCCTCGAAGTAGACTCATGAGACTCTCTCTCTCATCAAAGAACTCACATAGACCTGTGGGATTGTCTCCTCCTATAGACTTTGCGCCTCCCGCTGAGTGGACCTACATGTTTTCTCTGTAGATGAGCGTGGAGTGTGTGTCTCACTAATGATGGAAGAGTGCGTAAGGACCGTGTGTCTGACACTGATGCTGCTGTGTGTCGCTCTGCCGGGCACGGCTCACACAGCCCACAGCATCTACCCAAGGATACGGCTCTCCCACAGAGGTAAGAATGTGTTTTTGTAATCACCTTTAATCCACTTTGGCAACAGATGGTTGTGTTGCACCAACCCAAATGCTCTATTGTGTTACACCGGGGCGAAGAAGCCTTCAGCTGATGCAGCACGCTCTGTTGAGCTGACTGGAACCATCAGTGCAGCCTCAGTCAAAACAATCTGTTGAGTGGCTTCAGTGCAGATTGAGAATAACAGAGGTTTAACGGCGCAGAAGGAAATCCACAGTGATGAAAAATGGGCAATCTGTAAATTTAGTGAAGTCAGGGTAGAAGCATCCTCTATGAGTGAGTAAAATAAAGTTGTGGGTCATCATCACCATGTAATAAAGATAATACAATAAGATAATGTAAATAAGATAAAAACAAGAAAAGTCACCATGCAGGGTGGAATTCAGGAGGCACGACTTCTGCTTGTCAGGTCTTTTTTTTACTGGCTGTCGTCCAGGGAGCATCCTCGTAGTTTGTTTTGGTCCCCCGGCTACGGTGGCTGAGATTTCACAATGCAGCTTACTGTCAGGCCATAGTGGTGGAATGATGGAGGCCTAAAAAAGACTGTGCATGTGTCTGCGTGAGAAAATAAAAATATGCCTGTTTACATGTGTGGGAGTGTGTGATATGGATGGCACTGGTATGCTGCGTATCTCTCGGACAATAATGAGGGTTTTATCTTTGGAGGTGAAACTCTTATTCTTACACAGTTTCTTTGGTCCTTACAGCAACGATTCCTTATAAGCCTGTTAGCCATGGTTGAATATAGGTGTGGAATTTGGATGGTCAATAACTCATAAATAGGTGTGAGTCTGTTATGAGAGCTGACAGGTCTGGTTCATCTGTTGCATCTGCGAGGGAGGTTTGCTGCTTTAATGAATGTCCCATTTATGCCAGTCAAATTTGTCAGTCAGACAGAAATGTGCCTCCAGTGAAAAGTAATGGGAAGTGGAAAACAAATGAAATTGAATGTTGAGCTCAGGAAAAACAAAAAGAACGGGGACTACTGGCTGTAATAAAAAATCAAACCTCACACATCAGCTAAAATGAGCAGGTCAGTGTTAATGTGCTTTGTCATAAAATATCTGTCATGATCGAAACTTCCACACATCACGCAATTCAGTTAGAGCCTGAGGGCGAAGCTGTTGCTGTGATTGACATCCCACGTCTCTCTTGCTCTCTCGCTCTCTCTCCTCTGATACATGTTATGGCTAGCACACGGCACTGTGAAAAGACTGCAGTTGGATCCTATCATTATGGAATGAAAACCATCTAGCTCCTAATACAAGCCTCATGGGCTCTGCCAGTGATTTTTGCACACTCCTTGAAATTCACACAGAGTCATGCATACAGTACGCACACACACACACACACACACACACACACACACACACACACACACACACACACACACACACACACACACACACACACACACACACACACACACACACACACACACACACACACACACACACACACACACACGCACACGCATGCACAGGTGGAATCGTGTGAATTCTTCACGTGCCGATGACTTGGATGCAGTTCAGGGAGCTGGAGTGGAGTGGGATGTGGTTTCTACTATTCACCCTGAGGACTACAAAAATATTACCATAACATCTGGTATCAAAACAGGTTGGAAAAACTGGATCCTCTAATCTGAGCGAGAGATTGATAATGCGGGGCTGAAAATAATATCAGCCCTGACGTATTTTTAACCTGCTTCTGCTCAGATGGGAAGATTCCAAGTGTGGGATCAATAAAGGTCTCAAAACAGAAAGAAAAAAAAAGACAGATCACCTTTCTCCTGGTTTCTGGGAATGAATTCCTCTGGGCACAACGTCATGTGTTCGATGAAGACCTTAGTGCAGTATAGATCACTGCAGGCTTTGAAGTGAGCCACACATGGTGTGAAATTATCATTCACTCGGTCTTTCATCTATTCCCCATCTTCTTGTCTAGACTTCTGGACCACTGAATATTTTTTCCTCATTTGACTCACTTTCATCCCAGTCATCCTTTTTCTTAAACCCTCAATTAACTCAGTTCCAAAATGTTTTAGTTTTTTTTGCTTAAATCGACCGTCTTTGGAGAGAAATGACGCTAATCTTTGCCTGAACAGCTTCCAATGACACAAAGCCTATGCACAGCCCATAATACACCTCAGTTTCTTGGACTTTGAGCCAATCCCTAAATCCTTGATTATTGTAGGCAGTAGTGTCCTGCAGGGAGATGATTTCACCACAGAAATGTTCCGTACCCTAGGAAACAGATCCGTGAGATTTGGATCTGCATGGTCCAGGGCTCTTGGCAGCAGCTTCTTTCAGACCTTCAGGCCTGTGGAGGGAAATCACTACTTCATTTAAGACAACCATCAAGTCTCTTGCTAATGAAGCTGTTGCGCTGTGAGTGTGCGTCAGAGTCACGGCAGGCTGCAGGTAGGTGGCCAGGCTTAGGCTTATTTTGACTCCTCTGCGGCACTTTCATCATGCATGTCTGCACAGTCCGAGATAATTCAGTTGTCTTTGTGGATATTTCTGAAGGTGAGGATGCGCTGGGACTTCCAGTTCATGTCAATTAATTTCAATTCAGCAACTCTGGTTTTGGACACTTTGACCCTGCCCTCATAAAACCTGTTCAGAGCTGCCCTGGCAGAGTTGCGCCAAAGGGGAAGAAAACAGCCACATAACATTTTTAAGACTTTACAGATCTAAGAGTTAAAGTGCTTCTGCTTCTGTTTGCAAAACATTTTCTTAAAACTGTCCTAAAACTGTTTCTCACATTCCTGGTAAATTACACGTGTTGGCGTGTCATTATTGCCGTGACATGTCCGTGTCATTATTGGCGTGACATGTCCGATTGAAGTAAAGGTGTTAAAATTGTGCAAACAGCTGGAAGATAACTTGACCCTTTCACAGTAATTAAATTGACTTTAAATTGAAATTTCTTTTTTTTCTGCGTCTGACCAGGACGTGTTTACTTAAAAGCCGTACTCATTTAGAAAAGAGCCAAAATACATTACTTATTGATGTGCCACATACCCTCCGCTAAGACTTAATGAATGAGAACACACGTGTCCACATGAAGCTGTGCAAACACACCGGTCGATCAATTCTGTCGACATTTCTTTTCTTTCAGCACACACTGGGAAATTGTGAGATTCAAGCAAAAAAGGAGGTGAGGTATATGCACGTGTTAACACAGGGATTACTCAGGTAGTAATTAGAGTTGTATGAAACCCCCCTTTTGAGCTGTAATTTCAGACCTGCCTTTACAGACAGGAAGAAACCCTCTATATATTTTACAGCTTTGAAACGATGTGGCTGTAGGAGACTTTATTCTGAGTGTTGGGACGGGGAGGCCGCTGTGACCTGAAGTTGAGCCAGTCTGGGATCAAATGAGAGGATTTTTTAAAGCTGATGCACCAAGTGAAGAGTCACAAAAACGTTTCCGTCTCTGTCTTCATGTACAGAGACGTATGATTAACATTTACCACACTGGTCATAGGATGGTTTGTATGCCTTTTATTAAATCACTGCAAAATGGACTGTTATGGTGATGATTGGGTAAATCACACCTTTTAGGCCAGCGAAGGAAAGATAAATATTATTATTTCAACCCCCTCCCCTCCTGCTACGCTCACCTCTCTCTCTCTCTCTCTCTCTCTCTCTCTCTCTCTCTCTCTCATTTTATCCGTGTACATCCCAGCGTTCTTTTCTCTCCCATTGTGTTATGATTGTGCTCTCGAGTTCATTAATGAGATGTCCAGAGGGGAAGGCAGCTGGTGAAAGTCTAATATCCTCTCTGACCTTTTCCCAGTAAAGAGACCGGGGAGAGGAGATGAGTTCACTTCATGACGGGAAAAGGAGAGCAGGCACCAAGGAAAAAAAAAAGATTGTTCCAGTCTTTAGAGACTATGTCGCAAAAAGATATTACAAGAGGGGGAGAGAAAGAGAAGGATGAAGGATGACAAGTGCAGTGAGCACTTCAAAACACAAAAATACCAAGGGGATTTTGTTTATTGTGGGCTGGCAGTTAAAAGCAAAGCTTGTCTTCCTTTATTCCACTATAGGGGACAGAGAATGAACTCGGAGGATATCCGTTCATCTGGAATAAATCTTCAGAGGAAATAGATGGAATAACACATTTACAAAAAGTATATAAAATTGTTATGTAGTATTAAGTTTATTTGTTAACTTTTTCGAGCATTATATTTCAATTTCTGAAGTTGTTATAGATATTCCATCCAAATAACATATAAGTGCAAGGGGAAATCATGACATCCAGACGTAAAGCTATGCATTGATACACAATGAGCCTCATCAATGATTTTAGGCTCCAGTGTCATATATGATTTTCATATGATGTTGAGGGAGTATATGTTGGAACTGATGGGGACAGACCTTGATTTAATATCAGGATTATATACACAGTTATGTTTGGAAAGCATATTCAAATATTCCAAATGTAATGTAGGGAAATGTATCAAATGTTTGGGGTATGTTTCAGGTGTCATTTATTGAAAGTTTTAGCTGTGAGTCCTGAACTCCCTCAAAACTAACGTCGCTCCTCATAATAATCGAAAAAGAAACATTTGATCAAAAATTAAAATCCCTATACAACAACTACAACAAATAATAATAACAATGACAATAAAGGATATAGAGTATAATAGAATTCATATCATTTTTAATTAAAAGCCAGGGCTGAGAACATAGTGGCAATTGCTCATGGGCACTATGTCCTCCGTGTATCACCGGATTTGAACAGAAAACATAAGCTGTCCCCTTTCGGGTATCTTCCTGATTTATACTAACAGAGAAACACACTTTGCTTTCTCTGTTGCTCTGTTTCTCCCTCTCTCTCCGTTAATCCTCCTCAAATACACCATGTGGCTTTCATTTTGCTCAGTGACATCATACCCCCTCACACAAGAAGGCTCAAATCCACAAGGCCATACACCGACAATGGGATAACACCCCAATTCTCCAGCTCCCGACCCCACCCCCAAGAGCTCCCCGGTCTGCACTAAGTGCCCCGGCAGCACGGGGAGGAAGAACAACCTCCCTCCTTCTTCTTGTCCTCTTTAACTCACTCCAATAATTCTTTCTTTCGGCTCCAACACAAATTCCATTACTCAACAAATGAACGTGAAGGCTTATGTCTCTGGAAATACGAGCCTGCCTGTATGGCATGGGTTTCATTCCTAACATAAAATGCATGCTTGGAACTGGCAGCAGTTCAAATGATGGGAGCAAGTTTAATTTGTGTTTTTCAGTTTCCTGAGGATTGTTTTTATGATCTCCAAGGTGCATTCATCTCCGTTTCTTTGACTAAACATGAACACCCCCCCCCCACGCTGAAAAGAGACCTATAATCAAAAGTAGCTTGCTACTTCACACGCACAAACACACACACACATGCCATAAACACATACTGTTCTCCCTGGGATAAGAAAAAATGTGTTTCCATATGTGCATAAAGAGGAGATCACAAAGTCCATTTGGATTTCACTTCACCAAATCATCTCAGGCATCTCATCACAACTCAGACAGACGATGAAAAGTCTGTCTAGAGGGAGTCCTTTTCCTCCCAGTTTCCATTTGAAGTGGGATCACAGTAGGGCTGAGTGTCTCCCTGGCTCAGTCGGCTGGTGGAGAAACCCCCCTGTAGCTGGGGGCTAAGGATCCCTCGCTGGCTGCAGATGGGGGGAAAAAACTTGGAGAGAGAAGGGGAAATAAGGAAATCCCCTCTTTCCCCTCTTCAGTCTGAGCAGTGGTTGGATCTGTCTGGTACTGGTAATGACAGAGGACAAACCTTTTAAAGAGCATTGAAGCATCTGTCAGAGTGTCAGTGTTATCAGGAGATCCACCAACTGTGTTTCTCACCAACTCTGCAATCAACACGTTCCTTATTATGAACCTGATTATTGTTTCTCATCACTTCTTTCTGTTTGTCTTTCTTTCTTTCTTTCTTTCTTTCTTTCTTTCTTTCTTTCTGGTGTTTATGGTCAGTGGTGGGATGTACTAAAGTACCTTTACTTACAGTTACTGTACTTAAGTATATTTTCCATGTATCGGGTATCTGGTATACTTTCGCTTTTACTCCCCTATACATATATCAACAGATATCTGTACTTTCTACTGTACTACATTGATACAGTGCATTGTGTTGCATGTTCACATTGTTTTAATATTTTTTAAAGTCAATCAATCAATCAATCGCAATAATTGGTCCATTAATCATAACTGGTGAAGAAGAAACTCCTAAAATGGATCCAGAGGAGACTCAGCCATAATGATGTAGTAGAGCAATGCATTAGAGGAATAGGCTACACTCAGCTTTCACTAAGTACTTTTACTTTCAATACTTTAAGTATATTTAAAAGCAAGTACTTAATTTTACTCAAGTAGAAAAGTTAATACAGTACTTAAATACATGTACTTGAGTATTTATTTGTACTTTTACTTCAGTAAAATGTTTGTGCACTTCCTCCATTGCTAATTATGGTAGAGTTTTCTACACACAGCTGTGTTTGTGTGTGACGGAGCGTGTGTGTGTGTGTGTACATACAACACACCACAGTAAATCAGCTGCCTCTCATCATTTTTACAGAGACGAGTGAAAAGCTCGTTACTCGGCCACTCTAAGAAGACGTCTGAGTCTGTCATTTAAATAAGTGGGAGCAGATTTGACTGATTGTTCGGGAGCAACTTGATGAAAATGTGGAGAAGGAATGTTTGAAAGGACTGTTCTTGATCTAATGTCGGCTTAACTCAGAGGGAACTGTGGGGAGGCAGCGAGACAGTGTATGTGTGTGTGTGTGTGAGAGAGAGAGAGCGTGTTGAGTGTGTGGATTAGATAATTGCAGGAAGTATGTCTGAGCCCTGGCAGAGCACCAGTGCCACATCCCCTCTCTGCCACCCAAAACCAGCTCGTGAGCCAACACTTCTCAAACAAACAGTCGCTTGTCTCCCGGCAAAGAAACCTTAATAGCAGCTAAATGTACACATGTCACCCACTCCTCTGTGGATACCTAATCCCATTTTAAACAAATAAAACCTTCCGCACAGCGCATGCTGTTGCTATGAGTAATCTCGGAAAATGGGACGAACTCTTTCACTTTGGGAGCTCAAGTATCACTAAGAATACACAGAATCTAGAAAAAACAAACCGCATGATTACCCCTCGCAACCCCCAGCATGAAGAGACACCTCAACACGATCTGAGGTTAGGATGACATAGTATTACATAGATGAGAGTTACCAGTTTTCCCCCCCTATTAATCTGAAGAAAGGGGGTTCTCTGAAGATTTGTGCATGTACGGGCTAAAGTGGAGACAGCCCGTGTGCCGCCCGCGCTATAAATTTGATCATGAACCCCGGGACTTGTCTGTTTAAATCTCTCTTTCAAAAGGTTTCAAGAACACACACCAGAGCCCCCTTTGTTATTTTACAAGGACACCGGCTCCGACCCGGCCATGTGTTAATGGAAGGCCTTTTAGCCCGATGCAGCCCAGAGGAAGTGCACGCTGCTGGGGTTGCTGCACTTAAATCATTCACCCTCAACCCTGCTCCCCAGAAGCTCGCAGAGCGCAGGTACAGAGGAGCAGCCTGTCAGGTTCAATCAGGCGGGTGAAACTTGGGGTGTTTGTACGTGTGTGTGTGTGTGTGTGTGTGTGTGTGTGTGTGTGTGTGTGTGTGTGTGTGTGTGTGTGTGTGTGTGTGTGTGTGCGCGAGCGAGCGAGCAAATCATGGATTTTACGGTGGATTTGAACAAGATAATTTCAAAGCCGTGTGATTGCATCGATGAGTTGGAGTTTATATTAAAAATGACAGCTCTGTCACAGTCCACTGCTTTCTTTTAAAAGTAAAATCACCTAAAGCAAGACTGACAGGGTGCGGCTGCTGATCTCACACTAATGGCTGATAAAGAGACTTGTTCTGTTTCCTCACAGCTGAAAGTGGTACCTAGTTACTCGTATCCTTCTTCTTCTATCTGCTAAAACCTTCATGGTTTGTCATTGTCTTCCCAGTTAAGCTGGGTCAGGGTTAGCAGACAAGCAGCTTACTGGTACTGGTAGCTGGGATAGCAAGCTTTTGTACAATACAAACTCTGAGTGATGATGAAAAAAGGATGCATTCTGGGTCTATGATGAAGCCAATGACGTACAGAAGCAGCTCTGAAGCGGGGGAGAGGAGGTGTAGGTGCCACATGAGGTGAGATGGAAGGATAACCTGTCGTTCCTCTCTGTTCTCTTGGGAAAGCTCGGGATCAAAAACATGTTGCAATGTGCCCTTGGCAATGGAAGCAATCGGGAAGCAGACACAGGTTACTGCCTGGAGCAGTCGGAAATCCCTTGAGGGAGGGGTTTGGTTCAGGTTTGATCGTTGCTGGTCGGTACAGCCGAGAGGCAAACTCAGATTCAGCATGTGAAATGAGAGCCAGATAAATCTAAGTTAAGCACTGACCAAGCATTTTTCTGTTCTTGTTATCTGGCTGTCAACTTTCAATAATAACAATAACAATCTTTCTTTATGCAGCAAAATAGAAGTTGACTGTCTAAATGATCTCTCTATCCATCCATCCATCCATCCATTCACCCACCTATCTACCTATCTATCTATCTATCTATCTACCTATCTATCTATCTATCTATCTATCTATCTATCTATCTATCTTTTTGGCCGTCTATCTATACTCAAACAAGAACTGCCTTTGTGTTGCTTTATATGTGATCTTATATCTGTGTGTGTGTCGTTGTCGTCTGTGCAGAGCTCTGGCAGCTGAACAGGACCTGGGTGTTCCAGGCACATGGGGCGTCTCTTCAGCCCCACACCATGATGCTGGACGAGGGCCACGAGAGGCTGTATGTCGGGGCCAAGAATACTCTGTTCTCCCTCAGTCTGGACCAGGTTAACACACAGCACAGAGAGGTAGGCCCGTGACGTGCTTGTGTTTGTTTATGGGCCTGTGCTGAGTATAAAGCAGTTTTGTAGTGGCATAAGAACCCTGTGAGATTATTTGAGCTATGCAGTCATTTCCCTCATATTCTCCTCAAATCTTTGACACAAACTTTTAACTAAGCACGTCCAAAATACTTCTTTATTTAGATTGAAACGTTATTGTGAACATGTTTTGTCTTTCAGATCCAGTGGGCCAGCACAGACTCTCAGATAGAGGAGTGTTTGATGAAGGGCAGAGAAAAGGTAAGAGACTTTTTATTAATATTCTATATTTGACTTCAATAGAGCATTGTGAGTTTGGCTGCAGGGTAAGGCAACAATTCCCAGATGATAATATCCATTGACTTAGAACTTGTATAAACTGTATAATTCATTTGTCATACATAGACTATAGATTGTAAAGATAGATACTGTCAATATGGATTGATTTATATATCTGACTACACATTAACCTCTCTTTAACCTGAAATATTGTTATTAATGGTGCAATAACCGCCCGATGTCTGTCCCTGTGTAGCCTCAAATCCTCTCTCACGGCCTTTTACTCACCCAACTTTACCCTCCCCCTGTTTTATCCTTGCATCGCCTCCAACAGCTCGAGTGTGCAAACTACATCAAGGTCCTGCAGCGGTACAACCACACCCACCTGCTGGTCTGCGGAACAGGAGCGTTTAACCCCGTCTGCACCCTGGTCAGGGTGGGACACTCAGGACAGGTACGTCCCAAGGACTGAAATAAAGTTTAACAATAACCAAAATATGCAGGTGGTACTTTTGGGGGTGAATTCTCATTTTTGTTTCTTTCTTTACCTTCAACTTTACCTTCTTTAAAGACGTTTTGTGGCTCTTTCTGTGAGCATCAAGGACTGAAAAACAGACAAGAATAGCTGATTTGATCCGTGATGATAAATACAACTCTGAAATGAACTGGGATCAAGTTTTGTGAAATTATGGTCAACTGATAATAGAATAAATAACTCAAATAACTACGGGAGAAATCCACCTTCCTCTTTATTTACTGTACCCGTCTGTGTGTGTTAATGTTGTGGTGGTTGTCTGTCACTTTTGTTTATCTTGTACAAATATTAAAATGCAAAAAATACACAGTCAGCCAAATTTCACATCGTGCTCTTCCACTCTTTTTAAAGAGCGAGAACCTTCTTCACGCTTTCTTGACGTTTTGGTCATAAAGACCTGGACATGTTAGTACAGCTTTGACTCCTTGTAAAACACCAAAAAGGACTGAAGTGAGGAGGAGATACTGACAGAAAGTGAAAAAGAAAGCACTGAGTTTTTGTTTTCCTCAGATGAAAGAATGGTTACACACAATTGTATCCATGACTTGACTAGTGAACAGGTAGGGAACAGGCCAGGGGCTGCTTCCTGTGCAGGGGGGGGAGTGTGATGTCAGTGAAGACTAATGGGCTTCATGGGGTCAAGTCAAATGTGTGTGTCAGCTGGCTGTGGGTGCTTCGGAATGCGGTTTATACGGAACTGTCGAGGTGTTTGTGTGGTGTTTGTGTGTCTGGGGCTGGGGTCGGCAACCTTTACTATCTCAAGTGCATTTTATGGCCAGAAAAAAAAAATGTGTGTGCTTATTAGTCTAACTTAGCCTGTCAACTTTACTCTTGTTGTTTCTCTGCTGCTCCTTGATGGTTAGCGACCAATGACAATGTGCATATTTGATATTGCAAAGGTATTTCACGCCAGGTGTTGTTCCTGATGCAACTCTTGAGCTCTACCTGCTGAGCCACAGCACTAGATGCGTACACAACGTAGCAAATGAGCGTTCATAACTTACGGCAGGTAAACTATTTATTATCACTTGGTATTTCCATTCCAATGACCTATAGCAGGATTGTTTGCTCATTATTGTTCACATCCCATGTCTCATTTTGGGCAGTCGATTATACTGGAGTTGAGTTTGTCTTCAATTTGTTGTTTGTGGCCGTCTTTACGAGACATTTTATACATTTTCTCCACTATTTCAGTTTTGGGGGGCGGGTGGCACGGTGGTGCAGTGGGTAGCACTGTCGCCTCACATCCCACGGCTGGAGTCATTCTATGTGGAGTTTGCATGTTCTCATTGTGTCTGGGTGGGATTTCTTAGGGTACTTCCTCCCACAGACCAAACTCATTCGCGTTAATTGGCGTCACTCCCCCATAGGTGTGAGTGTGAGCGTGAATGGTTTGTCTCCATATTTCAGCACTGCAAGTGTCAGCTGAGATGGGTTCCAGCCCCCCTTGCCTTTAAAAGGATAAGCAAACTACACATTTATTCATTTTCATATTTTTTGACAAACCTAGGGAGTTGTCTGGGGCCAGGGAGCGGCCACACGGAGCTGCAGGCCCCTGGTCGGGTCTGGGGGGCGTGTCCTTCTCAGTGAGAGCAGGGGAGAGAGGGTTTCCACTCCACATTCCAACACTTGTCCAGTAGAGCGACCAGGCCGGTCACACCTTCCAAACAAGAACCACACTCAGCCATCACTCACATCATTGGAATGCTCATAGAGTGAGAGAAGCTGGATCAATACTGTGGCTGTTTGCATTATGTTTATGCAGCCTAATCTCTCTAATAGATTTCCTCACGTAATTTTCATACTTAGTTAGGAGATTACATCTAACCTATAATTACCACGAAACCTGAGCTTCACAATATTTACACAGTGATACAATATTAATGTCATTACCCAGCCACCAATGACTAACAGATCAAATATTTATGCACCAATGGCCCAGACATTTTAGTAATAGAAACAATAATGGAGCACTTTTTTAATTGTCCTTAATATATATATATATATATATATATAATAAAGAAGCCAATTATAAAAGTATTATAAAAATAAAAGCAGCTTTATGTTGTGAACATTTTCAGGTATTTGAACCGGGGTAGTGATTTAACATATGTTATCTCCATGGGTAGGGCGTTCCAACGTCTGGGGGCTTTAAGATGACTTGCACAGTCACTTTGGAGTTTTGCCTCATGATCTCAGGCAACACGTCTGAGCAGTTGTGGGATGTAAGGAGGGGCCTAAACCAGACAGAGCCTTAATTCTAAAAACCCTTACTAAAGGACAGACTGCCAATGAAGTGAGTCTCTTTTTTTGGCACCAGTTTGCCATCCAGCTGCAGCATTTTGTATGAGTTGCAGTGAACAAAGAGACTTTATATACAGGAAGTTGCAGTCACCAAGACGTGATGAGATAAATGTGTGCGTAACCTTCTCCAGATCAGTGAATGACAGGAACTATTCGATTTTATGTGATACGCTGAAAATTCCACATATCAGTTTACAACAATAAATGATTTGGTCAATTTGACCTATTTTTCATTTAGTTTTGATAGACCGCATTTTATGATGGATGAGTTTAACCCAGAAACAGACGTCTGCTGCAGTCATACACCGAGCTGCTGCCGTTAAAGCACAGCATGGTTCCATGGCTTCTCATAAATCAACACACAACCTCCTCTCTGATCCTCTGACAGTTAAAAACACTGTGGTGGCCCACAACAAGAGTTGTGGTTCTACAGTGTGTGTGTGTGTGTGTGGGTGTGTGTGTGGGTGTCTGTTGTGCCAATTGCTGTGGGCCAGCGAGATCAGAGGACGTAGTGAACTCAGTATGATATGAGAGCGGAGCGGAGCTGTTAAAACACACTCAGACTCCTTCGGTAATCTATCACTCCTCCTCCTCTCATTTGTCTCCTGTCCTCCCTCTCATCCATCACTTGTCTGATCCTCTTTAATTTCCCTGTCTCTCTTTCCCACAAATCACATCCTGCAGGTTCGTTCGGATATTGTTAAAAGCCATTTAGATAATGTTAATGCATACTTGCATGCAATAACCTTGTGCGTGTCTGTGTTGTTCTCAGGACAGGCGGTTTGCTCTTGAAGAGGACAGTGTTACGAGCGGCAGAGGACGCTGCCCGTACGACCCCAAAAGTCCCTGCACGTCCACACTCTCCAGTAAGAGCTAGAAGCACAGCTGTGAGGCTGAAATGCCTCACAGCTGTTTTCATTCCTCTAAAAACACCTGATTGCCAACAATGAAGAGGTTTGCAGACTTTGTTGACCTCTAACGAGTCAGCACTGCCCTCTTGTGGCCATCTCTAATAGTAGTATTTTAATCACAAATAAAGTAGGTTGTACTTTTGATTGTTTGTCTATTCTTGATTGTGTTTGTGTTGTGTGTCTGTGTGTGTGTGTGCATTAGGAGGGGAGCTGTATATTGGCCTGTACACAGACTACTGGGAGAACGATGGAGCCTTGTGTCGACTGAACAACCAGACCTACACACGCACTGAGAGGGACGACAGGCAGCAGCTCAGCGGTCGGTGTGCATTACACGACAAATGATCACATCTCGCTTTAAATGCAAGGGAGTGCAAACAGATACAGTAGATCTGGTGACAAACATCAAAATAGTGGTGCCGTTCACTTTCAATTTTTTTTTACATTTGTTCAAATCTAGTAGTTTAATCATAGTTTGATCAAAAATTTGTTCACATGAATAAATCGAATCTATTTAATCTATTTATTTTTGTCACACATTCAATTCTCCTCAAGAAATCCCTGCTATGAAACAAATACAAAGAGAGTACATTCAAACTGACTTGATGTTTGACCTCAGGCCTTTTGTTTGAATTTGCTCCTGCTACAGAACCTAAATTTGTGGGCTCAGCAGTTATTCCCGACAACGACGACAGCAACGATGACAAAGTTTACTTCTTCTTCACCGAGCGAGAGGCGGATGCCGAGGGACACAACAAGGCGGTTTACACCCGAGTGGGGCGAGTCTGTGCGGTGAGAGTGCAGATGCTGTAGAAACATCTCAGGGTATAATGCGGCCGAGGGACTGACAGAACACTCATAATCTGGTTCTGCCTTCATCTCTCAGAACGACGTGGGAGGACAGAGGATGCTGGTGAATAGATGGAGCTCCTTCCTGAAAACACGTCTCATCTGCTCTGTGGCTGGACCAAATGGCATCGACACGCACTTTGATGATCTCGGTATGGCCACGAGGACGTTTTTTGTATTTAGTGAATGTTGAATTTTCAATTTGTTATGCTCAACATATGGCATTAAGGCTTTTCGTTGCATTGTGTGTCTGAACCTGCAGCAGTGGCAGCCTGTGTTAAAGCAAAACATTTTTCATTTCAAAAGTTGTTTCCTCAAGCGGGACAGCCAGTACGATTAGAGTGAAAAAACGTGTAATAACATGAGGCTAAATTCCGCATGTTGTGTTTTCAGAGGACGTGTTTGTTCTCAAGAACAAGGACGGGAAAAACCCAGAAATCTTTGGCCTCTTCAGCACAACAAGGTGAGCTGCAGATGACATCAGTGTTTTTTCATTTCACAGCCACAACTTTGTCATCCATCAAATCCCAAATGAAACCTTATCTTGCAGTGCGGTGTTCAAGGGCTACGCTGTGTGCGTGTACAGCATGGACGACATCAGAGCAGCCTTCAACGGCCCCTTCGCCTACAGAGAGAGACCTGAGCATCGCTGGAGCCCTTACGAGGACAGAGTCCCCTACCCTCGACCTGGATCTGTGAGTTTGCTACTTTTAATATGGGACTTCATTCCCTGATGGACCAGCATTAGGCAACACAGCAAACTACATTGTGTCGATAATAGATGACCTTTCAAAGGGACTGGGCAATAAAACAATATCAATAATTACGGCAATATCATTTTTGACCTTCACTCAGGAGTAGGAATCAGTCTTTAAACTTAAAAGAAATGATAATGTGACATTTATCTTGATAATTATCGATATTGATTCTTGTGAATTTATTAAAATCTTGATATACATTTTTGGCCTCATTTTCCAGCCATAGCTGAGAGCATGTAGAGCAGCTGTGGAGAGTGACAGGACTGTTACTACTTCAGCTAGTGCAGAATCTGTGAGCCAGACCAAGCATCTTTTTCTACACTCTACATAAGGCTGACACAATTTATGACCCACCTCTGTCTCTGTCCCCACTCCTCCTTTTCCTCTCTATCTCTTCCAATACCCTCTTTTTACCAGTGTGCCAGTAAAGTCAATGGCGGTGGCTTCTCCAGCTCCAAGGAGTTTCCTGATGAGGTTTTGCGGTTTGTGCGTTCTCATCCTGTGATGTATCGTCCCGTCCTGCCCCAGCACCATCAGCCTGTGCTGCTACAGACGGAGCCGGGCAGGAGGAAACTGACCCAGATCGCCGTGGACAGAGTCCAGGCCCAGGATGGAAACTACCACGTTCTGTACATCGGCACCGGTACACACAAGAATGCCGTAGATAATTCTTTGCAAAATGAGATATTAAAACTTACCTGAATGTTACACAATGTTGCACTAAGATCCACACAGAGAAGAGTGTCAGAGAAACACGTCTACGTCAGTTTTTGAACTTGAAATTTATAGATTATGTTGAAAATAAAGAATACTTCTTCAGATTTCCCTGTAAAACTTTTGTCGAAAGCATCAGCGTGACATTACTGCCTTATTTCCGTTAGACGACTCAGTGGTGTTGAAAGTTATCACCATCTACAACAAAGACACAGACACTATGGAGGAGGTGCTGCTGGAGGAGCTGCAAGTTTTCAAGGTAGGCAACTCTATTTTTAGGTACCGACTGTGAAAGGAAAGTCGACTTTGCAGCCAAGCAAGCCCTGCATTTCATTGCATGCATATTACATTCATTGCTGCTGGTTCTACACAGCCTGAGTGACTCTTTTGCAGAATACTGATTGCTGATTTGCTTCCGTTCAAGCATCAGAGGGTGATTGTGCAGCCAGGCTTGCTGAGAGATCTTCAGCGTGATTTGAACATATCAATGCTTCACAGATCAGTCACTTTTGAAAATTAGTCTGCACGCAGTGGCTGCATTTATCTGCGTTTTAATTAAGTACTGGTTTGGGATGAATAGGAGCATGAGAGGAAGCTGGAAAAGACAAAGAACTGTGTTCTTATACCGTATGAAAAACCACTGATTAAACTTCATTTTTTAACGACATAAAATCGTTCCTATTCGCAGGAGTCGGCAGCAATACGAGAGATCATAATATCATCTAAAAGGGTAAGAGGAGCGTCTGAATCTCCACTGTTCACTCCTGCAGTTCTGTTGTTCAGCCACAAGATGATAACATTGCAGCATATTGCATTATTTTAATCTATAATTCATTTAGATGCACTGTAGCCTACATGTGACTGTAATATATATACATTTCTGACGCTTTTTATTCAATAACTAACAGCAACAGCTGTACGTGGGGTCGGAGGTCGGTGTGGCCCAGGTCAGACTGCATCAGTGTGACCTCTATGGCTCTGAGTGTGCTGACTGCTGTCTGGCCAGAGACCCCTACTGTGCCTGGGATGGTCTCACCTGTTCCCGGTTGTACCCCGCTGGAGTCCACACCAAGAGGTAACAGTACACAGTTTTTTTTTTTCCTGCAGATGTGTGTGTGTGGTGTGTGTGTGTGTGTGTGTGTGTGTGTGTGTGTGTGTGTGTGTGTGTGTGTGTGTGTGTGTGTGTGTGTGTGTGTGTGTGTGTGTGTGAGACGATCAGCTGTTAAACGGTGCAGTTCCATCACATCATCTCGCCCCCCGACGGATGTCACGGTGCTCTGAGGCTGCTTAATCAAGTCATTATCACCGGCCCTGGTAGCCATGGCTGCCAAGTGCTGTGTATCAGTATGCACTTGATCACCTTCCCCTCCTGTATTTATCCTCTTTCTCCCTATTTGCTTTCTTCCTCTCTTTCCTTTCAGCCATCTCTTTCATCACGTGTTCAAAATCACTCTCCCTTTGCCTCCCTCTCTCCCATCTCAGCAGACGATTCAGGCGGCAGGATGTTCGCCATGGAAACGCCGTCCAGCTGTGCAATGGGCTGCAAATTGATGGTGAGGGTATAAAATGACTGTGCGGTGTGTGTGTGTGTATTTGCGTGTGTGTGTGCAGGTGTACACTTGTGTGTTTACTAGTATCACAAAATTGTCAAAGGAATACTGTATAAAAGCAACAAAATGATGCTATTCTCCAGAGGCACTAGACCTAATAGCCTGTGAAGATTGTTGCAGGGGATGGAGGTTAGCACCCCTCGACTGTGGCAGTACAACAATGCACTGTGTTTAATAGAAGCACATGGCATTTCCTACCTTATATAATGTGTGTGTGTGTGTGTGTGTGTGTGTGTGTGTGTGTGTGTGTGTGTGTGTGTGTGTGTGTGTGTGTGTGTGTGTGTGTGTGTGTGTGTGTGTGTGTGTGTGTGTGTGTGTGTAGGAGAAGGATCTGAGGAGAAGCTGGTGTATGGTGTCCAGAGCAACAGCACTTTACTGGAGTGTGTCCCTCGATCACTTCAGGCCAAAGTGCTCTGGTTCTTCCAGAATGGAGAAGAGAGACGTGAGGTGAGTTAGACGCAGCAATGCATGCAACACAAATAACACATGTAAACATAGTAAATATATTTACATTACACAATAAACAGACATGTTAAGATACAATACACCAGTAAAAGAAAGCAACACAATAGAGGTGAGGTGATCAGAAATTACAAATTACAAATTGCTAATTGATCCGGGGGGGAAATTGGGATTCATTAGTTGCTCCAGCCAAGAATAGACTTACAGACAAGACAATCACAATAAATATTAATGACGAAATATAGGTACGAGTATAAAACGCTTGTTGATGTTTAGCTGTGTATACGGTGTTGTGGTTCATCTTCAACACCTCAGTGCAATTGAGCTGAAGGAAATTTCATTTGTATCACTCGAAAAATAAGATCAATGCACAAATTAATTAGTAAAATTAAATTACATAATGACATTTTTGTGACTAATATGGGGAAAATGTCTCTGGAAAGAGATATCGTTCCATCCATCCATCATCTACCCACACAGACACAGGGAGAACATCCAGCATCCACGTAGACAAACCCCGGCCAAACTTTAAGCCAATATATTGAGTGCACTCTTCATGGACAACCATGTCCATTGATTTATCCTTAACTAGTTCTGCAGGTTTTTTAATTAAAATTCCTTCCTGAGAGAAGAGTAAATGCAGCGGCCGCCTGAATCACTAGACTTGAAAAATGGCTCCAATCATTGAGTAGGAAAAAAAACGTACTTTCATTTTTCCTCCACGTAGGTTCGGGGTGATGAGCGGGTTATCGTGATCTCCCACGGGCTGCTGTTCTTACACGTGAGAAGCTCCGATGCCGGCGTGTACGTTTGCCAGACCGTGGAGCACGGATACGTGAACACTTTATTACGTGTCACTCTGCACGTGCTCAGAGGGGAGAGGGTCGAGCAGACGATCCACAGGGCGAGCGGCGAGGAGGGGGAGAAAGCTGCAGCACCGTGCCACTCCTCCCCTGACCCCCCACTGGACCCCAGCATCGGCCCCAAGGTGCTGGTTACAGCCTCTGCTCCAGGCCGCCACTCCAGGCAGTGGTACAAGGAGTTTCTCCAGCTGATTGGCTACGGGGATGCCCAGAGAGTCGCAGAGTACTGTGAGAAAGTGTGGTGCACCGATAAAAAACGTAAAAAGACCAAAAAGAAGTATGCTGCTCCAGGTGGCGAGAAGAGACGGAAAGAGAGGGGGGAGGAGAACTCCAACCGAGCGCCCAGGCACACTTTGGACAACTGAGGAGAACAGAGACTGGCTGCACACACACACACACACACACACACACAAACACACAAACACACAAGCATACACACACACACACACACAAACACACACTCAGTCTAAAGGTCAGACTCACATTGTTTACACCGTGTAAAAGATTTTCACTTTGCTTCAACAAAAGCAAAAACAAAAAACAACAGTAGCACATTGTCAAGCTCGCGTGGCCTCATTTATCTTTCAATACTTCGAGTGGGTTGTTTCCACTTATTTAAAACAAAATATTGCCTTTTTTGTTTGGTGGGAACTGACTCGCTCAGTAAAAACAGATGGACATCAGCTATGGATGAATGTTAAAGCTGCGTTGCGTCTGATCTGAAGAGACAGAACATAATGCATCGGCTCCAGTGGACTGTCCCAACCCCCGACATCGCTCCGCCAAACCTCCGCTCCACCTCCGCTCCACCCCCGCTCCACCCCCGCTCCACCTCTCAGTCAACAGCGAAATATGACAAACTCTTACTGTATCTATTATGAGAGAAAAACTGTATTGAAAACAATTGCCTTTTAATCTTTTTATTTTTATTTTGGTATAACTTATTTCTCTTTGTTTTTACTGAGTTCTGTAGCTGTTTAAATGTCATAAACTGGAAAATATAGTGTTGGGTTTTTTTTGTACAGTGAAAAATGCTTTGAGCTTTATGATACTGCAACGTGTGTGGTGTGTGTAAACTATGCACACAGAAAGATGTCGCAATGCCACTATTAAGTGATAGGCATGTTTTACTTATAATTATGCCTTCGATGAAAAATAATGACTATTTAAGCACTTGTAAAACCTGTTACAGTAGATGAAAAGTGTATAATATTGTTGTTATTTTTATTTTTTTGGGTCTATTTTATTTACATCTACAATTGTGATCAAATGTACCAAACACTTCTTTGCGTATTGTATATTGTATTTATCTAAAATTCAGGGGTTGTTTTTGCCTGCGCATCTGGTGACTAATAACTGGGTTCAGAAAGTCATCTCTCCACACTGGCTCTTCCTTCTTCCATCCATCACCCTTTGCTCTCCCTTCGTTCCCGCCCCCCTTTTGTTTGTGTGGACCAGTGTTGCAGATGGGATTCATAATGACCACCGCGAACAGCACATTTCCCTCGGAGGAAGAAGGAGAAGTAAATGCCAGGGTGACCATCGAAGCATGTCATCAGCGAAACTGATGAGTCAGCCTCACGAACGTTCAGTCAACGTCGAGATGACAGAAAAAAACGTCAGACAAGATGATGACGCAGTTGTGGTTATGCCGATAATA
Source organism: Hippoglossus stenolepis (assembly GCF_022539355.2). Lineage (NCBI taxonomy): Eukaryota > Metazoa > Chordata > Actinopteri > Pleuronectiformes > Pleuronectidae > Hippoglossus > Hippoglossus stenolepis. Next base: position 17,744,990 of record NC_061487.1, on the reverse strand, counting down.
ACCTGGAGGATCACGTCTTGTCATGTTTTTGTGCCTTATTTATCTCTTAATTGTGTCACTTTATATTACATTGACTTTACTGTATTCTTATATGGTAAAAAAATAACTGCTTGGTTTTTGACCTTGTATCGTCCCTCATCAATGTCCTTGAATGTCAAAGATCTGAATTGACTTGTTGTGTCTGACATGGCAGTAAAAAGGATGGACCATCTTCTCCTGGTGTCACCTCGGTGGTTTAGCCATAACTAACGGCAACATATACTCTTGACATAATAACATAGAACACCACACCTACAGACACACACACACACACACACATGTAAATGCACACACACAGACACATTAAGAGACTGAGCCAATAAAGTGGAGTAGGGTAAAAAAGAGAGGGACCATTATAAGTCATGATCTGCCCCTACACAGGACTTTAAATGGGACTTTTTCCTTCATTTCCCCCCAAACTTAAATTATTATTTCTCTTTTATTTTGATATTTCTTACCTTGTGTGTCTGGATGTTTTACTTTACATGTTTTGCCTTGCTGTGATTTCCTCTGTTGGTTTGTCTCTATGTTTACTATGTTGTGCTTTTGATCGTCTTCTTTCTCGTTTCTGCAGTTTTTCCATTTTTGTACTATTAGAATTCAGACTTTCTGTTTGCCTGCCAGTCTGCCGCAGAGATTCAGTAAGCCTGTTAATTAAAATCAAATATTCTCCACTGAACCTGCCTGCCTGTCATTTCTGCATTTTGGATCCCGAGAACCCAACCTAACAATAATATGCAGTATGTAGAAGTCACTTAAAAATATAAAGTGAGATGTGTTCCATACTTTCTTTTTTTCACTCCAGGTGAGAAAACAATAAAAAGGTTTGGATCTTCAAGTCTTGGAATGAGACACGTGCTGATGAAATACAGATAACATGACCATTGTGTCCTTTTTTTGGGCATTTATAAGCTTTTATGGAAGAGTCTGACATTTATAGCTCATTATCATTCCACACCTTGCTATAGATTTTCAGTTGGGTGTGGAAAGAGTGAGCGTGTGCGACACTTTGAGTATTGGTCAAGTCACCTTTATATGTAAATCCAAGTTTCTTTATTCATGTTTCACATTTGGGTAATGTGGGATGCCCAAGCCTCAGTCTGTTTATTTACTGTTCTAACAAAATCTAGTGAAAGGACTTTTACTAGAGGTTAGCATGGATATCATGTGACTGAAATCACATGACTTCATGGGGGTGATGTCACAGAAAAGGGGTGGGGTAAGTGTCAATCAGAAGCAGTGTTGTAATTATCGTATTTGTTCGATCACTTTGTCCTCTGTACGATGTACGATCAATAACGAATAACGAATTATCAATTGTAATCTAGATAGTAAATAATGGATCATGTGTGTTTTTACGTATCTCTTCTCACATGACGTCTTTCCAGAAAATCATGCATGTTATGATGATGGACGTGAAGATGAACCTCAACGTCTGTTTTTACGCATCTCTTCTCACATGACGTCTTTTCAGCCAGTTATGGTTGAGATGATTAACGTGTCTTGAAAAGGATCGTTTCTGTAAACTAAATCACTTCCGAATCTCGACACAGCTTAAAAATGTCGGTATTGAGCATCCCACCCCTACTCTGGTCGGCTACGATAATTTTCCTCAAAATACGATAATCTTTAGCTTCTGGTACGATACTTCAACATTTCCCATCCGGCAACGCTGATCAGAAGCTCTCCCTTGGAAATGCATGACAAGGTTAACGTTAAGGATACAAATCTGTCAGAACTAAGACAAAGATCCTAATTGTTATCAAATTATGTTTGTGATGTATTCAAGCAACTCAATATGCATTGAGCTGTTTAAAATATGTTTTAGTTTTGTTCTTTTTTAAAAAATGTTTAGGTGTCCCACTTTATCAAATATGATTTATAATGTGGGACAGCAGACTTTGGGTAATCTGGGACAGTCATTACAGTTCTCTAAATGGGGCAAATATGCATTTAAGGACTTTCTGAAGTAAAGAAATAAAAGGTTAAACTAAAGAGATGTAGCACATTGTCAGACAGGAGTTAATGGTAAATACAGTCTGTCCCTGTCTGAACAAACTGATTGTCTGGTCAGATAACTAGCACATAATCAGTTGCCGACTAGAGGAATTGACAAATACCTGAACAAACACATGGTCCATCAGCATAGAGATTACATTATAATATGTAAGAAGGCATTTATCCAGTGTTTATATAAATGTTAAATGAGGTGTTACTGAGATACAGAATAAAAACCTGTGAAGATATTTTTTTCTCACAGTGAGCTGCTCACGGGGACGCCACACTCATTCACATTCTGTCGAGGTCTACCTGAGTCAGTGGGGTGCTGAAGGCATTTGAGAATGGGATTCACGCTGCTGATTTATTCCACATGGCTACCATAGCAACAGGCTCTGAACCAGCTCAGCTTCATCTTCATCAAAGCTCTCTCTCCCTCCCTCCCTCTCTCTCTCTCTCAGTCAAGTTTGAACACTGTCACCGTGGCCCCTGGGACTCTCCGGCCCTCGGTCCCCGTGGACACTCATATATCACACTCTAATGTATGCTAACACACTGTCCTCTTACTTATGCTCAAAAAGAGTTTTCTTCTGGGTCTGAAGTCTGGCATTTGCCTGCTGGGTTGAGTTTCCGACCCCACCAACAGATTCCATCTGAGCAGCTTCGGGAACAGACGCAGAAACGGAGCTTGATCCTCAAAACCCATCATTCTTCAAAGGGATCAAAAGGTCAAAGGGCACGGCAGTAAATAGCCTGCTCTACACGCTTCTGTAATTGTCAGAACATGACAGTGCTTATCCTTCCCCTCCATTTGCACCAGTTCCCTTTTCTCTGCCGCCTTTGTTGTCCCCATACAGCGGCGTTTCCATCAGGAGCCAGTGCACCAGAACGCTTTATTACAACAAGTGAGAATGTCAGAGAGGGATGAAGAGAGGCAGAGGGAAATGAACGTTAGAGGACAGGCAAGCTTCTACAGAGACTCACACTCCACCATGTTAGTGTGCACAGTGTGTGTGTGTGTGTGTGTATACATGTTTTTTACGACTTTTCTTTGTGTTTGCATTAATGGCTAAGTCTATGTAAAGAGGGATGAACGCCCATTAGGTTTGAAAAGATTCCTCTCCCGTCTCTCTTTCAGTCACTGTCTCATTTTTTAAATTAAGTGTAATCAATGGAATGCAAAGCTCACCTCATACACGGCCCCGTGGCAAAATGTCTCCCGCTTTCATACTGTTAATTTCAGATTCACCATATGAACACCTTCTTTAATATTCCGTCATCCTGACCTGTAAACTGGAGATTAAAGCCCCTATGAAGTGAATTATTCTGGATTCAGCTCCTCAGCCTTCATTTAGGTCCTCATTACAGAGCTCTGTTTGCACTGCCACGTCTCTAACATTTTCAATAACAATTACTTTGTTGGATTTGCTCAATCTATTATTTCATTTCATTTATTATTTATGGTCAGACAGAGAATATCTTTGTTTTTATCTTTAGATTTTGTAAAAAGAAAAAAAGAAAAAGGTGCTCCATGTGAAGGTTAAACATCAGAAATGATCCCTTCCACCTGATAACTGCCCCGATAAGCACAGAGGAAGCACTATCAGTACGGACACAGGCACTAAACCGGCCCCGCATGCAGGTTAGGACAAAAGGGGACTGCAGTTTGGAAGTCAACAGTATATTCGTCACCAATAAACATGAAGACAACGTACACAGATAGAGATGAAACCCTGAATAAATAAAGGAACCCGGAATAATATAGACGTCAATAAACTGTTCACACAAGCGGCGTGTCAACATGTATTATGTGTTATCTCGCTGACACAGCTGTGGCTGAGGTACAGTATTCACCCTCAGCAGTCAGCACATTAAATAAGCAGCACCGGGAGAGGTTGGACTGAACCCTGCGAAATGTAATTTTGTGTGCATGTGTCTATTAAGCCATGTGTTAGCGTGCAAGAGCTTCACTTTTTGGTCTTATGCATGGTTAACAAAAGCATGTGTGACACCGACTGAAGCTACTAGAAATAAATCAATTCACTCGATATGATTCTGGAGTGAGTGTCACTCCATGATCGATGGGAGGTGTTTGCACTGCACAAAAGACGCAGACTACCCATCATCCCATGTGGTTCTCCAAAGCTTATACCTCACAACACACAAGAGGATTAGAGAGGACGGTGAGAAAGATGGGAGGCGTAGATCGTCTGGCTTCCCTCACCACTGACAGGCAAGGGAGGCAGAGGGAGGCGGTGAGAGAGAGAGAGAGAGAGAGAGAGAGAGAGAGAGAGAGAGAAGGATGTGTGAGGTGATTTGAAAAAGGAGAAAGAACGAGAGAAAGAACAGAGGAACAGGAGGTGTGTGTGTGTGTGTGTGTGTGTGTGTGTGTGTGTGTGTGTGTGTGTGTGTGTGTGTGTGTGTGTGTGTGTGTGTGTGTGTGATGTGCGTTTTGCCTCCTTTGGGACAGACAGGTCTTTGAATTCTGTTGCTGCTGCATAATCCAGCAAAGTCTCCCAGGAGAAGTGGGACAGGCAGGTGCCCGATGCAAGCGAGACAGATGCCCTAAGATATGATGAGAGCGAACGTGTCCGAAAGGTTTAAATGAGTAATGAGGTGTCGTGAATTTTCACTTTTTTGAACTGGGTCTAAAAATCTATGCAATTTAGCTCAAAACTTCATGTCCAGTTAAAGGGATGCACAGGCCACGGGCGTGTGAGCGTGCGCGTGACGCAGCGAGTGCTGTGTCATTAATCTGGGTGTAATCACTACATTTATGTTCCTGCATGAGGGGGCTGCGCTCGCCTCTAATCCATTTCTACATCCCTGCGTCTCTCTCTCATTACATCACTCTCTGACCTTTGCACTGCAGTGGCAGCCTCAGCAGCTGGCCGGGGCTGGGAAACAACAAGCGGCTCGCTTAGCGGAGGAGCAACACATCCGGTGCAGTGCCCTGGCTCTGCCAGGCCGGGGAAACCAGGAGGAGCGGGAATCATAAAGAGTGGCATTAGACACAAATAGCTGTATCTGAATACATGCGAGAGGCTGCGGTTTCACTCGAGGATCAGATTCACTATAAATAGAGGAGGATGAAATATGAATGCATGGAGCTCCAGTGTCAGGGGTAGTAGCGTGGATTCCTTTATACCAGTTGTAATGCAGGAGATCCCGGGAGATTTTTATAGCTGAGAGAAATGGATATACCGAATTCAAGGACTTGTATTTAATGAAGTAAGCAACCAGTAAAATCATCTATATTCCACTGGACTGAGGAGGCTGAGCTGAAACTCATCTCTTTGTCAGATCAATATTCCCACCCTGATAATTAATCTGTCTCTCTCTGGCTCTGTCTAATAAGCTGCATTGGACCTAATGTTTTTATTTGAATGTGGAAAGTAGAACCTTTATTAAACTGGAATATTTTGATTAAGACAACATGTGTAACCTCCCCGCCACAGTATGAGATAAGAGATGCACATGGCAGCCTACCGGCGAATCAGTCAGGGGCTCCAGACTCAAAGCTGCTTTTACAGACGCTGCTCGAGGCGGCGAGGCACCAACAGATGTTGCAGCTGCCAAGACAACACGGGCAAGGTGAGGATTTACTGAATATGACGGAGCTAATTAAAAGTATTAAGCAGATTGTTCACCCTCTGTGACATTTTCAGAAACATCCTCCAAAGCATCTTGTAAAACACTAATACTTTGTAAATGACTTAAAATGAGTGGCCTCATGAGTGAAACCTCCCTGATTAATCCCACATGGAGCCGTACAGCAGGTATGAGTGTCCATCAAATGCTGTTTCACAAAAACCTTCGTCATATATTCACATTCCGTCCTTTAAAACAGCTTGTATTCATTCGTTTGTTGGAGATTTGCTCGAATTCATTTATCTCACTGGCCCTTAAAAAAGGAACTGAATTTACAGCACCGGTTGGAGCAGACATGAAAACACGAAACAAGTCAGCTATGAAATTAATTCTTCCAGCGGAGTATCACTTTTACAAAAGGTGTCAGATACTGTTATACTGTGTGTCTTTGTCCGTGCCATCTCACACAATTACGCATGTGAAAGGAAGGTTAACACTTTTCATTTTTTGTCTCATTTATTTTGAGGATATCCTCATGATTTTCAAGTTAAAACATAATCTATGATTGGTTCACATAGGCATGGCTGACACCCGTACTTTCATGTGTAGGTTTATGCAACATGTACAGCAGGTAAGATGATCTATTAACCTATTGTTTGTTACTGTCACTTGTTACTTCGGATTTTCTGTGATCCGTCACGCCGCGTTTGTTCCATCGCTACACTTCAGCCCAAAGTTCCATTTTGATTCATGGACTTCTGGGTATTCACAATTTAATGGATTCATACATTTTTCACATCAGCTTCAAATCACATTCATTTCTTTGTCAAAGGCAGTGGCAAGCATGCATTAGATGTCTGACTGGCTACCAGCACTGGAAATACATAAGACAGTGGAGTGGAGGGGGAGGCAGAGTATAAATGCCTGGATGAGCATGAATTCTTTATCCTCTATAGGTCCGTAAATCAAACTCGGCGCTACATCAGAAGAGGGTTGATCAATACCAGCACACCAACCCAGGTTTCAGTTATTTATTCTCATGTTCGAGCGTAGGAAAGGAGAAAAAAAAATGGGATGTTACACAAACAGCTGCATGATACTCAGGAAGTGCCCGAGCGGAGAACACGTGTTTGAGTTGAGCTAAACCTGGGAATTGATTTCTTACTCATAATTTAGCAGCCCAGCCCTTCTGTGTTGGAGAAACAGGAGATTTGCTGAAACAGGTGTATTTTTATGGCACTTACACTTCAAGTTGAGCTGCATGAACGTGAAACAAACTATCCTCGAATAGGGCTGTTCAAGGATTATATGAGACATCTTTTTTCTTGCAGGGAATGTATCAGGCGCCAATAACACTGTAATGTGTGTGCATTATAGCAGCAGGCAGCTGGGGGCCTGTGGTTGCTGGTGAATATTTGATGAGAGAATGGATCCTCACCCCAGGCAGGTTGAGTACAGCGTGCATACTCAATCGCACACACAAACACACACACAGACACACACATATGTACACACACACACCAGGTGGTACACTCAGTCTGTTGTTCCACGGTCTTATGCCAGGCAGGCAGGTGCCAGGTACAGTGATATTAGAATATATTTCATTAACTCCCCTGTGAAAAACACATCAGAAAGGAATGCCTCTATACTCTATATGGTTCACAACTTAGAAACTAATGACACACACACACACACTCTACAAAACACAGAAGTCGATCTTCTGTTTTTTCACTAGCAGCTTTCAAGTGGTAAGAGAGGAATACTAAGAGAAAAGGGGGAAGAACAAAGATGTCGAGGGATTGAGCGGTTACAAATGCACTGAACCGTTCGTTCATATCCAGCTCTAACCACTGGCATTCAACACTAAGAGGATCACACCAGAGTTTTTTAGTATTGAAGCACTTTCATAACGAGTCTTTTTTGTGCTGTATGTGACTGGAGTGCAGACTTTTTAAATGAATGCGCACTTATAGCTGCATTAGCATAATTTAGCATAGCGCCGCTTACACATCTGTCGTTACAAAACAATCAGACCCGATGTTTGTGTTGATTGATTACAGCCAATTTCAAGCCTCTGCAACTTGTTTTTCAGACTGTGGTGAATATAAATGTAAACCAGGCCGAAGGTGATAGATAAATATAAACACTGAAACACTATAGTTTCTATTTAAAATGGTTTACAGTGCTATCAATTGTGTATGATAAGTAAACCCTGATGGTATATTGACTTTTAGATATTAATAAATTGATTAACTCATCATATCATTGGAATATTCCAAAACTGCAACACTGTGAACCTTTAATAACAATGCTATTGAATGCATTTGAAAGGAACACATGCTTTATGGGTGCAGGACCGTCCTCCTCTGACACTGTACACTGGCAACGCCGCAGTCCTCGGGTACTCGGAAAACCCCATCTTCTTTTACACCTCTTCAATTATAAACAGCCTGCTGTCTAGACCTTATCACAGCACCTCTGCAAACATTATGATGTCCATCTATCTGCAGAACAGGCGAACAGCAGCGTGAACACATTTTGTCTGCGCTCTTTCCATCACCTTCCGATACTACAGGCCACTAATGACAACGAGATACAGTGCGACTGATGCAAGAGATGTAAGAATGTCTAACTCATGACCTTGATACTACCAGTGAAGGACATTCGGAATGTGTTCACCCTCCTTTTCTATTTGAAACATTATTAATTCACCCTCCCTCTCCATCCCTTTCCTCACATCTGCCAGTGGCTTATTTATCCCATCTGCACTATTTTTATCAATCAAGTGTCCTCATTTCTATTGGGCTAGATGTATTTTTTTTATTCCGTCCAGTCTCATTTTCATTCCCTCCTATGCTTCTCTCCTTTGCCGGTCTGACACTGATCAGCAGTGATTTTCTGCTCACTGATTTGTAGGATTTGGGGGGCGTGAGCTGAGTTATCCTCAGAATTCTCCCACGACACGGCAGCAGAGGGAGGGGCTGCTGGGAAAAGCGGAATAAGAATAGGAGATGTCGCGATGAGGATGCACCCTGTGCCTCTTGGACGCTGTTTCTTTAAGAGTATTTTTAGTGTGGCAGATAGCTGTGGTCACTCGTCAGGAATAAAAAAAAAAGACTGGGTGGCTTTGGAGACTAGAGCAGTGGCCCTTGCATGATGCTGAGTGAGAGCGGGAGAAGGGAAAGCACAAATCATGCTCCCAGGTGACACACAGCAGACTGCCAAGGCCTGGTTACCCCACCTGTGTGTCATGCACATTCTAATACAATCAAGTTATCAGTCAATTACATCGTTGGAACACTTGGAATGTGTGACAAAGTACTGGCTTGAATCTGCACATGAATAACCAGGTGTTTCAAGGGGTGTTATTTTCTGTGCACTTTACTTAATTTAATTTAAGAGCCACTCACTCAGACAGTGAGCCAATATATTCTGGCAACAAATATAGTAAAAACAATATGATGTATTATGTGACATAAATTAAAGCTCATCTTAAATTCTATACATTTTGCTACTGTTGATGTGAATTTCCTATTTGTCGTTTTCTAGTTGGCGCATCTCACCGGTCTTTTGGTTCCATCTAGAGAGTTTCGTGAGTCAATTTTTTCCCCTCCTCTGGGCAGATATGTAAATTTAATGACACTGGCAAAGTGTGTGTGATCGGGTTACTGTATAGATTACATGGTGACCCTGCCAAACACACAGGCACACAGACCTAGAGACCTAGAGAGAGAACCGCACTGCACCTCCATGCAGGCTACCGCACGACACTGCTCCGGCTCCACTCCAGAGAAAACCATGCCGGGGAAAAACTGCTTTGCCTTCCTCAAGGGCCAGCGTCAGAGGTGTGTGCTTTTGCAAAAAAAGTTCCTGTACCAAGATACTTTTGAAAAAAGACGATTGGAAGTAGCTGTCTGGATTATACTGTGGTGGAAAGTGTAACCTCAACCCTGAGAATTACAGCTGCGGGAGTTAGAAAACTGCTCGGCAGCATTATGCTCCAGTGTGTCGGCTTAATTAAAATGAGAGTGAGATAAGTACTGCTTCTGAGCACTGTTTGTTTGAGAGTGTTTGTGTATGATAGAGCTGGATTAGAAAAAAGGAGAGAGAGAGAGAGAGAGAGAGAGAGAGAGAGAGAGAGAGATGGGTGTGTGGGTGCTGGGTTCAGGCTCAACTGTGCATAGAAGAATACCGATAGTGTATGAATGCGATGTCTTTCTAATGGTGAATGCCTGAGTGAGCAGAAAGACAGTGCTGCAGAGAGCAGCACCACAGAGGCGTCTGGTGAGCTGTCAGACGGGCCGTGCCCTCCTGTCTATATTGATGTTTGGAAAATGGAAATCGGGGAGATGTACACACACAGTTAGCATCGATGGCATCTGGATTTGTCCCAGGGCAGCAAGGTGGGCTTGATGGCGTGCGCTGATGCCTCTTAGCAAAAAGCTCCTGATGGGTTCAAACCCATGTGGGTTTCCTCCCACAGTCGATGGTGCAGGTTAGCTGCACTGCAAATTCATCTATTTAAAGGCCTGTAGGTATTTATGTATTTGTCAGTATGTGCCTCATCTCTATGAACAGATTCTGTAGGTGAATATGGGTGCATATTCACATTTGAGCAGGCTGTGGTTGCTCATAGATAAACAGTCCATTTGTAGAGCAAAGGATGCGAAACTCTGCCTTTTTTTAATTGATCTGCATTCATATGCAGAGAGCTGTTTATAGAGATTAGCCAAAATTTTCGTCCCAACCTAGAACACCCAAAAGTATCGCTGATATTGTTTTGGGAGGAGAGGTCAAACATTTTATATGTTCTAGAAGACTCTTAATCAAATAAATCCAAACAAGCTACATCTGGTTACCTTCTGTCTCTTACTAGTATACTGCTAAATTGCACTACAGACAAAGAAGCAGAGTTAGTGACGATATCCATCTCCCGAAACTCCTTAATTCTGGGTGTTTTCTCAAGGAAACTGCTTAAATGAAAAAAATAAAATGATACTAAAAAGGCCTTTGAGAGAAATGATATCTCTGTCCCGCATGTTAATTCACTCCGAACACATGTGGTGAGGCAGACAAAGAAACCTGCAGGCGAAACGTGTTTTAGCATCCAACCTTTTCAAATTGTTCCCCATGACTTGAATTCATTTCACTGCTCGGCACACAGGAGCAAATGATCACTTCGGGGGTTCTTCTCTCTGAACGACCGAGTGATGCTGTTTAACTCTGTGATGCTTCGGCTGACGTGCGACTGCGGGGTCTACGTCTGGTCTGGCGTTATCAGAGGGTGTGTGGGAGAAAACACGATTTGTGACAGTGGGTATTGTGTCCTTATTGCATTTAAACTGACAAGCGGAGGGAGATCAAAAGAAAAGAACATGATGGTGCCGCATCTGGTGACTGCCGCCCGTCCCACAGTCGTACGCAACAGTGTAGCTTGACAAACACCACTCACTCGTACAGCAGGATGAAAGCAGTTTAACAACATCACAGAAACGTCAATGATTAACAGATTTTTTTTGTTTAAAATGACAACCGTAAAAAAACAACAGTCACGGATCCCTCTCAAAATATGAAGTGGTCCACGGCTTACACAAAACATCGGTTACATCTCCCCAACAGATAATTAGCAATGACATGTCGGGACATCATCCTTGATTGACAAGTTCTATTCGGAAAAAACAGGACGTGGATGTTTGATGACCAGATGAGGTAGTCATCAGCAGTCAGAGACTACTTAAAGGATTTCCTTCCGAGTGCAGAGCTACAGCCTCTTTCCCCAGATGGAGATTGTGCTGATGAATGTTTCCTGTGTGTCTGCAAGCCAAATCCGCCGCTTTCCAAACCGAGACCGGAGCTATTCTGCCGCTCACGCATCACGCATGACGTAACTGTTCCACACGCCCACACACCACTTGCTCTCCATCCTTCCCACACATCACATTCCAGCTTGCCACGCACCGAAGAGGAGTTGGTCCGCTGTATATTGTGTGGAAATTAATATGCAAATGTGGTGAATGACTGATGATAAATAATCATAGCGAGGGAATTGTCGTTTTTCTGGCAGAGGGGTGATCCGTAGAGGTGAGGAGCTTTTTTTCTTCTAATTTTACTGGTGGAATCTCCTGTTGCTTTTATATCAAGTTTGCTAAACCCAGATTATAATCTGTAAACCAATTCACAGGAATTGCTATTCATGCTACTTATGTAATATGCGAGTTCTTACAATAGAATTTTACATTTTAAAGAGTTGTATTAAGATACTGATGCTTCTCGAGGAGGTTTATGGTAATCATTAGGATGTCAATTCATCTGGCCTGAGCAGGAAGGAGAAAATAAAACAGCAGCCCGTTTTGTTTATCAGTCTGACACGGGATGAGATCGCCCGGATTGTCTCTTCACATATCACATCTGTTCTGCAGAGTAATGCCAGACTGAGAGGGCCTGTGCCAAAAGAAAAGACAGGTTGCTCAGGCTGAAGTGGTGCTTTGTGCCTGTGGGTGTTCACTTCCTGTAACATACATCTCCATTAGGCTTTCTGTAAAACTAAAATGCAAACAGCAGCAACAACTTTTTAATTCAGGCCCGAGAGGAATTGTCTAGACAGTGTATGGACCATGGAAGCATAGAATTCCGCAATGAATTATCTTATATGTCATTACCTTTGTGTCCAGACATTTTGTCTTTACACATAAACTTATGAACTCCAAAACCAGGAGCTGTGTGTGTTACTTCTGGCATTTTGTGCACGCTGTAGGAGGAATGTCTGTATGGATGGAACAGTTTGCTAGGTTGACAGAAAGTAAGAAATAGGAAAAGGCAATTTTAATGGTGGATCTGTGATGTTTTGCTAAAATAAGTTGTGTAACTCTGAGTGCTATAGAGCGAAACAGTGACCGCCCACTTTTGGAACGGCTCTGGTTGTGGAGGTAAATTTCACATTCATTTTATCCATTGATGTTTCATAAAACCCTTTTATGTTTTAAGCCTGAGACCAGGCCGACCAACTACGAGGTCAGAAGGCAAAGGTACAAGACGATGTATTTTAATATCTTAAGAGTGAAGGAGCTATGCATCCCATAGAACATTGCAAATTATTCATTTTCAACTACTTCCAGCGAGCTTCCTTAATGTTGTTGTTGATACAGTGTTGGAATGCATGACAGTTTGTGTCGTGAATGTACGTATATAGTGTTTTTTAGCCGATCATAGCCGAAATTATTTTCATCGTTGAACGGTAACCATGAGTTCCACTAATCAGGGATTCAGCTATTACACTCGAGGATTGTGGGTAGTGTAGTACCTTGGATGGTTGCAATATTATGGCTGTTATTATCAAAATCTCTATTCAGAAAATGAAGCGTATTTTACGTTCCGGAACCAAGCTGTTGAGCTGTATAGGCCCTTTACATATACGATTTAAGATTAGGATTGAATGATGAACAATATTTACTGTTTCATCATTTCAGGTATAATACAAAATAACTTGTAAACATAACATATAACAAACAACTCACAAATAAAATACAAAGGAAAGTGAAGGTGATCTGAGCTTATACTTAATATGATGTAGTTCCCATTTCTCAGCACACTGGGAGCATTAGCACATTATCCCTCTCTGATCACCACGGTGACATTTCATATATGTCAACGCTAGCAGAGAAAATGTGCAGCACATGTCCGCATGTGGGTAAATCTCCAGTCGTTTGTCGCTGATAACGCGTGGCTCCCGGGGAAATAAATCGCCTTGTCCCCTTTAATTTCAATTTCCGTGCGTGATATATATTGTGATCACCTGTCAGACGCGGCGCCTGCGCACTGGGGTGTGGGAGGCGGAGTGGATGCTGATCGCTTTCTATCCGCTGCCTTGTGCCCTCCATCCTTTGGGCGATCAGACACACACGAACCGGGGGGGAGAGGACATCCGAGGAGGTTTATATGTGGCGAGTATGGGGACGCAGATCCGCCGCGGATGAAGGTACGCGCTGCGTCGGTGCCACTGGCACAGTCCATGTCAGTGTTTGACATTGTGACCGTGGAGGGTGACGGATGCTCGGCTGCAGGATGCTTCGAGAGGAGCGGGGGGGACACGGAGGGGATTATAGATGGTATTTCGGGAAATGCCACCGATGGCAGAGATTTTTTTTTATCCGGGTTTCCTCGTTGATTTAAGCTGATTTGAAATAAGTCAGCATTGTAACCTGTACTATGCAGACTATCCCGAAAACTGAGCAGGTCAAGGACACACAAATGGGTGATAATGTGTTTTAAAGCTCCGCTCACCCGTGCGCTAAGAGCTGTCAACACCTCCGACCCTCTGCAGACTGATGTTGTCGGGTCGAGCTGCTTTTTCATTTGGATAAAACGCTGTGGATACATCACATCCACTCATTCAGCGATGGATGAGCGATTACCGCTGGTGGACTGAGCGTAGTAAAACCTTAAATCCAGCTGTCATACACAAGGCTGCATAGGCTAGGAAAAAATACTCATCACAGACCGGTTCTGCCCTTGATGCTGCTTTAAAAAATTTTTTGGTATCAGTAACATATTAACTTGCATGTTTTCGATGGGCCCCTACCCGGATGTGCCTGCAGTTTCTGCAGAGAGAGCGCTAGATTTCCTGTGTTTACTCGTCCTCTTGCTGCTGTAAAACATGTCCTGCATGAGATCCCTCACTCCCCCCCCCCGACAGTCCACCATTTAAGTGCACGGACGTGAGGGAAACCAGGGGGTGTGATGAGTCAAATTCTTTCACAGTGGAAGAACAAATATATAGTATTTCAAACCTGTGATTCCACCTTAAATAGTCTTTTTTTTATTAATTGTGTGTGTAGTACCCAGGTCTGTTGCACATTGGTCCATGTTGTTGCTTTCTGAGAGGAACAGACGTTTGTAAAGGCTGCGATGCTCTGACTCTGTCCATGGTCCTGAAAGCAACAGCTGGAGCAGAGTAAATCAGAAGGAGGCTGAATCATTAATGGCTTTCTCTGTACAAAGGCGACCATTGCTATGCAAATGATGATCGTTTCAGCTGGAATGAGAGTCAATTCTATTTATCAGACACTGTGCTGTGGCTCAGACGACGTTTCTTTACATTTGCGCTGCATTCGCATGTTAATTATATCGTAAAATGCGCTGTTTACGGATTTAGATACAGATGCACCATCTAACAGCAGCATGGCATTATGTAACACACTGATGCTCCTAAGTTGATTATAATCTGTCTTATTTTGGGTAGGGATGATCAAACCTCAATTCTAAACTTAAATAGTGAATCAGAGGGTACGTGATTTCATGTATTGTTTTCCTTCATCCAAAAAACAGGCCATTTAGTTAACAGCCCTGGCTCACGCAGTACTGTAAATGTGCTTCACAAATGATCACACTCTTTTGTCTTGTTCCCTCTTATCTCACACTTCCTCTCTCTGTGTTTCTCGTGCATTCAGGAAGTCTGGTGTAGATGCTGAGCCGGAGGAGAGCCCAGGGAGCAGCAGCAGCAGCAGCAGCACAGGGGCTGTAGATGCCCTCTCAACAGCCCCTGCCCAAGTCCCCCCACAGGCCTCTGTGGGAGAGCCAGGACAGAGAGGAGACAGCTCCTGCTCTGACTCTGACAGTCCCGTAGAGTCCAGCTCCAGCGAGGAGGAGGAGGAGGACAACGAGGAGGAGGAAGAAGAGGAGGAGGAGGAGGAGGAGGAAGACCCAACTATGTTCTCTTCAAAGTTCCTCAGTGGGGCCAATCCCCTCAATGCTGTGTCCTCCGCTGTAAATAAGTTTGGCCTATTTGGAGATGATGGGGAGGGGGATAAAAATAAGAAAGCACCTCCCCAACAGGGAGTGAAGCCATCTGGAGAACAGCAGCCAGGAGCAGGCCCTGGCAAAGTCCCTCAACAGCAGCAGGGACCCCAAAAGTCAGGCCAGGGGCCCCCTATGCAAAAGAACCAGCAAATTCCTAAACAAGGGTCACCACAGCTGCACGGGAATGGAAAGGCTGGACTCCCAAACAAGCCTGGTGGGCAACAAGCTGCTCCGAAGGCAGGGGGACAGCCTGAAAGCCAGCTTAAAGGGGAGCCACAAAAAGGTCTACCTAAGGGCCCAATGCAGCAAGGGTCACCTAAGCCTGGAGCTCATCAACAGATTCTGCCTAAGAGTGGAGCACAACCAGAATCTCCAAAGGCACCATCTCAACAACAGGTTCCACTGAAGACAGGGATGCAACAACAAGGGCCGGCAAAGTCTGGTGCACAGCAGCAAGAACCAGCAAAGACTGGGCTGCAAGGCCCCTCAAAGGTTGGGCCACAACAACCTGGCTCGCAGCAAGGGTCACCTAAAGTAGGACAGCAACAGCAGGTGTCACTAAAAACTGGACCACAACCACAGGGCTCACCTAAACTTTCACAGCAACAGCAGGGCTCCCCAAAAGTTGCACAGCAACAACAGGGCTCATCGAGGGCAGGACAGCTGCAGCAGGGCCTCAGGACTACAACCCAGCAGCCGTCCTCTGATAAACCTGGGCCTCAGCAACAGGGCCCCAAGGGACCTGGTACACCTGGCCAGTCCCGGGCAGGGTCTTCATCACCTGCAACAACCAAAGCCGGATCTCAGTCAAAAGGAGTAGCTAGGTCCCTTTGCCCAGTGTGTAAAACAACAGAACTTAATATGCATACCAAGGAACCCCCTAACCATAAAACCTGCACACAGTGTAAAACTCAAGTGTGTAGCTTTTGTGGCTTCAGCCCTCCAGACTCCGATGTAAGTAGTGGTTTGAAATTTTGCTTTTATAAAATAACTTTAACATTTTCATGTGACTATGATAACTAAATGTGCATGTATTTCATGTCTGTGATGTGATAGTACAGCACAAATCCTATGCTACTAACGTGATGTAATCTATTTGATTGACAACGATTCAGTGCAGACTAATTGGTGAAAGGTCATTCAATGTGAAGCGTTGCTTATCTAATATGATTTAGATTTACTGTTACACACTACACCTACAGTATTAGTCACTACAATTCTATGCAAACCTTCCAACACTGCTCTTAGGCTGTCTTAAAGAAATTTAAAATTAAGCATTTTATGTTATTTGAGATGCAATGTTATTATTAAATGTATTTATCATTTTCTTGAAATTTATTGACATCAGTTTTTCAATGTCAAAATCGATGTATTTCTTCCTTTTTATAGGGTCGTGAGTGGCTTTGTCTTACCTGCCAGATACAGAGAGCTCAAGGGACTTCTGAACCACCAGGACCTCCCATGAAAAAGCCCACACCCAGCAAAGTTCCTCCTGCTCAGAAGCAGATGCCATCTCCTGCTGCACCTGTCAAAAAAGAGATGTCCTCACCTGGTTCACCTCAGAAAATGCAGTCTAATGTTCCGGCCAAGGCTCAAGCTGCTAAGGGACCAGAGAGTCAAAAACAGGCCAGTCCAGCACCTGCTCAGAAAATGACACCTGAGATCCAGAGAGCAGCTGGGTCTCAAAAACCGGACCTGACTAGTCAAACTGGACGTAAGCAAAGCAGTGCCACCCCGGCTCCCAAGCAGGAGTCAGGAACTTTATTTGGCTTTGGTGGTGCTAAAACCGAACCTGCAAAGACTCAAGAGTCAGTGACTGGGAAAATGTTTGGTTTTGGTTCCATTTTCAGTTCTGCTTCTACTCTGATGGCCTCATCTGTTCAAGCTGAGCCCAAATCCACACCACCGGTTTCTCCTAAAATGCAGCCTGCGAAGGAGACCAAACCAACGTCTGTCCAAATGTCAGACCAAGACAAGAGAAAAGTGCCAGCCCAGCAGCAAAAGGCGAATCCAGCAGGGCAGGGCAAAGTGGAAAAGGTTCCATCTCAGACTCCACAGGCTTCCCACAATGCTCCTAAAGCAGGCCAGTCCACTTGTCCACTCTGTAAGGTTGTGCTCAACGTGGGCTCAAAGGATCTTCCCAACTACAACACCTGCACTGACTGCAAAAGCTGTGTCTGCAACCAGTGTGGATTTAACCCCATGCCAAATGTTAAAGAGGTAAGACTGGTAATATGTGTTCAATTAGCTGGATTGACAGAGTTCCACTACAGTTTGTATATCAGTGGCATAATTTAGAAACATTTTTTCTCATAAAATTGTATGACCAAAATAGTATGACATGGCATTTACCTACGCCAAGGCCAAATAATCCTAATATATAGTAATATAAGAAGAAAATAGCCGGATAAATTTCTAATTTACTTTGCAATTTCTATTTTGCAATGTTGAGGAAAGTGATTAAAACACCTGGATCTGCCACTTTAACCAGATCTGCTTTAAATATGATGCAAATCAATCCTGTACATTTTGCATAATCCTGCTAAAAAATAAACAAACAAATCCCCACATGTGAAAACCTAAACCCTTCAGTGGAGCTAATAAATTGCACCATGCCAATTTAATCTCCATCAAAATTAGAGTGGTGTTTGCCTTTTTTTTCTGTGCAAGCCATCACGACATCCAGTCCTTGGGCTAAATTTGCAGAATCGCAAAGACATCTTCACTCCATATCCTACTCACACAGCCTCTAGTCTCTAAATAGTGAGGAGACTGTGTGTCAAACCCTTTGACAAAACCCTGGAAGATGAGCACTGCACTCACACAAAGAAGAAACTCTGCACATCTCGAGTGGCACTTGTGTCTTTCCCTTTAGTCTTAAAATACGCTATGAAAGGAGATTATTGTTTTGAAATAAGATTAGTGTTTTTATAGAACTCAAAGAGACAATTGGTGCATTGAAAATAGTTTTAGCTTTATTTTTCGATCTACACACACTGTTAAACACTGTTTCAGGAGTTTAGTCAAAGAGACTTGCTAATAAAGCTTTATGAAACACACACACACACACACACACACACACACACACACACACACACACACACACACACACACACACACATATATAGGGTAACTGGACATGGCATCTTCCAGGTTATCTGATGCACAAAGGACTTGACACTTGACTCTGAAATTCAATGCACACTTAGTTACTACAGTTAGTAGGCTAGGGGCCAAGGGCAGCCCAAGGCTACTGCTGATATTGCTGCAACCTATGGCTAAAACAGTGGTGAACCAAGATCAGGATAATGGGATCATTCTGTGCTTTTAGCAAACTCTCTGTGAGAGTGGATGTTTTGATATAAACCACTAAAACACTGTCATTACTGTCACGTTGGCTTTATAATTTGTAGGTTAAACAAGTGGCGGGGGTGCAGGGGTGTTGTGTTTACTCTCACAGTTTTGTATTTGGACAATTAGTTGACTAAATTTAAATTGAAATACATTCCATTAAATACGGATATCTGATGTGCAGTTTTCTTAAATGCTGTGCTAAACAGTTGATTCTAACCAAAACAAAAACAAGGACCAGGCTGTGTTGTGTTTTTGCGTTGTGTTTGTCTTCATACAAATTGACAACATTAGATGTGTCCCACCAGCCCCATTACTGCAAGTAAATATTCCTGCCAATCTAAATTGCTGTGTATCGCTGCTTACAGAGTGTGCTCCCTGTCTTCCATATGCATGATGCACTATTACCATGTGGTTTTTGCTGTATATATGTAGGTGTGTTATTCTGTTCAGAACAGGGCACCTAAACCCCTAAAAAAGTATCATCATTTTTTAGCTTTTTAGCTATGATTATAAGTATGGTAACTAAAACATGCATATGTATAATTTGTGTATTTCTTGTTTTTTAAAGGGGAAGGAGTGGCTGTGTTTAAACTGCCAGGTCAAACGAGCTACTGGATCAAGTGAACCCCAGAAAGACGCATCTTTGGTCACTTCATCTTTAAAAAAGACAACTACACAGCCAACACTTCTTAATAAGTCAGCACCAGGCAGTCCTCAGAGAAAAGGGTCGACACCAGCAACACAATCAGCCAAGGCTGAGGTTGCTAAAGTACCAGATGTCCGTAAAGAGGCCAACCCAGCTCCTGGTCAGAAAACACCTCAGGAGAGCAGGAAAACTGGTCCTCAGAAACCCCCAGAACAGACAGGCCAAACTGCACAAAAGCAAGGAAATGCCACTGCAGTTAAACAACAAGATTCAGGAGGCTTCTTTGGTTTTGGTGGTTCAAAGAGTCAAACTGATGCTGCAAAACCTGGCGAGTCAGTGGGCGGAAAGATGTTTGGTTTTGGATCCTCCATCTTTAGTTCTGCATCCACTTTGATTTCCACAACTGTTCAAGATGAGCCCAAGTTTACACCACCAGTCTCTCCCAAAATTACACCCTCAAAGGACCCCAAATCCCCCAGGAAACCAGATCACCAAGAGAAACAGAAAGAACCCCAGCAGGCCAAGATTCCTCCATCAGTACAACCGAAAGACGACAAAGCTCCATCAAAGCAATTATCAGCATCCCCACTCATTTCCAAAGCAGACCAGTCTACCTGTCCTCTCTGTAAACTGGAACTCAATGTGGGCTCTAAAGACCCTCCCAACTATAACACCTGCACAGAGTGCAAAAACGCTGTATGCAACCAATGTGGATTCAACCCCATGCTAAATGTTAAGGAGGTAAGACTATACGAATACTGTAGAAATGACTTAAAACATAATTTTTTATATTATTAATAATTTTGAATCATATGTTTCAATCAACTGATCTGCATTTTTCTTATTTATTGTTTGCCCTGATATAGGTGAAGGAGTGGCTATGTCTCAACTGTCAGATGCAAAGAGCACTAGGAGCATCAGAGCCTCCAGGAACCCCCATGATGAAACATCAGACCACACCAAACAAAGTTATTGCATCTGCCAATTCTCCAAAGAAGGAGAGTCACCAAGTAGACAAATCTCAGAAGACAGACATTCCAAAACCTGCCGAAACTAAAATAAATGAGGTCTCTGCACAAGTCTCTCCTCAGAGGAAACCATCAACTCCAGCAGAGCAGGCAGCAAAGGTGGAAGTTGTGAAAGGACCAGTAAGTCAGAAACCGGTCAGCCCAGCTCCAGGTCAGAAAACTCCACAAGATGGCCAGAAGACAGGTCCTCAGAAACCGTCACAACAGACAAGCCAAGCTGGTCGTAAGCAGAGTAGCAGTGCGTCAACTACACAAGAGGAATCTGGGGGGTTCTTTGGATTTGGTGGTTCTAAAGCTCAACCCGATGCTGCGAAGCCTGCTGAATCACTGGGTGGGAAAATGTTTGGCTTCGGTTCTTCCATCTTCAGTTCTGCATCAACGTTGATAAACTCAGCTGATGAATCCAAAACAACACCACCAGTTTCTCCCAAGATGCCTGCTGCGTCGGCAACCAAATCCCCTCTTGCTCAGAGACAAGGGCAGGAGAAGAAATCTGAGCAAGTCCAACAGCCCAAGGCCTCTCCATCACTACAGGCCAAAGTAGAGAAAGCTCCACCTGAGCCTCCAAAGGGCTCAGCCGCTTCCCCAGCTATTCCCAGAGTAGGGAAATCGACCTGTCCTCTCTGTAAGGTGGAACTCAACTTTGGCTCCAAGGAACCTCCCAACTACAATAAATGCACAGAATGCAAAAACACTGTCTGTAACCAATGTGGATTTAATCCAATGCCAAATGTTACAGAGGTAATAATAGCACGGATTCCACACATATCATTTACACCATAACACAAAACTGTAAATGGTCAAACATGACCAACCAATGAACAAAATTACATCATGAACTCTATAAATCAATATTTTGATGCACATTTTAATTTGACTTGTTTTTTCTTGTTGCAGGTTAAAGAATGGCTTTGCCTGAACTGTCAGATGCAGAGAGCTCTCAGTGCATCTGAGCTCACTGGACCTCCTATGAAATCTCACACTGCAGCTAACAAAATTCCTCCATCTGCTGACCATCCAAAAATACCAGTGGAAACTTCAAAGAAGGAATTATTGAAATCTGACAAACCTCCAACGCCTGTTACAGTTCAAAAGGAGGGGTTCACACCAGGTTCTCTTCAGAAGACACCAACTACAGCAGGAACACCGGCAGATAAGGCTACTAAAGGACCAGAGAGTGACACAAAGGCTCGTCCAACCGCTGACCAGAAACCCGGTTCTCAGAAATCAAGTGACCAGGCAAGTCAACCTGTGCTAAAGCAGACGACAGTGGCCCCTGATACACAGCAGAAAGCAGGAAGCCTGTTTGGCGCAAGTGGTCCTGTTAAAGGCCCCGATACTTCAAAAACAACAGAGTCCGTGACTGGGAAGATGTTCGGCTTTGGCTCCTCCATTTTCAGCTCAGCATCCACTTTGATATCATCTGTTCAGGAAGAATCGCGGACTACACCACCAGGCTCACGCAAGATGTCTGCACCAGCACAAGTCTCTCCCAAGATGTCTGCTCTCCCCAAGATTTCTCCAAAAGGCACACCAGCAGTTTCTCCCAAGATGTCGCCAGCAAGAGAGGCTAAAACTGTTACTCCGAAGCCAGAGCAGGAGAAGAAACCAGAGGTATCCCACCCAGGCAAAGAGGACAAAGCTTCATCACAGCCAGGAAAGGCAGCAACAGTGCCACAAATGCCTCCAAATGCAGACAAGGCCACCTGTCCACTGTGTAAGGCGGAGCTTAATATCAGCTCAAAGGATCCTCCAAACTATAACACCTGCACTGAGTGCAAAACCACAGTCTGTAACCAATGTGGATTCAGCACCATGCCTGTAAGTGAGGTAAGCAAATGAAAACATCGACATCCTCTGGGACAAAAAAAGTTATTCACATGCATGTAAAATATATTTTCTGTTAGCACATTTAAATGCTATTGATATTTGTCAATTGATGTATGATCTGTGACGCTTTCACAATGATATAATTAACCCGTAGTGAATGATATAAATTTGTATTTACTATGTAATACTTGTGTTATAAGTAAATATTGTAAATTAATCCATAGCCAACTGTCTACTGTTATTTTCAGGGAAAAGAGTGGTTATGTCTCAACTGTCAGATGAAGAGAGCAGTTGGAGGATCTGAGCCCCCAGGGCTTCCAACAATGAAATCCCAATCTTCACCCGGTAAAGCTCCTTCACCTGCTGCAGTCCAGTTGAAGGATTCCTCCAATCCACCTACACAGATGGACAGTCCAGGCCCTGCTGTGCAAAAGAGAGAGACCTCAGAATCAGTCTCACCACAGAGGAAAGAATCGACACCATCAGCACAGTCAGGAAAACCTGAAACTCATACTTCACAGTCAAAACAAGCCAGCCCAGCACCTCAGGCTAAAACAACACAGGAAAGACAAAATAAAGGTCCAGAGAAGCCACAAAATCAGACAGGCCAACCTGGAAGAAAGCAGAGTAATGTTACTGCAGAAACACAGCAAGAGTCAGGAGGTTTCTTTGGCTTTGGCGGTTCTAAATCTCAACCTGATCCTGCAAAGCCTGCAGAGTCATCAAGTGGGAAGATGTTTGGCTTTGGTTCTTCAATCTTCAGCTCTGCATCTACATTGATAACGTCAGCTGTTCACGACCAGCCCAAGACTACTCCACCAATTTCCCCAAAGATGTCCCCTGCAAAGGGGATCAAATCCCCTGCTGCCCAGAGGAAAGAAGATCAGAAAAATACAGAACAACCCCAGCAGACAAAGGCACCCCCACCGGTACAGGCCAAAGTGGACAAAGCACCATCAGAGCTTCCAAAGGCTGGAGCAGGTTCCCAAGTAGCTGTCAAACCAGGCCAGTCAACCTGTCCACTCTGTAAGGTTGAACTCAACATCGGGTCTAAGGATCTGCCAAACTACAGCAACTGTACTGAATGCAAGAATAATGTCTGCAACCAGTGTGGATTTAACCCTACGCCAAATGAAACTGGGGTAAGAATATTATTTTTTGTACATATTTGTATTTCTTTTTTATTTTAGTGCTGACAAGATGTAGAGAGTTACAATACATTTACTAAAATCATTTATTATGCATGTTTTTGTTATTTTCTTTGAATATTTAACATTTAAATCCAATTTACTCTCCATTGCAAGAGTTACTTTATTCCAGATGTTGAAATAAAACATTAATCCTACTCCATAGTCACCTGAACACAAACCACCTATTAATGGAACCTTTTTTATTTTATTTGTTAGGTGAAGGAATGGTTGTGTCTCACTTGTCAGATGAAACGAGCTCTTGGAGCAGCACAGCCCCCTGGAGATGGTTCTGTCAACAGTCAGATGCTTGCAAAACCTCAAAAGAAAGATATAATCAGTCCACCTGAACGGGAAAAGAAAGAGTCATCAGCACCACAGTCACCCCAAAGGAAAGCGTCTGCAACAGCACAGCCAGCTGCAGCTGAGGGTGCCAACAAGAGAGAGATTCAGAAACAGGCAAGCCCAGTTCCTTCTCAGAAAATGCCACAGGAGCCCCAGAAAATGACAGGTCTTAGTAAATCACCAGACCCTGCAAGACGAACTGAACGTAAGCAGAGTGATGCCACAGCAGTGAAACAAGAATCAGGAGGCTTCTTTGGTTTTGGTGGTGGGAAAACTCAAGTCAGTGCTGCAAAGCCTGCAGAATCATCAAGTGGGAAGATGTTTGGCTTTGGCTCTTCAATCTTCAGCTCTGCATCTACTTTGATGACGTCAGCTGTTCAGGACCAGCCGAAGACTACTCCACCAGTTTCCCCAAAGATGTCTCCAGCCAAACAACTCAAATCCCCTGCTGCCCTGAGGAAAGAAGATCAGAACAAGCCAGAACAACCCCAGCAGACCATGACACCCCCATCAACACAGGCCAAAGTGGACAAAGCACCATCAGAGCTTCCAAAGGCTGGAGCAGGTTCCCAAGTAGCTGTCAAACCAGGCCAGTCTACCTGTCCACTCTGTAAGGTTGAACTGAACATCGGGTCTAAAGATCTGCCAAACTACAGCAACTGTACCCAGTGCAAGAATACTGTCTGCAACCAGTGTGGATTTAACCCTACGCCAAACGAAACTGGGGTAAGAATAGAAACAAATATTCATATTTTTATAGCTTTATCATTTTAGTGCTGACAAGATGTAGAGAGTTACACAACATTTACTAGAATCATTTATCATGTTTAAATTATGCATGTTTTTGTTATTTTCTTTGAATATTTAACATTTAAATCCTATTTAATCTCCACTGCAAGAGGTACTTTATACCAGCTGTTGCAATAAAACAATAATCCTACTCAATAGTTACCTGAACACAAACTACCTATTAATGGAACCTTTTTTTTTCATTTGTTAGGTGAAGGAATGGTTGTGTCTCACTTGTCAGATGAAACGAGCTCTTGGAGCAGCACAGCCCCCTGGAGATGGTTCTGTCAACAGTCAGATGCTTGCAAAACCTCAAAAGAAAGATAGCATCAGTCCACCTGAACGGGAAAAGAAAGAGTCATCAGCACCACAGTCACCCCAAAGGAAAGCGTCTGCAACAGCACAGCCAGCTGCAGCTGAGGGTGCCAACAAGAGAGAGAATCAGAAACAGGCAAGTCCAGTTCCTTCTCAGAAAATGCCACAGGAGCCCCAGAAAACGACAGGTCTTAGTAAATCACCAGACCCTGCAAGACGAACTGAACGTAAGCAGAGTGATGCCACAGCAGTGAAACAAGAATCAGGAGGCTTCTTTGGTTTTGGTGGTGGGAAAACTCAAGTCAGTGCTGCAAAGCCTGCAGAATCAGGAAGTGGGAAGATGTTTGGCTTTGGCTCTTCGATCTTCAGCTCTGCATCTACTTTAATGACGTCAGCTGTTCAGGACCAGCCCAAGACTACTCCACCAGTTTCCCCAAAGATGTCTCCAGCCAAACAACTCAAATCCCCTGCTGCCCTGAGGAAAGAAGATCAGAACAAGCCAGAACAACCCCAGCAGACCATGACACCCCCATCAACACAGGCCAAAGTGGACAAAGCACCATCAGAGCTTCCAAAGGCTGGAGCAGGTTCCCAAGTAGCTGTCAAACCAGGCCAGTCTACCTGTCCACTCTGTAAGGTTGAACTCAACATCGGGTCTAAGGATCTGCCAAACTACAGCAACTGTACCCAGTGCAAGAATACTGTCTGCAACCAGTGTGGATTTAACCCTACGCCAAATGTCTCAGAGGTAAGTGATATTCACTCAAGATATTTCTGTCAACAATGTGTATTCCATATATACACATTTTTATTGTATTTACTTGACACACAAATATATTGCAAACATTTATAAGCTGATCATATGGTTTTCCATCATATAAAAATATAGAAATGCACTCTGTACAAACAGTACAACATGCTGTCAGTTGTATGGGCTATACTTACATTTCATCAAACAAATTTACAGTAAAAGGTTTACAGACATACTCATACATATGTGTTTTTTTTTTCACAGATGAAAGAGTGGTTGTGTCTAACTTGCCAGATGCAAAGAGCTCTCACAGCAGCAGAAACCGCTGAACTTCCACCGATGAAACTCCAGGCATCACCTAACAAAGTGTCCACAGCTGCTGCTGCCCAAACAGACAGCACTGCTCAGCTAAAGACTGATGGTATTTCCACACAAAAAGCAGAAGTGCTAGACAAGAAACAGAAAGACAGCCCAACGCCGGCTGCACCACAAAAAGAAGAAACCAAACTCCTGATTAAAATGGACATAGACCAAACATCAACCACTGCCTCATCAGTTGCAAAAGAGACTGAAGGTACTGTTTCAGCTCCAAAGAAAGAGGAGAAACCTGATTCAACATCTGCACCTCCCACCAAAGTGACAGATGCTGTCGTTTCAGACCTCAAGAAACCACTGCCTGCTCAAGCGTCCCCTGTCAGCACAGATGATGAAATTAGTGCCCAGAAGAAAAAAGAACTCACTCTTGCAACTTCTGTAACTAAAGATGTGTCAGAAAAGAAAGAGGAGAAAGCTGAAACAGTTCAGAAATCAAGTGATCAAATATTAAAGTCATCTGAGGAAGCACAGTCCCTTCGAGCCCTAAACAAAGAATCAAACCTTGTTGAAACATCTCATGCCAAAGCTGCTCAAGCAGCAGCAGCACAGCCAACACAGCAAGAATCAGGGCGGTTCTTCGGCTTTGGTAGTCCTAAATCTCAGCGTGCTGACTCAAAACCTGCTGAGGCAGTGACTGGGAAGGTGATGGGATTTGGTTCATCCCTTTTCAGCTCAGCATCCTCTTTGATAACATCTGCAGTTAAGGAGGACTCCCACACAACACAGCAAACTTCCCGCAAAATGTCTGTCCCTGGGCAAGTCTCTGACAAAATGTCAGGATCTCCGAAGTCCAGCCCGCCAGTTTCTCCAAGGATGACTTCAAAAGAGCTCAAATCCCCTGCTGCCCTGAGGAAAGAAGATCAGAACAAGCCAGAACAACCCCAGCAGACCATGACACCCCCATCAACACAGGCCAAAGTGGACAAAGCACCATCAGAGCTTCCAAAGGCTGGAGCAGGTTCCCAAGTAACTGTCAAACCAGGCCAGTCTACCTGTCCACTCTGTAAGGTTGAACTCAACATTGGGTCTAAGGATCTGCCAAACTACAGCAACTGTACCCAGTGCAAGAATACTGTCTGCAACCAGTGTGGATTCAACCCTATGCCAAATGTCTCAGAGGTAAGTGAGATTCACTCAAGATATTTCTGTCAACAATGTGTATTCCATATATACACATTTGTATTGTATTTACTTTCCACACAAATATATTACATACATTTATAAGCTGATCATATGGTATTCCATCATATACAAATATAGAAATTCACTCCGTACAAACAGTACAACATGCTGTCAGTTGTATGGACTATACTTAAATGTTATCAAACAAATGTACAATAAATGTTTAACATACATACTCATAAATATGTGTTTTTTCTTCACAGATGAAAGAGTGGTTGTGTCTAACTTGCCAGATGCAAAGAGCTCTCACAGCAGCAGAAACAGCTGAGCTTCCACCGATGAAACTCCAGGCATCACCTAACAAAGTGTCCATGCCTGCTGCTGCCCAAACAGACACCATTGCTCAGCTAAAGACTGATGGTATTTCCACACAAAAAGCAGAAGTGCTAGACAAGAAACAGAAAGACATCCCAACACCGGCTGCACCACAAAAAGAAGAAACCAAACCCCTGATTAAAATGGACATAGACCAAACACCAACCACTGCCTCATCAGTTGCAAAAGAGACTGAAGGTACTGTTTCAGCTCCAAAGAAAGAGGAGAAACCTGATTCAACATCTGCACCTCCCACCAAAGTGACAGATGCTGTCGTTTCAGACCTCAAGAAACCACTGCCTGCTCAAGCGTCCCCTGTCAGCACAGATGATGAAATTAGTGCCCAGAAGAAAAAAGAACTCACTCTAGCAACGTCTGTAACTAAAGACGAGTCAGAAAAGAAAGAGGAGAAAGCTGAAACAGTTCAGAAATCAAGTGATCAAATATTAAAGTCATCTGAGGAAGCACAGTCCCTTCGAGCCCTAAACAAAGAATCAAACCTTGTTGAAACATCTCATGCCAAAGCTGCTCAAGCAGCAGCAGCACAGCCAACACAGCAAGAATCAGGGCGGTTCTTCGGCTTTGGTAGTCCTAAATCTCAGCGTGCTGACTCAAAACCTACTGAGGCAGTGACTGGGAAGGTGATGGGATTTGGTTCATCCCTTTTCAGCTCAGCATCCTCTTTGATAACATCTGCAGTTAAGGAGGACTCCCACACAACACAGCAAACTTCCCGCAAAATGTCTGTCCCTGGGCAAGTCTCTGACAAAATGTCAGGATCTCCGAAGTCCAGCCCGCCAGTTTCTCCGAGGATGACTTCAAAAAAAGAGGCCCAACCTCCTGTTGCTCCCGAACAACCTCTGGAAAAGACACCAGAGCAGGCTCAGCAGACCAAGACTCCACCATCAGGACCGACCAAAGTGGACAAAGGTCCATCAGAGCCTGTAAAACCAGAAGCCTCCCAAGCTTCCACTAACGTGGGCCAGTTCTGTCCACTCTGTAAAGCAGAACTTAACATTGGCTCCAAGGATCTACTCAACTACAACATCTGCACTGGATGCAAAAGCAATGTTTGCAACAAATGTGGATTTAGTCCTATGACAAATGTAACAGAGGCAAGTAAATTGACTAAATACTTTACTTCATGTATAATTCATTGCAATCATTTCGCTTATTTGTGAACTAATTTTCCTTGTTCTGGTGTCCTTTGTTGGAATCTAGTTATTTCTTTATAATATCGGTTGTTGTCACTTCCAGTATCTATTGTGAACCAATAGTTAAGGAATATGTCATCAACAAATACAATGATTATCGCTCATGTTTTTTGCTTTGTTCTAGGGGAAGGAATGGCTTTGTCTCAACTGCCAGATGCAGAGAGCACTTGGAGCTTCTGAACCTCCAGGGCTTCCCATGGTAAAACCACAACCTCCACCAAGCAAAAATCTCCCTGCTACCATCCAGAAGACAGAAATCCCAACGCCAGCTCCTCATGAAGACATCCCTAAACCTCCCACAACCAAAAGTGAGCTTGTTACTGTTGTCACCACCAAAGAAACTGAATCTCCGGCTCTTGGTGGTCCAGCAAAGAAAATTGCCCCTGAAGCTGCTCCAACTATAACAAAGACTGGGGAGACACCAACAGAGCAGCCTGGTAAACCCCAGCTGCAGCCTGCAAAGGCTGTGACTTCTACCACTAAATCTGCTCCTCCACCAGATATAAGGTCGGGAAAGCCACCTCCACAGCAGCCTCCAAAAGCCGGGACCTCTCCAGCCAAATCTGTACCCCCAACACCTCAGCCTGCAAAACAGGAGTCAGGAGGCTTCTTTGGGTTTGGTGGTCCTAAAACACAGCCTGCTGCAGCAAAACCTGCTGAGTCAGTAACAGGAAAAATGTTTGGTTTTGGGTCATCTTTCTTAAGCTCTGCATCCACTTTAATAACATCGGCCGTCCAGGATGAACCTAAAACTACACCACCGACTCCACGTAGGTTGTCGACTGCAGCTCATGTCTCTCCTAAAATTACACCACCACCTTCTCCTAAAATGCCACCTGCAAAAGACACCAAGCCACCTGCTGTCCAGAAAACTGATGAGAAGAAACCAGAGAAACCACTGCAGGACAAGACGGTTCAAGTCAAAGTGGATAAAGCTCAATCTGTGCCCCCCAAGGCACCAGCCGACACCCAAGGTGCTCCAAAAGCAGATAAGTCCTTATGTCCACTGTGTAAAGTCGAACTCAACATGGGCTCCAAAGATCCTTCCAACTACAACACTTGCACAGAATGCAAGACGATAGCCTGCAACCAATGTGGATTCAATCCAATGCCAAATGTGGCAGAGGTAATGCACCATTCTCACAACAAAAACAGTAATATTGACAGAATCCATAGTTTTCATACAGCAGTTTTATTCTGTATTTCTATCTGAAATCATAACATTTCACAATATTTTTTAAAGTAGGCTTGATAATATATTATGTGAGCATACACTCAAAGTTGTCAGTGATTAAATCACTGTAATTCTGTCCTGTAAGATATTTGCTCCTTGATTTGTATATCAAAACTGTGTGTTGTCACGTGTTTTTCATCAGTTTTCTATACATTTCTTTTTAGGTAAAGGAATGGCTTTGTCTGAACTGCCAGATGCAGAGGGCCCTAACAATATCCGAGCCCACTGGACCTCCTGTAGCTAAACCACAGCCCTCCCCAAGCAAGGTTTCTACACCTCCTTTGTCTGAACAGAAGACTGTGCCAACATTAGACCAGAAGGATAAATCCACAGAATCTACAACAGTCAAAAAAGAGGTCACTCAAGCAACTCCACACAAGACAGAAGCCCCGAAAGCTGAGCCCCCCCTGCAAACTGCAGTCCAAACAAACGCATCACAGCGAGGTGCTATACAAAAACCACAGGTGGTTTCAGGTACTGAACAAGGACGGGGCAAGGATTTAGCTGTTCAACAGCCGCCTGTTGAGAAAGCCCCACAAGTAGAGCTTTCTCAAATTACAAAACCAGAAGCAAAGGCAGGTTCTGCAAAGCAAGAAGTTGTGAAACCACCACAACAGCCATCAAAGTCTGTGAAGCCTCCTGTGAAATCTGCAGCACCACCGGCCCCGCCTGCTAAACAGGAGTCAGGAGGTTTCTTTGGCTTTGGCGGTCCTAAGACACAACCTGCTGCTGCAAAGTCTGCTGAGTCAGTCACTGGGAAGATGTTTGGCTTTGGCTCCTCTATCTTCAGCTCTGCATCTACACTGATAACCTCAGCTGGTCAGGAGGAATCTAAAACTACACCACCTACTCCACGTAAGATGTCCACTACAGCGCCTGTCACTCCTAAGGCTACACCTCCAGTTTCTCCGAAGATGCCCCCTGCAAAGGAGACCAAGCCACCTGCTGCACAGAAATCAGAGCCACCTCAGCAGACCAAGCCCACTCAACCAGCACAGCCTAAAGTAGAAAAAGCTCCACCAACGCCGGTAAAGTCTACGGAAGTGACCCAAGTTGCTCCTAAGAAAGAACCGTCTACCTGTCCACTCTGTAAGGTTGAACTCAACATAGGATCCAACAATCCCCCGAATTACAACACCTGCACCGAATGCAAGAACTCGGTGTGCAACCTCTGTGGATTTAACCCCATGCCTCATACAGCAGCGGTAAGAGCAACTGTCAGTTTCATATACTTTCTGTCCTGCTTGTGTTTCAACTTCATCCAGAGATTGAGGATAACGGTATTTACATTGTACTATACATCATATGGCAAATATATTCAGGTTTACAATGCAGGGAGCATACAGCAGCATTTTGACATGGAAAGTGTGGAGATTTAGTTTTGGTCATTAGAGGAAAAGATCATTTAACTGGTCAAGATCAAGAGCAATGTCATTATTCTAGCTGTTAATTGTAAAATTCCAATGCAATCAAACACACCATCTTTTCAGCTGGAGTATACAGGCTTCAGTATTTGTTTTTAGTTCTTTGTCTTTTTTGCTTGTCTTTTTAATACTTTGGAATATTCCTCTGCAGTGTAAAGGACGTGAAACTGAGCTTGTTGTTCTGACTTAAAACACAGCTCTCAATAGGCAAAATGTTGTTCCGTTGTTGATTTGATTTTCTTGATAAAAGAATATGAATTATATTCGTTGTTGAATGCCAGATGATGGTGTCGCAGAATGGGAGACCTTGATTGATTTTTCTTTGACCTTGACTTTAAACAGTGTTTAGTGTGTTTTTAGTTAATGTACTGTATTTTAATTATTGGCCTACGTTGAGGGGTTTAAAATAAAAAGAAATAAAAACATAATACAATGCAGGCTACATGGTGGCTGACTGTTGTGACTATCTATCCACTCAAATGGCCAGAATTGTTACATAACAGCTCATTAGAGGGGTGCTCCAGCCGACCAGCAGCACTGGAAATGTATTAAAGTGATTGAGCGTTGTGCAACAGCATTAGTGGAATGGGATCTGCTGCCGTAGCAGGCCAGGGACCAGGGAATCTCTAGTCCCCGTGAGAGGTCTTAGATGGCAAAGCCCTTTGATATGCCAATACAGTGGAGGGGAAATGGATTATGTCCAACACAACACGTCGGAGAACATTAGAGCAGCAGACATTGCCTTCCAATCCATCTGCTAACTAACAGTGCAGCTTCATGTACTTCAACAATTTCCCCTACATATTATGTGGGTGTTAGTAAAACACATGTGTACTTGCTTTACCTACGTGAGTCATTGGTGAAATAGCTGTGTGTCATTTAAGATCCTGTATGTATGGTGCACTGATACGTCCAACAGCCTTTTGCCCAAACAGCTCACATTTGCATTTGGGTCATATTAACAGTTTTTTCTTAGATCAGTAGAGAATTATTTCAAACACTGAGCTGCAAGTATTTAAAATGCAATTGTAATTGGATCATGTCCGACAACAGTGTCAGTCATTTCACTTGATGTCTTTAAATAACGTTATTTTGATGGCCATGCTTTCCTATCACTAGAGAGAGTTATTTTGTTAATCAGTGGAAGACACAACAGATGCGTGTGTTTAAGTCTTGCATTCTGGGAAAGACTAAGTATTTGTGCCTGACAGTTGTTTTTATGATAATGGAGGACAACGTTTTTGCATTTCAGTTGACTGTTAGAAAGGGAATGTGAGCACTATTCCCCCACCACCCATTTCTTATTTATGCCAGTTTCCCAGTCACACTTACGTAATTGACACTTCTCACATTTTTCTTCTTTTCGTGGACACCACACAGGCGAAGAGCCCGAGGGTAGATGTTAGATGGGGGAAGGGACAAACATGGATGATTGCTGCTGTGTGTACAACATGGATTCATTTCTCATAATAACTGAAGCAAACAGAAATAGCTCGGCCTTAGCGCAACCGGATAGGATGAGCCACTCTGCTTATTGCTGTCCTACAACATTCATTTTCCGTGGGTTGCCAGTTCTCTACCATGAATGCATGTGGGTTTTTTAGATTTTTTTGCAAAATGGCAGAAATGACTCCTTTTCAAATATTAAAAGGACTTGTAAGGTTTGAAAGGAGAGGAGGCCACTTTAGGCAAAGTGACTGCTTGCAGCAATTCTATCCATTTTTCCTTTTGCCTGCTCCGCTTCAGCTGATGCCATCAAAAGCCTGGGAGTGACTGTTGTCTGATAACTAGGCCACACGTGTTTTGTGCTTTGCCAGCTAAAGCTTTGTGTGTGACCTCCGAGACAGTATGAATGACGTTGCCTCAGTTTTTTTTGCTTACTCTTTCGGTGACAAAGCAATAATCGTGTGTTTATATTTCCTCATATTTTGCCCTAGAATATTAGACTGTTGTAAGCCCCATTGGATACATTGTGCAAACCAATCAAAGGAAACAAACTACTGAAGATATTTTGCAAAGCTTCCACAAGAGACTGATGCTTAACAAGATGCATTATGTCTGAATCACAAGCAGAAACTCTCCTTAAACTAGCAACATGACTCATTTCAAACATTGTAATCAGCCTTGATGTTTCCATCTCTTTTCTGCTGCAGATCAGGAGACTACGAACTGTTGATCCATGATTAAGGAAGACACCCCTTAGTGCACCTAGTTCAGTAAAACATACTCATTCTGAGACCAAGCACACTTTGCCTGCTGCGTCTTCTCACAGCCTCATTTAATGGGCTAACAGTGGTAAAACTGATGATGTGCTCTGGTCTTGATGCTGTGTTTAAAACATATTGAAATGCTCATACCAGACTGAATAATTGAATTATCCCTGTATTTTTTTTATTTCCATTGCTCTCAGTTCTTACTCAGCACATATTATTGCATTACTCGACTTAGCTCTTGATGGGATATAGGATG
Organism: Hippoglossus stenolepis; assembly: GCF_022539355.2. Taxonomy (NCBI): domain Eukaryota; kingdom Metazoa; phylum Chordata; class Actinopteri; order Pleuronectiformes; family Pleuronectidae; genus Hippoglossus; species Hippoglossus stenolepis. The sequence continues at coordinate 17,711,109 of NC_061487.1, read as the reverse complement.
TTTTCATGTGTCATGACATTTTGAAGGCTACGACACTTATCCTCCAAGCTCCAATGATCTCCCTCTTTATGAGAAAATGATCCACGTAGCTATTTAATACATTGCGTGGTTTGTTGTCAGAGGAGAAGGAATAGGACCTCCCTTAAGAGGTTCAGCTTTGTTTATGTACCTCCCTGTGTCTTTCCATATTCTGTCTGCTTTCCATTAATACCACACCCTCCACTCTCTCTTCTTACCCAATCTTTGCCCATAGCACCCTGCCATCGAATGAAAGTTTGCTGATGCACCATTTGTCAGACTGGAAAAAGCAGGGGCTGTATTTCCTTGTCTTTAGAACCGAGCACTCTGCTTATTACAAATTAGTAGGTCAACATTCTCTATTATCAGGGGGCTTGATTTATGAAGGGTTCTGCACTGTGGGGGCTGCTGAAAGCCAAGTAGATTAGCCAGCTACAGCTTGTGCCAAAAGCATCTGCCAGAAAATCAATAAGAAACTTACTAGCTCCAGTATCAACAGCAGGGAAGCAACGAAGAAGGGCTGAGAAACTGTGATGCAGGCCCCAGACAAAAGGTCAGCCCTTCAGTCTAGCTATCATAAAATGTAAATTACAGGACCAGTCAGAAACCCAGAGACTGGTGTCAAAACACATTAAAAACACAAAGTTCTGTACAAATAATACTTGACAAATTACTGGATCGATCCATTTCTGGAACCACATACCGGTCATCCATAATGCATGGTGAGGTGTAACAAATGTGGGACACAAATGCTAATATACACATTTGTGTAATTTCGATGGAAGTAATAAAAAAAAAAGAACTATGGTATCATAAAAAGTTTTAATGAAATCTGTGCCCTGCGTTGGTTCCTTTCCTGCACAAATGCATAAATGATGCATGAATTAAAGAATGTCTTTAGCTGTGAACAAAGACCAAAGAGAACATGGATTTTTTTGTCATGAAGCTTAGCAGAAGCAGAATGACTGTGTCAAGAGCATCGTTTTCATGACTGCTGTCATTGTGAAGGTCTAGTAACCAGCTCACAGGCTAATCGTGGGGAGCAGCCGCTCCCACAGCTCTCTGCTTGGAACTCCTGCTCTGTAGTCATAAAACAGATTTAATTAGACAAAAGGTTGATGGCCATTCTCCAAACCCTGTGGCTCTGATGCATGGCTCTGGGACTGTGTGGCTGTGAGGTAGTGCTGAAAGAGACTGTGATGCGATTAGGTCTTTTTGATGACTGGGATTTTTCTTTCTACAGTTTGGTTTAGAATGAAGAAATTGAATGAGTTATCAGATACAAAGTTGTAAATGCAACATGCATTTCCATACTACTTTGCCTCTGTCCATCTGTTCATAGCTGGGGTTGAAATAAGGTCAGCTATCCTGCAGAGACAAGGACCTGTGCTCTACCAGCCACTGGAGCGGTGTGAGGGGCAGGGCCATAATGAGATTGCAGGAGAGGGGGAGTATAATAGACCAGTAAAAACATTCAGGAATATACTGGGACGGCTCATCAATCTGTGAACAATGTCGTTTGATCGTTCTCTATCAGTCTTTATTCTCTTGAACACTCAGAGGAAAGCAGAATTAGAGTGGGGAGTGCAGCACACAGTTTAATGACTTAAGTAAACATGAATATTTTATATGTTAATTTCCGTGTGCCATCTTCAATGGCTGAAAATCTGTTTTGGAAAGTAAGGTTTATGGCACATGTTAAAACATGCTACTGGAGTTATGTTTGTTTAAACATCAATCACTTTGAAGAATTATAATCTTAAATGTGTGCCGTTTTCATTTTGTCCAAACGTTATGGTAATGCCAGCTTTGGATTTTTATATGCAAAGAAAGGATATATTTTTAAACACCCTTTCCTACAATATGGCAATCTTTTTTACATTTAATTTATTTTCCTTTTAACAGTTATAAAGATAGCATCACTTCATTTGAGATGCCTCTGATAAGGCCGCTGCACTGGGCATATGAGATGATTAGAAAAAGGACCGAGCGCTGGAGTATGTGATTACTAATATAACACGTGATAAGCATTTGTCAGTGGCCTTGGTAGTGACTTGATTTTGCAGATTATCATTTGTATGCACAGGAGCCCCTTGTTAGCTGGGATTACATCCTGCAAGCATGGCAGAGGTAGAGAAGTGGAAGGATGTGTGGGATTTAATAACTTTGACAAATGTTAAAAGCTGAATTCTGGGACAGAATAATCTGCACCATTATATAAACTATTTTCAGAATTCTATTCTGTAATGAACAGAGGCATCATTACATTTTTACAGAGAAAAATAAATGACCCTCTTGGAGATTTAGCTTTACTGTAAAACCATGTAACTTATAAAACTGAGCTTGGGGCTGAGCTTGCATCAGATCACAGGGAATGGAGGGTTAAATGGTTAATTGGTTTACACGCTTATCAGCACCATGCACTATGCTGGTGAGGCGTTGTTTACTACTGTGGGGAACAAACAGGATTATTATATTCCTGACTGAACCACAACTGACTAAAAAGCGTCTTATCAGTCAAACTGCAAGCATCAGATTTCTTAAGTCAAGCAGAAACACACACACACACACACACACACACACACACACACACACACACACATACACACACATATATATATATATATATATACAGCAATGCAGCAAATCATTGATGGTTTTCTAGCATGCTACTGTCAACAGTCTCAGTGTAGGAAATGAGCCTATATATTTTCAATCATATTGCATTTTCAGTAGATATATGCAACACAATTTTAGTTGTAGGTATAAAATATATGAATTTAAGTGAGTATATTTAAATATTCCTTGGAGCCTGGCCTTTCTGTTTAGGATCATGATCACAGATGTTACAGCAGTGTGATATTTTAGGCTTGTTAATGGGAACCAAGAGGAAATGTCCAGCACAGCTGGATTGTAAAAGCACCCTAAGCCAGCGTTTGACAGAGGGCAGATTACATCACTTATTAAATCTCAACTCAGCACATGCGCCTGTGAACTATGATTTATTTACGTCACTAAACCAGTGCTAATCTCGAAGATAATGTGTATGCTGGGGGACACATCCTCTTGTTTATAAAGTGCATCCACATAAGTGTGCATCTGTGGTCATTCTGATTCCATAATGACGATTTGTTCTGATACTTTATCTCATGGATAAAGCAATTCAAACTTAAGGTTTTCTCACAAACAGAATATGTATGCGATGCATTCTCCTCCTCTGCCCTGTGTTCCAGACCTGCTCTGCCTGGCTCTGCAGAGGCAGGCGCATTGCTGTGATTTGGTCTGCTAGGCTGCCACAGATACACCGCTTCATCTGTTGACAGTTTATGCTTCTCCACCTTAGCTGTTCTTTAATGGAGCTTCGATGTGATAAGAAATGTGTCTGTAGGGGATTGAATTTGGAAGTAGTAGCATTGGTTGTAAAATGTGATTAGCTCTTTTGCAAGGTAAGCATTTTTATGTCTATCTTACTAGTTCCCGTTTAAGTTCTAGTGCAATAGCAGTAAGCATGATGATATGATGGAGCACAAGCTTTATTTGAAATGTTAGTTATGATAATATTCCTGTGTAACTGCTTTGGTTGTTTAATTTGTCCAGCAATGACCATGTGTAGGGAAGACTGAATTTATATTACTTAGAATTCGATGGTATTTCTCGGCAAAGTTGGCTGTTGTAATGTAGACAGGTGGAACTGATGCTGTGATGATCTCGCTGGATGAGAAAGTGATTGCACGGGCGGTGATTGGATGATAAAAAGGTACCTGCTGGCATTTGTGGTGACTTTTTCCTGGGCTTTGTCTTCCTGCCGGGGGGGCTGAGACGCTGTATGCAGTGTGGTCGTTTTGGCGTTGTGTGTGAAGTTTGGCTGCATTTATTCCAGCATCTGTCTCTGGATTTGCTGCGGCAGGTGGACAGAGTTGCCAGTGGCGAGCCGACTGTTGCTTCAGACGCTCTTGCTGTGTTGGGGGAGAGCCAAGTGTCGGGGGAGGCGTCTTGCCTTAACATATAGCCACATGTGCTGGTGGACTGCTATTACCAGTATCCTGTGGGAGCTTGGATGTATAGTGTAGGGGAAATTCGACCAGGGAGCTGCGGCGTAGTTGCTAGTGAGAAACTGCCTTGTAGGTTTTGTTTTTTTCACCCATGCAGCTGTAAGGGGGCTCCGTGACTAGGATAGTTTCTTGCGTGTATCTTAAGGTAATCAACCTGTATGTAAGCTCGGAGTTGGTTTAGTGTCACAACCATTTTGTTGATAAATAAAATGAAATAATTTGTATACATTGTAAATTGCTTCTTGGTCCTTTGCTTTTAAAGCGCTTAAACCTGTTGTCTGTGGCCTGGAGACGGGGTGCCACAGTAACATTGTTAATCACAGATGTAAACAACATCTGACATGTGAAATGTGAAAACTATGAGTTTTTATTCACTGCCACACATGGTAATACCTCAGTAGCACACATGACATGATGTAGCTATCTAAATGTGGCCCCATGTGTATGGAGCATGCTCTCACTCACTAAGTCAAAAAGTGGCATTTTAAAACTATGAATAGACACCAGACAAATACATATAGGTTTGATTTTGTTGAGTGTTTGTTGATATATATATAGTATATATAGAAACAGGAGTGAAAATGTATGCTATTTCACAAAGTTAAAGCAGCCTTACTTTAGTAAGTTAGGCTTGTTTACAGAAAACTCTCCTCCACTAAGTGTCCTTGAGCAAGACACTGAACCCATAATTGCTCCTGATGTGGTGTCATCATTGTGGAATTGTGTATGAATGTTTTTCCAAATGGGTGAATGACAGATATTTTGTGCTGTGAATGTTGAAAAGCGCCGTGTAAATGGAGTCCTTTTATGTTCAACTTCCACTGAGTAAAGTTTATTCCCCTTAGTGTCTGGCCAATTCTACTGTAATGTTTCTCCACCGTGCATACACAATTCTACATGAGAGAAAATGCATGTATTCAATAAAAAGGCATAAACAAAAAATGTCAATACCAAAATATAAGGTGGTTGTAGTGGTAGAGGGAGCTGCAGCACCAAACACCATAGGAATGGGTATTTATCTTAAAATAATGGTGAAAAGTAGCAGGTTAGCCATTAGCCAAGTGGCTGGGAATGAATGAAGCAGCATGACGTGTGCTCTGCAAGGCTAATGCAGTGCTTCAGTTTTCTTGCAGAACCAATTAAATTCTTCAATGCATGCTATAAGTTAGGTTGATTTAATGACTTTCTTTCTTCATGAAATACCCTCTTGGCATTTTTGGAATGAGATCTAATAATAAAACTGGCAAAATGGTGATTTAGCATCAACCAAATATAACTGAAAGTTAATTTTATATGCAATATAACACAGGTCAAAAACTGCAAATTTTTGAAAGGTGATTAATGTTGATCTTGGTAAGATTGTTACCTAATCACATGGTGTGTTTGTATTATTGCAGAGGGAATGGCTGTGTCTGAACTGCCAGACTCAAAGGGCTTTGTCGGGACAACTTGGAGACTCAGGAAAAATGCCCCAGCCTTCACCTGCATCTGCGAAGCCAGAGACCCAGGCCACACCTGCGATCAAAAAGGCAGAGCCGACACCTGCAGCCACAGAATCACAGGCCAAACCTGCCCCCATCAAGGCAGTACCGGTCCCAAGCCCAAAGATGGATCCTACTTCAGTCAAGATGGAAACAACACCTACAGCAGCTCTCACTCAAACCGAGCACAAGACCACAGTCATTCCCACAGCAGCAAAAGGTTCACCTGTTACAGAAGAAAAACAGCCTCCAGTATTATTCAAAGCAGAACCTACTATGGCTACTCTGATAAAGACAGATGTACAAGAAAAGGCTGATGTGCCAAATGCAGATATCCCCAAAACTCTGGAAACTAAAGAAAATGAAGTGAAAAAGGAGTTCAGTGGGATGGAAATTCCCATATCTGAAAAGTCTGAACCTGATATTCCAAAAGTCAAAATTGATGCAGTTATTGCTACAGCTTTCTTACCCCCAGTGACAGAGGCTACAGCTGTTTCCACCTCCCCTCTTGCTGCTGAGGATGCTCTGCCTGGAGTTCCAGTTACTGAAGTAAAGTCAACCCCTCTTTCTGCTCCAGAGACAATTATTAAGGAAGAAAAGCCTGATGATGATGTCAAACAGACAGAACCAACCAAATCTGTTCAGCAAATTGAGGTGGAACCAGACACAGCACAAGAAACACAGTTGGTATTGGAGGCAGAACCAGTGACAGAGGCAGACATCAAGAAAATGGCTAATACGTTGGCTGAAAAGATTGTTGTCACTTCAACTCCAGAGACGACACCAGTATCTACAAAGAGCATCATTATTAAAGTAAGTATAGGTCATCTTTATAAAAACAATTATTGATAAATTATCCAATATATATTTTTAGCAAATATATATATATAATATGGAGAGCAATTATTTAATACAGTCTGCATAAAGATTAAATATCAGTGTCCTCTTGAAAAGAAAATCATTTTCTCTAACATTATGGAGGACTGCTGTTGGAGAAAAACTAAAATGCACCATGTGATGAACATTTGCATCTTCCATTGCTTGCATTACACAATTTTTCGGAATTACTCCTAATAAAATGCTTATCATAAAATTGTTGGTAGTGTTTGTCCCATAAAGTTTAGTTATTTAATGTATTTATTTTAAATTGTATTCTTTTTTCTAGGACCAAGATGAGACCAAAAAAGAGCCAATGACAGAAAGAAACGTTTCCCTAACGACTGGACAGGTTCTCCCTGCAATGGCTACAAAGCCCAAATCTAAAGAAGAGGAGCATGATGACGATCAACCCCAGATTCTACCTATATTACAGGAATTAACGGATGAGCAGGTGGTTAGTGACATAAGGGAAAATGATAAAAATACAGAACCATCCATGCCAGTAAATAAAGAAGTTAAAGCTGAAAGAAGGCGTCTAAGTTTCCAAGCAATCAATGAGAGCAGTGAAAGTGACCTCACACCATCACCCTCAAATAGGTTCCAAAGGAGGAGGCTAAAGGTGACACATGTTTCATCCAGCAGTGAGGATATCAAAACTGAAAGCCCTGATTCCTCTGATGATGATGAAGAGTTCATCCGCAAGCAGATAATGGGTATGGGTGATGAAGAGGAAATGTCTCTTTCAGACAATGAGAAAGGAAATGATTTGGCAAATGAGGGAGTTGACAATGAAGCAGAGCTTGATAACACTACAGTGACAACCAAACCACTGCTGAGAGAAGGAAGCATAGACAATGAAGACAACTCAGCAAGGAAAATAGCTCTCCCAAAAACTGACACTGCAACTGCTCAAGATGTTCCTGAAACACTGCCCAGCACTACTTTCACGAAAGCCATGGCTGTCATGAGACAGAGACAAAGCACTGATGAAGAAGTAGAGAGCATCACGGAATCTCTGTCAAAGGGATCCTCTAGTGTTCAGGTATCTAGCTTCACTCCTGGATCTTCACCTACATCAGCCTCATCACTTGAAGAGGACAGTGATAGCAGCCCCAGTCACAGGAAAGTCAGTGGGGACAAACGACATCGAAAAGGTAAGCACAGGCAACCAACCCAGCTTCTCTCAACTATTGAAGACTCGTCTGAAGAAGAGAAGTTTGGAAAAGATAAAGATGAACTTAGAGCACATGGTCAGCCACTGTCTCCAACTGAAGATGTTTCCTCCACCAATAGACCATCTAGCTCTGAGTACTATGCCAGCATAGAATCAGAAGCAGAGGCTCGACAAGCTGTACAGCGAGGACGTAAGCCTTCCCCGACAGTGATACCATACACTCCCACTGATCCATTTGAAGAGAGTGAGGGTTTTTCAAAATTTTTGAAGAGTGCTGAAGAAGCATATGAGGAAATTATTCAGAAGACGATACCAGGAGAGAGTCCTCCTGATATTGAGCCACTCTATGGAGGAATGGCAATTGAGGACTATCTTTATGAATCCTTAGTAGAGGAGCCTGATATTAAGTTGAGTGAATCTCAAGAGGAAGAACCCACACAGAATACTGGCTTTGAATGGAACAAAAAGCTAAGGTCACCAGAAGAGGTTTATGAGGAGATGATGCAGAAAAAAAGAGAATTGATGATGATAGAGCAAGAGTTTCAGCAGGCCCAGACTGCCATGGAATGTTCTCCTACGGGGGCTTCAGTCTCTGGGCCTCCATCAGTTGCTGAGACCTGTGTGGTAACTATGCCTATGGAGGAAACATTCCTCACTGAGCAAATTGATATTCCTATTACAGGCACTGAAACTTCCAATGAATTAACAACAAAGAAAAAGAAACGGCCAGCTCCACCCCGCCCCACTGAACCTCCTAAGCGCACTGACATGACTTTTGTTCCCAGTACTCCAAGTGTGTCGATAGGTTTTGTTAGGCCTATGGTTCCTCAAGATCCTGCACTCAGAAAATCATTGTTCCCCATACCAGACCTCAAGATTACTCAGTGTTCATCTGGGGAGGAAGAGGATGACAGTCTTGCAGATGAATATGGTGTCGGCATTTCCTCTGACATTACCCCCAGTGATGACTCTGAGACTAAAGAAGATCCGTCGATGAGTCCAACTTTGTCTGAAACCACTGATTTTGAGCCTATATGTGTGGTCTGTGAAATTCCAGAGCCAAAACCTATTCCAACTCCAATATCAGCCCCTGAACTCACCAGTACACCTTCCCCCGTATCACCAGCGTCACCTGCAACTTCACCAGCCACTCCAGATTCTAGTTTGGTTTCTAATGCTACTTCTTCATCCCCATTCCAAGCTCAAACGCCTCTTTCATCAGATTCAACTCCACTGTCTACGCCAACACCTCCAACTTCATTTGTCACACAATCACCTGCAGAGGTCTCGCCACCATCGCCTGCCACAATTGGAGCAGTACCGTCTAGTGGGGACTCAATAGTTACAATACCAGATGTGGTATCTGATCCATCCAAAGCTCAAACAACTGCAGCAGTTCAAGTTAAGCCTTCTACAACTGTATTACCAACTCAAATCCCAGTGGAGATGTCCCCTGTACCTGTTGTGGTCCAAATGCCAGACTTAGTTTCATCTCCATCTCAGTTGCCGATGGAGGCGCCAGCTGTCATACAGACTTCAGCACCAAGTCCAGCACCTGTTGTTGTCTCAGCTAGACCAACAGCCCTAGTTACATCCACACCTGTGACATTCTCTACTCCAGCTTCAGCTCATGTTGTGTCTGGTTCTGTCACTCTGGCCTCATGCCCTGGGCCAGTCATTGTCCAGATGCCTGACCTAGTTTCGACTACATCTCCAATCTCTCCACGGACTCCACTACCAGTTTCAGCCCTTGTAACAACCCCTGCTCAAGCCCAAGCCAAAGTGGTACACTCAGTCCCTGTACAATCAGCTGTACCATCAATGAGCCCAATGGTCATCCCAGCTCTAACTCAAACAGCCCAGTTGCCTGGATCTGCTCCGGCATCAACTGCTATTGTCAAAAAGAAGGTCCCACCACCTCCACCCCCTCGGTCTACCTCAGTGTCATTACCGGAACCTAACACAGAACTGCCACTTGTAAAGACTGTTCAGCGTGTCACACCTGCGGTGACCACTACCATAGCTATGGAAACCACAGTAGCTGGCCAGCCTATGCGGTCTGTAGTTGTGGATATACAACCAAGAATGGAAGATATACAATCAGATAGTGTGGATGTACCTCATATAGTGACACCAACCAGGCAAGGGCATGTAGTCTTCATAGTGCCCAGTGGGGAAAACAAATCTCTGTTTGGACGAACCCCACAAAATATAGCGAGTACAGGGTCAATGACTTCAACTGCTTCTCTGCCAAAGAGTACTCAAATAGCCACAGACCAAGTTTCAGCCTCACCATCCACTTATCTGTCATCTGTGCCAGTAGCTTCAGCTCCACCACTTCCACCTAAACCTGTGGTAGGAACCACAGCTATAGACACAGTAGAAATACATGTAGCAGATACACCTCCTCCTACATCACCCAAGCCAACTGTTTATCCAAAGCCACCAGTTCCCACTCCAGTATCAATTGTATGGCAAAGCACAACACCAGGACCACATGTTTCTGTTACAACTGGTCATGGTCAAGCTGCCAAGCCTCCCCCACCCATACCACCTAAGCCTATATCAATTCCAGCTGGATTGGTTTTCAGCCACAAGCCAGGAGAAAGTGTCAAGCCACCTCCTCCTGTAGCCCATAAAGCCGCAACACTGCCCAGGACCAAACAACCTCCAAATGCTCTGTCACTTAGCCTAACACGACCTGTGGATTCTAAGTTTGGTGCGACGTCTCCCAAGTCACCTCTGTCTCCTAGATATGCCAAATGTTTGCAAACCTATGTGGTGATAACACTTCCATCTGAGCCTGGCTCACCGACAGAGAGTATAACGGTCCAGGCACCTATAAGACGAGGGTCCACTCCAGCTGCAAGAGTGTCAGGGGTACAAACCACACCTTCAGAGCAGAAAACACCTACTGAGGCATTCTCAGCACAGGCTACAGTGAAAAGAACCTCCATCCCCACTGTAAGGCATCCACCTCCAATACCCGCATCACTAACTGTGTCACTAGAGGGGGTCACAATCTCTGAGGTTGTGAATGGTAAAGAGCAAACCAAGGAAGACTCTGTATCTTCTGTAATACAACCATCTGTGGCTGATGTCATCACAGTGTCATCAGATCAGGTGACATCCATTCAGGTACATAGTGTACCTCTTCCAATCAAGAAACCCTATGTGCAACAACAACAACAATCAATTACCCAGCCACCACCACCACCTAAAACCACATCTGAAGTCATCACAATGCCCCCGGAGCCAAAGGTTGTTATTCAACCACTAACAGTCCAAGGTACAGCAAGAGCACAGTCTATACCATCTGTTGCTCAGGTCACAACAGCTCCTCCACATATTTCAAATGAAACACCAGTTCCACAGGCCCCACTACCAACTGTACCTGTGCAACCACAGCCACTGAAAGAGGTTATTGTTGTACCACTGCAGCCTGTGCTACCTTTGGATACAATGGTTCTCCAAGATAGACCAGCTGTACTGCCCACAACGTTTCTTTATTCACAAGTTGAAACTCAAATAGAAATGCCACAGGATATGCCTACTGATCTCATTGTCACTGAGGGCCTTATAAGATCATTGATACCTGGAGTGAGTCAGCAAATTCCTGCTGAAGATCAACTTGCGGTTGTTGAAACAGTGACAGACCAAATATTTCCAGCAGATACTCACACAATTGCTGAACTCACATCAGTACCACAAATTGTTCAGCCTTTACACATGCTACCCATAGTGACAGAGCACCTATATATGCAGCTACCACAGCTTGAAGCAGATGTGGTCACTGTTCCTACACATTTCCTCACTGAGGTTATTACAATGGATTCTGCTATTAGAATACCAACAACAGCATATCCAGTACCACAAACTCAACATGTAACAGCTGAAGTCATCCCGACACCTGAAGTAACTAAGTTAATTCCATTAACCACAGTTGATAGAATTATGATTCCCACAGTCCCTGAACTAACACAATCACCTCTTTTGATGGAAGTCCAACAAATGACAGTCCAGCCAGAAGTATACCACCCTGTTATACCACAGGTCTATGGAGCAATTACATCCTCAGTCATTTCACATTCAATGCCACCACTGGAGGTCATTGCAATGCAGCCTGAACGTGAGACACCCACAGAAATTATAACAAAGAATGTTGATGTATGCAGAGCTTCAATACCATCAACTGTGCCAGTTGGAGTTATTACAACAGAGGAAACCACAAGTAGGAGGAGGACATCTATATCATCCACGGTGCAGCCACTACACACATCAAGTGAGATATTTCCCTATCCTGTGGAATATGATATCCCCACCCAGGTGGTTACAACTGAGGCCTTTGCTGCCAGCAGGAGAGAATCCATAACAATGCAGCAACCACTAACATTGGCACAGGTAGTAAACATGCCAGCTGAAAAAGATATTCCCATTGATGTTTATGGTGTTCAGGTTCCCTACAGGAGAGAATCCATTCCTTCTACAGAACAACATCCACAAGTGTTAACTTATTTATCGAAATATGATCAGCCTCTGGAGATAATCACTGATGTATACAGCAGGAGAACCTCATTGCCCAATGTACAGGACATTCCACAGGGTGTGTCTGGGACCCCAGTCACCATAACTAAAATTCAGCAAGAGTCTATTGAGAGCCAAGAGATTCGTGGACCAGAAAAGGTGGTGTCAAGTATGAGTCACATGTATTCGTCTTCAATTTCAACTTCAGGTCAACCCCCTGAAAGCCTGCCCAGCCTGGTCACTCAGGTGGTCACGACTGAGGTCCAGAGGATGACTGTCTCTGTTGTCCATGAAAGACTTCCACAGGTCCCTCCACCCAGTGTAGCAATCACTATACAGCCAGACATAGCTAAAGTCCAATCTCTGCCAAAACAGAATGGGAAGATAATATATCCTGGTGATGTTATCGATTTACGCACTATGAAGGTTGGCCTAAGGATGACGGAACAAGGCATGGACCTGTCACAACCTGAGTCACGTCGACAGTCTTTCTCAAGTGACTCTAGTGGGCGACAAATCACAGCAGTGCAGCCTGAGATAGTAAATCTTAGTTCAGTCATCACCCCTGCAACCACATTGTCGGTTGTCACTGACAGCATCACAATAGTCACATGCACAGCAACTATTGCCTCATATAACAACACTCCAGCAGAGAAACCTCTTGATTTGCAGGGCCCTGTGACATCATTACCTCTGCCTCTCACCACTTGCAAACCATTTGAACCACTTGCACAGATTGTATACAGACCTGTGAATTCTCAGCCCTTGGTCAGTGCAGTAGCATTTAGAGCTCAGGACATTCCCATTAATCTTTCTTTTGGAGCACTTGTATCTTCAGAAGTCAAACAGCCACTGACTTCAACCCCAGCTCCCATCAGCAATGGAGGTCCTGTGCTTTCCCTAGAAGCTACAGGGGCAATGGATCTGTCAAACTACAGACCAGTGAGAGCTATGGTAGCTTTGTCTGGCACAAGCCCAGGAGTGGTGACCACTGTTGTAGAAGATGATGGGACTCCAGTCGACCTCACAGCTAGTCGGAGGAGTGTATGCTGTGATGTTATTTACAAGCTACCATTTACAGGAAGCTGCAGAACACTGCCACCGGTTATAACCCAGCCTGACAATCGTTTTGGTTACAGAGATGACCACTACCAATATGACAATGCTGGAATTTATGGTATCAAAGGCATGAATGGTATAAAAGCGTCAATGTCTGAGACCAACCTGACAGAGGCAGGACTCTTCTCCCATGATTCCAAGAACGACTATGACTATCTCAGTGGACCTTCGGATGGGGCTATAGACCTCACTGCTGCTAAACTTTCTCCTGGTGAGTATTTTTGGGTATTTATGCATGTTGCCATGCTCCGTTTACATTTGGTGTTTGCATTTGATTAATTTAATCGATTTTAAACTTTTATGTACAAAGTGTCTTTGCCTATAGTGTTACAGCTCGAGACTTTGCTTACTGAAGATATGTGTGGCTGTTTTCCATATGAATGCATGCTTTCCTTAAAAACTTGCTTTGCTGTTTGATATGCATGTTCTCATTCTCGCTTGTTTTTCTTTTTTTCTTTTCTCTTTATACAGATGCATGTGTGTGCCTGCGTGTTCTCCCTCAATATTTTGGCTTTGCATCTTGCTAGCCAAAATGACTGCAGATATGCATGTGCAATGGAATTCTTTTTAATCAATGCTGCATGACCTTCAGCTTCAGACATAAAGAACACTATGTTTGTATAATGTACTTGCTAAATTAAAATCTATATCTCTGGACTTATTATGGCAGGTAAAGCTCTAGACTTCACTCACAAAACTACTGGAGTCTACCCTGGGATGACTTCTGATCCATACTCCCAGATCCCTGCAGCTGCTTTCGGTGTTAATAGTGCTCTAAGAACCTCAGATGGAATCGTTTACTCCTCAGTCTCTGCCCCGGTTCCATCCACGTATGCAATTACAACTCAACCAGGCTCCGTGTTTAGCACCACCTTTACACCTACATCAACAGTCCAAAACCAGTCAGTGCCATATCCATATGGCTTAATTCCCACTACAGACCCAGGACAGATCATTCCTTATGACACAGGCCTACCTAAGGAGCTTCTACCCACAGCTTTAGCTGACATTATAACAGGCTATCCAGAAATGTACTCTGACACCACTCTGGAAGCAATTGCTGCCTCTCTGGATGCCTTGGCTTCTTCCCCAATATTCCCTGGCTTAGACAACACCAAGATGGCCCAGTATCAGATGGAGAGGGAGTTTCTAGAGCTAGAGAAACTTAAGCAACTGTGTCTTGCTGAGGAGCTAGAGTGGGAAAGACAGGAGATCCAGCGTTACCGTGAGCAGGAACAGCTTATGGTCCAAAGGGAGCTTGAGGAACTTCAGGCTCTGAAACAGCAGCTTCTCCTGCAGCAAGAGGAAGAGCACCATGCTCACATGGTGGCCCAGCAGGAGACGTATGTCCAACAGAAAGAGCAGCTGCAGCAAATCCAACAACTCCAAATTCAACTCCAACGCCAGCTAGATGAGCACTACAGTAGCACTGGTACCACAGGAAACATCCTTGATGCTAAATATGCAGGAGTAGGGGACGGTGGTCAGTACTGGCCTGTCAAAGACGAGTCTACAACTCCATCAATTACAGCACAGTTAGAGGAAAGCCAGGACCATATTAGTTTAGGAAATAAGCTGCAAGCTGACCATGACACAGGGAAAAAAATAATTGATAGTGGAGTGCAGACAGATGACGAAGACTCAGCAGAAAAGCAGCCTGTGGGAAGGAGAAAAAAGAATAAGAGAAATGTTGACAGCTCAGCTCAGACTGATGATGAAGACCAAGATGAATGGGAAGCCCCCACAAAAGCACGACGGCGCTCTCGAAAACATAGCAGTGAAGGGAAACATGGCTCTAAGGTCGCTAGCATTGCTATCCAGACAGTGGCGGAGATATCTGTCCAGACTGACCACTCTGGAACAATCAAACGACCCAATGTGAAGATGGAGACGAAGGTGGAAATTATTAAGCATATCTCAGCTCCCGAAAACTCTCAGAGAGGTGGCAGTCTTAGCTGTCAGACAGACTCAGATAGAAGGCACATACCTATTGAGGTGGGATACAGCACACACCTAACAACGGATGTTCCCACTAAGACTAAAATCTTCTATACTGCAGTCTCCCCGTTGTCCCCAGAAAAGTCACTTGGAGGGCAGAGAATGCTAACTGCTGACCCAACCAGATTTTCCTCTGGCCCTCGGATATTAAAGACTGCTCAAAAGTCTCTATCTGATCCTATATCCCTGAGTCCCACCAGGGAGGACAGGATGAGTGGATACAATGCAGACAGCTATACTGTAAGTCAAAGCAGAATATAAACATCCTTACTGATTACAATGATTTGTGTACCAATTTTTTAAGCATGCTGAAAATGGTTTAAATACAAAAATTAAAGGAAAGTATGCTGTGAAATGCAATTTAAAGGAATTCTGTAGTGTGTAAAGTATTATTCAGTGACGGTCAGATTTACTTGTTTTGATGTTTTAGGGACGAGGCTCTCCCTCTGGCACAGGAAAGAAAGTAAAACGGACACTGCCAGACCCCCCTCCTGAGGATGACTCTTTGACAGGAAGGTCAGGCTACAGCAGCAACTCTGCACGTCGTCGTCTTGCCCGCAGCACAACAATGGCTCGGGCAAAGATCCTGCAGGACATTGACAAGGAGCTCGATCTGGTGGAAAGAGAATCCTCTAAACTACGCAAAAAACAGGCTGAGCTGGATGAAGAGGAAAAAGAGATTGATGCCAAGCTTCGGTGAGATGCTGCATCTTTAACATCAATACACTCTTTGGTTGTTGCCATTGTTCAGACCCTGGGACTTTAATAAAATAGCAAATAATGTTAGTAACTAATTATTATGCCATTACATTATTATAACCAATATAATTGCATTCATCCCTCTCCTGCAATCATTATTCCTAATGCATCTGCATGATTCCCCTCTCACCTTGATAGCTTATGGTCTAAAAGGCTGCCTTGACATCACTCAGTGAGACCTCTCCACATTCACACATAGTAAAAGGTACTAATGTGTGAGAAACTGGAACATTATTTGTCTCTTTGTTTGTAATGTTAATAGTATGGTCGGTGCTTAAAGTGTAAAAAGATATATATCTTTTTTTGCCCATCAGGTACCTGGAGATGGGTATCAACAGACGTAAGGATGCCTTGCTGAAGGAGAGAGAGAAGAGAGAGAGGGCCTATCTCCAGGGGGTGGCAGAGGAAAGAGATTACATGTCAGACAGTGAGGTTAGCAACATCAGAGAGAGTAGGGGTGATGGCCTGGAGAGACCACGGACCGCTCCCCAATCTGAGTTTGACCAATTCATCCCCCCACAGACAGAAGCTGATTCCCAGTACAACACACTAACTAGTCCCTACTCCCACTATGCCCAGTATGTTCCCCAGACCCAAACCACCAGTCCCTATACCCAACAGAACCTATACCAGCAGCAGTCCCTCTACCATCAACAGGTGTCTCCTTACCCAACTCTAACCCTCTCCCATGCCCAGGCTCAGTCAAATAGTTACCAACATGCTCTGCTCTTGCAGCAGGGAAAGCAGCGACAAACCACTTTGTCAGATTTAGAGCCTAAGATCAATACTAACTATGAAGTAATACGCAGCCAACCTCTGCTCATTGTACCAACCTCCACAGAAAGTGGCTATGGAGTGGCTCACCTGGGGGGCAAGTATGGCAACTTGGACTTGAGGCTAGGGATAGAGGAGAGGAGCATGGCCTCTAGTCCCATGTCTAGTATTTCTGCTGATTCTTTCTATGCTGATATTGACCACCACAATGCCAGGAACTATGTTTTGATAGACGACATAGGGGAGCTCACCAAGTCTTCAACCGGGCTGAGCAACACCGGCATGGGTTCGGGATTCAACCTGCCTGATAAGGAGTTGTCCAAGGCAGACAGACTACTAAGAGCAGCAGAAGTCAGACGCACAGCAGAGGTAAATACTATGCTGTTACAGCAACCATAATTTTTACCTTCCTCTTCATGTATATGCATATGTTACTGAAAATAAAAAAATTACAGACACTGAAAAAGAATTCTGAACAAATGAAGACACAATGACTTAAGTCATCGATCAATTATTTTGGAGGTAATATAACAATCTTGAAGGACTCCTGTTATCTTGTGACTTTAATAAAAATTTCTGCATCGATAACACTAAATATGTGCTATATCTATTGTTTTGTTTTTTTTTAGGTGGCAGAGTTTTTAGGCTCATCTCGTCTTCAAGGTTATGGTAAAGGAGAAGATGACACTATGGAAGAGCCCTATGAACTTAAACTACTGAAGCAGCAAATCAAGCAAGAGTTCCGGCGAGGAACTGAGGGGCTAGAACATTTAACAGGTTTGGGACTACCCCAGTATCTCCCCAGTGATGGCAGTTTTCGCAGCTTTCCTAAAGGAGAGAAATATAGCATTGGCAGGCTCACCCTTGAAAAACAGGCTGCGAAGCAACTACCAGCAGCAGTGCTTTACCAAAAACAGATGAAGAACAAAAAGGCCCTAATAGACCCTAAAGCGATCACAAAATTCTCCCCAATTCAGGAGAGTAGGGACCTGGAGCCTGACTATGGCAACTACATGGGGTCTGGAGCCTCCTCTGTTAGCAATCTAGCAGCTAGGGCTAGGTTGCTTCAGGATGAGATTACATTTGGGCTAAGAAAGAACTTGTCTGAGCAGCAAAAATACTTGGGCTCCTCTCTCGGGGCCAACCTAGCTGGTTCTCTTAATCTTGGGCAGTCCCTTGGATTGGGATCACCTATCAGAGCCACTGTCCAGGATGATGGCACCTACCCAAGTGGCAGTCGTTCCCGACCTTCATCTCGCCCCTCCTCTCGGCCCTCTTCTGTCTATGGCTTGGATCTATCTATTAAACGGGACCTATCCAGCTCCTCACTTAGACTTAAAACAGAGGGAGAGGTCTTGGATGCAGCATTTGCCCCTGGGGTGGCCAGAGTAAAGCCAACTAGTTTACCTATCAGCCAAAGCCGGGGCCGCATCCCCATTGTGGCTCAGAACTCTGAGGAAGAGAGCCCTCTGAGCCCAGTGGGGCAGCCTATGGGCATGGCTAGAGCCTCAGCTGGACCTCTCCCTCCCATCTCTGCTGACTCCAGGGACCAATTTGGGTCTAGCCATTCCCTGCCAGAGGTACAGCAACATATGAGGGAGGAATCTCGAACGCGTGGCTATGATCGAGACATTGCATTCATCATGGATGACTTGCAAGGTGCCATGTCTGACAGCGAAGGTAAATGGAGCCTCAGACTGTTGCAGCAACTCGACTGTGTGGACTTGCTTGTCATGCATGCTAATGCTTAGTGGTCTCACCGACGTTTTGCATTAACTGGTTCATCCTTTATTATCAGCGCACCATCAAGTTGTTGTTGGTTGTCTGTAACTGTATTTCCCTGAATGTCACATTATTTGTTTGCATGCTCACCGGTACATAATACTCCTGGCCTGAGTTTATGTATGTCACTAATCAGTTATATCCATTTCTGCTCTATGATTTCATCAGCATGCTTTCTCTTTTAATTCCTCATTGGCTTTACTCCTTCACAGTTACTCAAAGCCCAGTGGTACTAAATTTGCTATGCACAAACTGTATGGCCTTGAACATATTCATACATATTCTCCATATTACAGCTGCCTTATTCCTAGTGAGAGCAACATATTTTATTGTACCTCTGAGCAAAGTATCTACAGTGAACATGTACAGAGAATACATCCACAGTTGTAGTATAAATAAAATACTGCATAAATATTTATGTTATGAGAGATTGTGGTGTATAATGACATGAGAAAAGCCTATTGGCAGGGGTAGAAGGAGCTGGATTCTTTTTTCTAAATAGAACTACAAAGATATGTGCTTCGTGTTTAGAAAAAAGCCCTATATTTGCAATTTGTAGGTTACTGTTAAATAACAATGTAATATTCAAACATCACCTCATATGTGAAGTGCCTCATTAACTTAAATCAGCCTAAAAATGACCTATACATGCAATCTACTGAACATGTTTCAAAATGTTTGGTTAATGGCATTTAGAATGTCTGGGATGCTTTGGAGACCACCTGGAACTTGTCGGAGCTGCAAAAAAAGATTTTTACATGATGACAAGGAGTGTCTAGGGATCCTCGCTTTCTTTTTATCCAACCCCCACCACCAATCTGCAGAGCGAAACAGTGTCTTTGTTAGATCATTGCCTCAAAAAGACATGTTCTTACTGGTCTACGGCACCCTGTCAGCTATACTGAAGAGCAACTAGTAGCAGTAACTTGACAGGTAACTGCTGAATCATGGATGTACTTAAGTATTTTTCATGGCATTTCCCTTTGTGTAGTTGATTCTCGCTGATCAAGTCAGTGACACAGATACCAATTTAAGAGCAATTCAATTAGGAGAAATATTTGTATGTCAACTCTATTTTTAAAGGACTTTCATGCAGCTATATGTGATCTGTGAAAGAAATACATTAGACACCAAATTATTGTCTCATTTATGTTGTGTTAACTATTTGTCTGTTTCTATGTGTCTTTAATTTTCTATCTGTACCCAATTTTGCATCCTTGCATGTTGTGCAATTCATGTTTTTCCATTTCCGTCTTAATAAAGTGAATGTTTTTTGCTTGTTGATTGTTGCTGTGGATGTCTCATTGCCACGTGAGATGTCCATGTCCCCTAGTGTTTGACTGAAAATATTGACATGTATTATCTCTACATTCGTTAGAGTGGGATTGGCAGTGTTCCATTAGGTTATATAATTCCCTTTCGGTAGATCAGTATGAAATATGAAAAAGTAGTTGATATGTTTTATGGTTAATTTAGATATTCTACCTCCATTTGGTAGAAACTCGTAAAGTTAGACGCTGCACAAAATTAAATATTAAGGCCAATGGGATCATTTTAGTTGCTTAATTGTCATCTGCATTGATTTTCAGATAAGTACTACAATGCATAGCAGTAATAAATATGTTAAAATCAAGTTCTGGACCATTTAACAATCAGTATACTTAAATTGTTGATAAGGTGGCATTTGTCCTGACAACACCTAAAAGTGTCCATCTGCCTTGATTACAGCACTAAGTGAGTCCATGCTGGCTCTGAACAGAGATGATGCCAGAATCTTTCATGAAAGTATCAGACACGGTAGAGTATTTTATAGTACTAAGACTTGGCTCAGTCTTACATGAATTGATAGATGGCTTAATAACTCAAGTGTATTTTACATGTTTTATATGTCAAAATGCTTTTGCTTAAATTTGTAAACTGTCTGACAGGCTAATAATGTCAGACTTTACTCAGTATTTCAAGCATGCATCTTACATTGACTGCTTTCAGTGCATGGGCTGAAGTATACACACTATACAGTAGTCTTAGCAACAGTTCCTGTAGTTTGTTTAGATGAATTACCTTAATGTTTACGCATTTTGAAAAAAACATATATACAACTTTGTATCCCAGCTGGAGGCCCAAACTGGAATATAGAAGGTGAGACAGCATTCGATTCCCATGTAGTTGTACAGAGACTGTATGCCTCCATGCCGCATATCATGGTTCTCAATGATCCACCTCCCTGGTTGATTTTGTAAAACCAGACTCATTCTGGAATGACCCACATCTCAGTTGTATACAATACATGTCATTTAGCAGATCTCTAGTAGTTGACATGTCCAATCCATTCTGGAATGAATCCCATCTTAATGGCACTAGATATCTTTTATGTGTCATATATTGTGTTGTAGTGATTTGATTTATACATCATTCTGGAATGACTGCACATGGTTCTGTAAGCACATCAGACCCATTCCCAGTATTCATGTTCATGCACTGTTTCAGAAAACCATGTGTATATTGTGTGATCATGTATAAGTGTTCCCACAAAAAATATATCATAAAATGATATACATGTGCTTTTGAGTGCATACATGTTAGACCTATTTTACAAATTCTACAGGTTCACTCTGCCACTGTTGACTGATTCTAGATCAGAAAAGTCTAACACTGACAAGAACTGATAATTGTGTTCTAATCTCTATATCTAAGACACGTGGGTAAGAGGCAACATTTACCTTCAGAATAAATGGTCATCAGGCCATTTCTCTTCCTCATTATTGGTGCATCTTCTTGGGGAGATTAGATCACTGATAATTCAAAGAGACATTCAGCAGACCTGTGCACATTCTATCCTTAGTGACAAAGTACTGCATTGAACACTAAAGTGATTACTCATATATCTAATGTAGAATATTTCCAACCAGCCTGACTTATTAAGACAGCAGGGTCACGAACTGCAAATGTTCTGAGCTTTGCAACAATGAGGGTACAAAATCTATTAGATGTTACATATCATTGTTAAAAAGGTATTAGATTGTCTGTATGATGAGCTTTGTGAGGTGCCATGTTACACTGCACTTCCAGTACATAAATACAGAGTAAATTTGACAGTTATATGGTTATCGATCCTATGCCATAAGTTAAAGTAGGAGGTAGACTTATACCGCACCCTCAGAGTATCGTATTAAGAAATAATACGGAACAAATAAGTCCAAATAAATGATGTTTATTATGATAAGCATTACAATTATTGAGTAAAAACACATAATGGGACAATTCCAACTGCAGTGTTTTGACTTATATTATTAAATATCCTAGGGCCTCTTTCACCAACAATGTTTCATACACAGCAGCTATGAAAACGTGGACAGAAAAGCCCTCACGACCAGAGCACGGAGCACTGCATGGTATCAAAAGCATGGCATACTTTAAATGCTCCTGAAAATGACTTCAGTGTTTACAGAGATCATTTAATCCCACAGACGATATTAATAGGGGGGAAGCAGAGTTTATACTCCTTTGATTTCACTCATCAGGTGTCCTGATGGGACAGATCAGAGATCGTTCTCCCTTCAAGCAACCAGGGATGCATGTGTGACAAACATGACACATTTCCAAAGGATGATTACAAGATTGATCTCTGCCCAAGTAGCTATTAACACGTTTAAAGCAGAAATGTATCAAGCTATCAGGGATATAGAAGGTGTGCGATTGTGTGGACATGGTTTTAACCACTACCTCTCCCTGCCTAGCCTACCACCTGAGGAGAGAGGACACAGACTGGTTTGACAAGCCGATAGAAGGGCATCTGCCAAGTGGAAGCATGTCAGACAGAAGACAGGTGAGATCCAAGCTAGCATTCCGCTTTATACGATTTTCTTTCCTTCCTGAAAACATGAAAACCTATGGGGAACCAATGTACTGCATTCTTTAAATTTTTAATATCTCTCTCAGATGACACTGGTCCCTTATGCCTACCCTCACACTTGCGTCACGCTTAAGAGAGACCTGCAGGACACCAGTGTGTCAGGTATACGGCAAACAAAGAGCAAACACATATCCTGCAAAGCTTATCAACACAATCCTTTGAAATCCTTGTTTTACTGATTGGGATTTGGTTTGTTTATTTTCCCCTCAGGGAATGGACTCGGAATTCGTGTAGTGGGTGGAAAGGACATTCCTGGGGGCAGAGGAGAGATCGGAGCCTACGTTGCCAAGGTCGTCCCTGGTGGTGTGGCAGAACAAACAGGAAAGGTTGTAGAAGGTAAGAGAAGAATAAGGAAAGGAGTTCATAAAGGAAATCTTTATTATTTTTATACTTTACAACTTTCAACTATGTAATGAAATAGTTTGGAATTGTAAGAAAACATGACACATTTCCATCATTCCACAAGAACGAATACACTGGTATAGGAAATGCATTCATTTGAGTTTGCTTGGTGTGAGACTGTACAAAGTAAGACAGATGATGTCTAAGGCCTGAGACATTATTGGTGTAAAAGCTAACATTTTAAGTGTCATTAATACGAGCAGCAGCGAATGCCTCCAGTTACAGTCTCTGCATGAATCAATGATTTCCAGATGGAGATGTGCAAGGCGGCTGTAGCCCGCTGTGTTGTGGTCTGTCATGTCTCATTCCCTCTTACATCCAAACACAGGGAAAAAAGCCTGTCAACTCCGCCTCCACAGCACTGGGCTGTGTTAGTCATTAGGCTATATTTAGCATCATTACACACAAACACACAAAAAGCAGGCCTCCGCATAGTCAAACACACACAGACGACAATAATCCTTTGAAAATCCCCATTCAATTCTTATTTGAAGTTGTTAGAATTACCAAATGGTTGATCTCTAGAGAAGGAATGGGACGTTAATGGTAATTCCAACAGTTTAAAGATATTTTTAGGACAAAATTGGTTCTAGACTCTTTCTTCAGTGGCATTTCCACCATGGGGACAGCCATGACTTTGCCTTAAAGGAGGGGGTTGAAGGACAGATCAGCTTATGTATATTTGAGACTCTTGTAATTCATTTTTCTTAATACTGGGACAGCCAAGGTTAGACCGGGTTCTTTTTGATATTATAAGATGCGATGAAGAAATAATAACAGTGGTGAAGCCATTAACATTTATTTTATAGCGTACGTTGAAATGCAACTGTGCAAATGTGATGTTTATGTTTCTCTGAGAGAAAATGGCGGCGGAACATGCCTTCAGGTGCAAAGACAAATAACGTGGGGGGAGGATATGGTGAATTATACGGTGAGAGCATGTGCGCTGGCTCGTGCAGAAGGGAATGGAGATACTAACTCAAGCCTTTATTGTCACAGCAGCCTGTGAGTTGCCTCAGAAGCAGAGGTCTAATCTGAGGACCAGGTTTCAGTTGTGTAAGTGAGGCCGCGTGCAGCTCTGGCATTGCAGTGGAGGTCTGAGTTTGCTGTGCACTGATTTGTGTGTATATTATATACTGTTTGCAGTGCTGTGTGTGTGTGTGTGTGCAATGATATAACATCAAAATCAACAAAAAACCTGAATAGAAAAATTCAATAATTAATGTTTTCCCCTGGCTGTACAATAAATTGAAGCATTACATAGGCTGCACTAGAACTAATCATGTTTCATATTTAGAGATGTGGTGAGATGCATATGCCCACAGGCGATAACATATTGTCTGGGAATTCTGTCTCTGAATCTGCCTTCATCACACCACAGGAATGCAGGTGCTGGAGTGGAACGGAGTCCCTCTGATGGGGAAGACTTACGAAGAAGTGCAGTGCATCATGGGCCAGCCATGTGCAGAGGCGGAGCTCTGCGTGAGACTGTGAGTTACATCTGTCATCATTATCCCTCCATCCCACTGAAACTCTTACATGTTTAGTCGCAATATGGTGACTCTGCACCCCCCCCCCCTCCTCCTCTCTCTCGCTACTCATTCCACACCCCTTCGTCTGACAAATATCACTCAATGACTGATTACTGCTAAATATACACTGGTTTATATTCCATTACAAATTTCCTCTATGGATCCAAACAGTGACCTTAATATGCTGTCTGACCCCGAGCACCCACAAGCCCTGGAGCACCATGTCCAGCTTAAGGCTGGTATGTACAAGGTTTTGTTGTTCTGTCTGCATGCATGCATGTATCCGTGTACCTACTTCACATGAACACAATGCGCATCACTGTACACATTTGTCTCATAAGGTGGGCAGCGTTCCCCTGGGGTGGATCCTAACCAGTTGGCTGCAGAGCTGCAAAAGGTGTCGCAGCAGCAGGGTCCTGGTTTGGCAGGAACAGGGGTTTTGACCGGGAGTTTAGGGGTCCTGTCTGCACTGGAGCGGTCCGCCCTCCTCCACTCGGGGACTGGATCGGCTGCCTCCAGTGGTGTGCCGAGCCCTGGCCAGCCCGCGTCCCCCGCCATAAACAAAAAACAGCGACACAAGGTAATGGATGCTCGATGCTGTTGGCTCATCTCAGACTCTTTAGTAGCGAAGAGTTCAGTTACTGCAAAAAATACATATTTAGAAGTAGTGTACAGCTATGTCAGGGCCCGATATTTTGTGTACAGTATGAGTGTGAATGAATAATGGCAAGGGTCTGTATCAGCCTGCAGAGGAACCTGGTGTGATCCGTCATGGTCCTTGGCTGCTGAGATTCCATTAGTATTACATCACGTAACACTACAAAGAGGAAGTTGCATGTGAAGGTCAAATGGTGTGACTGTGTTCATCAGAGAGTGACAGGCCAATTACAATAGATCAAGAAAACAGTGTGGTACAGTGTGTGACCCTGGCTTTAGGGGCCTTTTACACATGGAATGCACTTTCATACAGCAAAGGGAAATATATTATGAGCACATTTTTAAATGCTTGATTCTTAAAAAATACAAAAAGAAGTTGCATTAGGCCTATAAGTTTTTTTCTTCTATTAATGGTTAAGTAGCTCAAATAATAGATTAACCCTCTAAAACTTCACTGGAGGACTTTTCTCTCCTGAGACTCATAGATCCAATGTGAAATCTCTACTCTGCAACCCATTCATCTTGTAGCTGACAATATGATATATACATTTTAAGAAAGTCCAATACACTGCAACCAATTCCCAGGGTAATGGCTGAAGTCCATCATGAACATTTCTTCGGTGGTCAAGTCGGGTCCGTCAACTTTGTCTCTGGAACTAATCCAATCAGTTTTTTAACTACTACTTGCCCCTCGCCCCCCTTTTATCCTTTCCCCTTTCAGCCAGCTGAGGTGATGACGATGCCTCACCCCATCACTGGAGAAATTCAGGTAAAAGAAAAGCACAAAAGGAAAATTCAACTGCAACAAACTCAAGACTCTGGTCTTTCTCACGCCGCCTCCACCTCGCTCTTTTACCCTTCAGCTCCAGATCAACTATGACAGGAACCTAGGAAACCTGATCGTACACGTCCTGCAGGCTAGAAACTTAGCCCCGAGGGACAACGACGGCTACTCTGACCCTTTCGTCAAGGTCTACCTCTTACCGGGAAGAGGGTGAGTTCTCAGTGTGTTTGAGTTCTCGGTAATGTCTGGTCCGTGTCCCTGCCTTTCTGCTTCTGTGTCTGTCTTGTTTACTCTCCCCCTATTTCTTTCTGACTTCGTATCGACTGTGCTGTGTGAAACCACGACTACTAACTACTTGAGCTCTTATGAGAGAATGAGACAGGACATGATATGAGGCAGTCATTATTAGTGTGATTTGTCTTTGCAAATCGATGGATGGGTGTTTTTCCACCTTACACATAGCTAGGACAGGAGATACCATACTGCTACGTTACAATGCGTCAGATTACCAGGTCATAGACTACGTGTGTGCAAACATACACTGTGCTGGAGTCACAAGCTCTTCATATTCTGTGCACTTTGGACTTAAGGAAGTACTTTCCCCCTTTAGAAGGTCCCTGGCTTCCTACTCTCATCGCTGTCTTGCTTCACGAGAGCCTGTGACGAGCCAGAGAAGAGATCGATACAACCTTTATCTTCCTGTGTAACAGTATCTGCTCTTAGATAATGACTCCATCAGACCTGTTTATGCGATTATACACCCCCCCCCCTCTACCCCCACTGTAAGTTAGAAATTAAAGCTCTGTAGGAGAGCACATTTGTTCTGGTTTCATGTGAGGAATATTTTCGTAATGTATTTATCTGACTCCAGCAGCGAAGTGCACAACCATGTATCCCAACAGCAGTTCAGAATAGTGAATTATTAAATCACCCATGAGCCAAGTGTAATCTTTGTGAGGGTTTTTTCGGGAGTCTTGCGTCACATGCATCGCTCTGGCACGAAAACACTGATACACCCTGTAGAATATTGATTGCCTCAGATCTCTATCCTCTACTGCCTTTACTTTGAGCTCCTTGGGCTTCTCTGACAGTTTTTTGTGTTTTTGCTTTTCTTGTTTGTGATATCTGCCCTCCTCTTCCTCTTCTGGACTCCCTCAGCCAAGTCATGGTTGTCCAGAATGCAAGGTAGTGTGGTGCTGATCTTTTGCTTTTAGTTGGTGTTACGTTTTTTTCTTTTTTTCTTTGTGTAAATTACTCCACGTCTCCAAAGTGGTTTTCCACCCTTTCGTTGTGGCCTTTGTTGTTTGTCCAACTGTCTGCTCTACTTCATGGTGTTTAAGAACACTTCTATAATTCCTTTTTCTCTCCATGCCTCTCACGTTTAGCTCTCCAGTCTCTGAAGTGATTTGTGATTCTGTATCTTAGTCAAAACTGACAATGCAAAAATGTTTTTACATCTAAATTAGTTTCTGACGTCTCCACACAAACACGAGGACCATTTTACAAACATCTCTTCAGTCCACATTTATTCAGCATATCACAGTTTGGTGATGTTTTACCGTGGGGTCATGCAAGGAAGAGAAATTTTAATTTCATGCTGACAATCATTCTGAATGTCCCGACTTATCAGTGCTGAAAACAAGAGAAGGACCAAGTATGCCCAGAAGACAATGAACCCTGAATGGAACCAGACTGTCATCTACAAGAACATTCATTTGGAGCAGGTACCGTGCAGAATAACATTAACACACCCACCCACCCACCCCACACACACACACACACACACACACACACACACACACACACACACACACACACACACACACACACACACACACACACAGGCATTCGCTGTGTCTTGTTTGTGTAGTTACTGTATGCGCTACAGGTCACTTAAGGGAAAAGTGGATGCCTTATACTCTTATTAGGATTCAGTCCTCATGCCTTGTCCCCGGGGCTGTTTATCAGTATCCCAGTGCAACCTCTTCTCAGCACTCCCAAGATTCAACTTAACGACCATCATTTCTGCTCCCACACACCCTCCACTCAGAAAGCCTAACTGCGAGTCATTTGAAAAGAGGAGAGTCGCAGAAACTTGGTAATCATGCCCCCCGTGAGCTCGCCTCTCAGCTTGGGTGTTAACGCGTGTTCGGGCGCGTGCTCCGTTCTCGGATGTCTGTGTTTGCGAGGAGCATGTGCCGCTCGCGACTGAGACACAACCCAGACAGTAATTACAGCTGTGAGGGATGAGTGCAGATGCGGTGTAGCTTTAGTGGTCATAGAAAGGAGGCCTGTGAAGCCAGTGGTTTTGTGAGCTCCTCTGGGGCTGCCTTGTTTTAATCACGTCTCACTGCCGATCTCAGAAAGGCTGCTGCGTCACTCATTCGCCCACTTCCAATACTACACACACATATGCTACACATTCACTGGGATACACACACACTTTCAAAAGTAACCTCTCGTATCTTTGCTCATTAAAATAAATGACCCTCCGAGGTTCGCATTCATTCTTACTGCATGTAAAGTGTGCCCAAACTCTTTTCTCTCCTCCACCCACATGCACACAAACACAAGCACACACACAAACACTTCTCTGACTCACTCATCTTCACATGAGATCCCTCATCACAATATGTGCCCCTAACACCTCTTTCATTCTTTCTATCCAGTTAAAGAAAAAGACACTGGAGGTGACAGTGTGGGACTATGACAGAACCTCCTCCAATGACTTCCTTGGAGAGGTAAGTTCTTTTGGAATTTGAATCAGGACACAGAAGCTGTCAAATACATTTTGTGTTTAACCAGGACAAAAGGTTCCCACTGTTTTGTTCCGTTGACCAGCTTTTCTTCAGACTGCCTTCAATGCTAAATACATTGAGCATTGCTACTGTTTTGTAAAACTGTTCTCATTTCTCATCTTATTTTCTTTTCTCTCTATTCCTTTCTTTTCGCTTATTGTGTCTCAGGTGTTGATTGACTTGTCGAACACTACCCAGCTGGACAACACTCCTCGCTGGCTGCCCCTGATGGAGCAGAGTGAGAGCATTGAGCACAACAGAGCCCACCATGCCGCTCAAGGCCCACCCGGGTCTGGGTCTGGTCAGGGACAGGGCCAAGGACACATGTCAGGACCTGTGTTGGGGTCTGGGCATGTTATGGGACAGGTTCAAGGACTGGGAGATGAGATTCATGATTCACCTAAAAACTCTGTAATCAAGAGCAGAAGTCATGGACTTTTTCCCGATCCAGCTAAGGGTAAAATGACACACCACATGTATCTGTTCTAGCCTCATATTCATCCTTAGTTTCAATAATTTTCCATTAATCTGTATATTCTATATGACTAGTTTGATATTTTAACATTGACAGGTTCCCAATTGTGACAAAAGCTGTGATTTAAAATGTGGTCAATCAGTTTTCATAGAAATAGAGGCTGTTACTATAGAAACCAAAATGCTAATAATGTCTTGACAACTATAATTACACTCCAGTTGCTTTATGGTACAATCTGGGCTTCAGTGGAGCAGAAAATTGAAGGCGCATTTAAGAAACCATGCTTATTTTCACCCTCCGTTTCCACTTATCTTCTTGTCATTCGTAAACATCCATTTCTCTTTCCTGCAGACATGCAGATGATCCCTTTGGAGAAGTCACACAGCAGCCCGAGCAGCTCCAAGTCATCCTCTGATGGCCAACTGCGCTCCCACGGCCCATCCCGAAGCCAAAGCAAGAGCAGCGTCACTCAGGCCCACCTTGAGGACGCTGGGATAGCCATCGCTGCCGCTGAGGCCGCCGTCCAACAGTCCCGCCTGCAACCAAGTAAATTCTGCCCCTACCCATGATACACTTCCTGGGACATGCTTCCTCTTTTTTCCTCAGCATGCAAGTTCTGTTGAGATTGTTTGATGAAAACCTGAACTGCTGTGTGATCACCTCATTTTTTACCTTCAGCTCTTTCTTTTTCCTCTGACCTCAAATTAAGTTTAATTCAGCCTCCTGCAAATTAGATTAATCTTAAAAGTATAGTCACTAAACAAAATCCAAGACATATGGAAAATGATAA
The DNA here is from genome assembly GCF_022539355.2 of Hippoglossus stenolepis. Lineage (NCBI taxonomy): Eukaryota > Metazoa > Chordata > Actinopteri > Pleuronectiformes > Pleuronectidae > Hippoglossus > Hippoglossus stenolepis. Next base: position 17,681,198 of record NC_061487.1, on the reverse strand, counting down.
AAACTGAGGTATTGTATATCAAAAACTAAATTTCTGTATAAATCTTTTTTTATTCAATCTTTTAATCTTTAATTATCTTTTAATATAAAATATAATACTTATAAAACATTCAGTGAACTAAATAGCTTTTCCAAATACAGTATTTGACATTATCCATCTGTCTAATGTGTTCTCTACATCTTTTGTTATATCAAGTAGCACATTATGTTGATATATTGCTGCAAGTTATTAACACTGCAAAGATTTATTTAAAAAAGTAATACATGTATTGCATTAGCTCCAAATTTAGAGCCTCAGACCCCACTGTGTCATGTTGTGTGCATGTGCCAGTCCCAAGCATATGGTTTCTGCACACCCCCAGTGTGGAGATCTCCAACCCCAGTATAGAAACCAAGCTGGGATGGCAATCCCTCACGTCAAATACCATAGCGAAATGATTTAATTAACAACACCCATTCATGTTTATGCACAGTCTTTAGTGTGATGCCCTCAAAATGGAGAGTTATGTTGTCTTCCCTTTCTGAGATAAGTTAGCCCAGTGTGAGAGCTTTTTAAGCATGCAGCTGCAGCTCCCCTGGCTACTGCTCCCTGGCCACCGAGGACTTTGTGGCGCTGCTGTCTGTCTGTGTGTGTGCGCCATATGGATGAAGTAAAAAAAATAAAACATGCTCAGACACAGACAGGTATGGCACACAGACTCCCCACCCCTACCCTAGTCCTTTTCCATTCCTGCCACCTAAAACAAAAGGGGACTCAAATGAGAGACTGAACCAGTCAAACCAGGAAACACAGAAACATCGAGAGGTTCAAAAGTCACCATGGAGGCTCACTCTGCACTCACCGGCCAATGAGAGTAAAGCGGTCAGCTATCCATGAGCGGAACAGAAGTGTCAAGGGAAGGTGAGACAACATAGGATAAATAAATATTATTAATCCTACTGTATTAACTTTAATGCAATAAAACTAAAGAAACATAAATAGGAAACAAAATGAAGTTCATATAAGTAAATGTGTAAATAACTGAAGTAACAAATGAATCCAGGTGTCTCTCATTCAATGATTTTCATGTTTGTGTGTCTGTGAATGTACTCGTGTGCATATGCAAGTGCACATTTCTGTGGTTACTTTTGTCAGACATGATTGTGCTTTAATGACTTTGGGAACTGAATTCCCAGCTATTGCCTCTGAGTCACATATTTTATTTCAAACATAATGTAACTACCATTAGTCATCATTATAAAGCACATATAGGTGTAGCACAACGTGAAAGGCAAAGAATGTATCCACCCAGTCTAGACAGAAACATTTCACATATGCCCTGAACGAATCCAGCTCTTCCATACTGTATAGAATGAGCATAGCTCAATGGCAGCCAGGAGCCAAGACCAAATAATTAAGTCTATGAAAGAACATTGATATTATCTGACTCTCAGTCCATTTTCATATGTGAATTAAACTCTGTGACCTTCATTTATTTGTAGTGAAGGGATTTGCTGAGTGTTAACGGAGGTTATGCACCCTACTGATGATTTCAAGGACAAACTGTCATATGATGAGCTGTTCCTCCCGGGATACGCTGTTATGTGATGCTCAGTCACAGCGTCACTGTCAGGGAGTGAGTGATAGCTGCGAGTCTCCAGTGTTTCAGGATGTCTGCTGGACACGCATGCATGTGTGGCAAAAGCTGTGTCAGTGGAGTTGTACTGTGTTCATGGGCAAACAATTTCCTGTAAATAGACGGATAGACAGATAGACAGATAGATAGATAGATAGATAGATAGATAGATAGATAGACTGATAGACAGAAAGACAGATAGACAGATACATAGATACATAGATAGAAAGATAGATAGATATCTTCACCTGCACGCTTGTTCTTGCCACCCTCAGGACCAGGACACCGGCTGGGTGATGTCTCAGGGTCAGTGGTGCTGTCTGCCCCGAGTCTCATAGGAGACGCCTACGGAGGTCTGGACGGGGAAGAGGGAGCGGGCACTGGAGTTGACAGTGCCATTTTCCAAGTGCCACGCATGTAAGACCATTTGTGGCAGATTTTAAGCACAAAGATGGTGTCTGACGAATAAAGCATTGCTCATAATTTTGTTTTTTTCCTCACAGTGGTAAGACTGTTCCCAACGGCACCGACAAAAACCAGCTGGGAACCCCAGAAAATGAAGGCAAGTTCGAGAAATGACCTGTGTTCTTGAGGCTATGACAGAAAATGTACTGTTTTCTTCCTTGGTTGTAGGTCTCCACCTGCTGGATATTTTGAATAACGACACTATTTGAACCACTTGTTTAACCACCCCTAAACCATGTTTCTATAATGACACTATTAAATTGTGGAGTCAAGAGCTTATTGTCAATTAACAATATTCAGCCGGCATAATGACTTAATGCGTGCTCTGGATAGTGGAGAAGTGGGTGTCACACTATCCGACCCGCTGTCATAACTATATCTACGTTTCATGTAGCTCAGGTGTCATGATGCCTCTCTTCCATCTCTAGTTTCAATTTGTAACAAAGAGCCCAAGGTCATTTTAGGCCGTAGCCTGACAGCTGTTTCACAGATGAGGGTGAGGAGGTCATTTCCATGGAGCCCTGAAGCCTCTTTTAACACGTTTTACCCCGACCCTGTCTCAGCAGAACCCTTTCACTTAAATATCAATAGGAGCACATGGCAGTGACACTGCAGAGATGTTCTCTGACCTGGTTTTACTCTGCAGTGAGCCCAGGTTAAGTGATGCATAATTGTTAAATAATTCAAATAAGCGTCAGTGACACTGCAAGTATACGCTTTTCTGTGGAACTGTAGAATCCTGCCTGTGCGTGGTACATGGTACAAGTATAAACCCTGAGCCCTGCATTATATATAGAAATCTCCAACTTTAATGTAAATATATTATATATATACAGAGAGATACTTTATTGATCCCGAGGGAAATTTAGGCATCCAGTAGCAAACACAAGAACATAATATAATAAAAAGTAGACTTAATCTGCAGGGAGAAGAAGGGCCAGCCACCAGAAAAGCTGTCACTGTAAAGAAGGATGGGCTAATGGAGATATTGACAATACAGATATAAGATAACTAAGTATAGATGATTGGAAATCTAAGGGAAGAGGAGAAGAGTACGGCAAAACAGGTATCAGAGCCTGAGTACTGATACGTAATATAAATACAGATTTAAAGATAAATAACTGAAGCTATACAAAGGTGTGCATTATACTAACATAGCCTGTAATTCAGCAGATGTAAGTGTATTTAAAATAAAATGAAAACAGTGCAAGAATAAAGCTTAAAATATACTAGAGAAGAAGAAGAAAAACACACTGCTAGCCTGTTAGCTTGTTAGCTTGTCAGCTGTGTTTCCCTCCCACTGTTTGCATTGGTCACTGTGGTGGGTCGTATTATTCACCGCTTAGCTGCGTGACGTGAATAACGTTTTCATTCATCACCTGATCCGTGGGTCACGTCACGTCCGGTGGATTTCCATCGTCAACGGTGGCGAAGACAACAACTCCCACGATCCCACGCTGCTTCACGACGTCATCAAACTTGTTCTGTTTGTATTGTTTTTCTTGAGCGACCCCTAGTGGCCGAAGTCACGCACTGCAGGCTGAGGAGCTGATCCCCTTATGTCTCTTTCGTTGTTGTGTAGCTGGTAAAACACAAGTAATAGGGGAGATCAAGGTCGCTCTCAAGAAGGAGGTGAAGCCAGAGGGAGACCAGCTGGTTTTGGAAATCCTTCAATGCAGAAACATCACGTACAAGTTCAAAAGCGCAGATCACCTACCAGGTCAGAACATATAAGTGTGTGTGTGTGTGTGCGATTATACTGTGTGTGTGTGTTTGTGATTTTGTGTTTCATTCATCAATCCATATTCATCATTTGTCTAATGATCTTGTAATTTCCCTCAGACCTGTACGTGAAGCTGTATGTGGTGAATGTGGCCACTCAGAAGAGGATCATCAAGAAGAAGACCCGAGTTTGTCGACATGACCGGGAGCCGTCTTTCAACGAGACCTTCAGGTTCCCCCTGAACCCAACCGGACACGCCATTCAGGTACAACACACACCCACACCAGACAGACGTGAACACACAGATGTTGTGAACTGTGGCTCCGTCCAGATGTGTCGAACATAATGTTTCATAATGCCCCACTTTCATCACATTACATTTATTTTTGTGATATATTTTCTGCTGTTATAATCTACTGATTGGCCTAATTATCGTAGAAAGTAACTGTCGACAGAAACAACCTTCAAAACAGCTCAGTGCAGTGCTACATTGGAAGCTTGTAACATCTCCCATAACAAGTATTAACGCTGATTAGCGTACATTTATAAACCGGTCCGCAGCCTCGGGAAGCAGCAGGGAGATTTACCCCCAACTGTGGGGCTGCAGGATTTGAGCATCTAAAAGTAGCTCGGTAGTGACTTCTCCAAGGATAAAACATTCTCATGCTTGCTGAGAATCTTTTACGGTCAATGTTAAATGGAAGATGCATTTTGTAACATTAACAAGTTTCTGTCTGTCACATTATCTCCACCAAGGATATCCTGCTTTCGTTGTATCAGTGTGTGTGTTAGTTAGCAGGATAACCCCAAAACTACTGGACGGATTACCACGAAACTGAGTGGAAGGATGCAGGATGGGTCAGGAAAGAAGTTATAACATTTTGATGTGGATCCAGATAAGGGGGGGATCCAGGATTTTCTTTTCACTTTTTTAACCTTAGGAGATTGGGTGTTTTTGTTGATTTCTCAATGAATAATTCATAGAACTTGATGAAAAGAATCAGGCATGTTTAGGGGACCGATATGAGTGTGTGAAGATCGGTACAGATCCAAAGAAAAATCTAGTGAATTTAAATGTGGTGTTTTAAGGGGACTGGTGGGCCTTGGCTGAGGTATGCTCTCTACTGAGTGCCATTCTAGAACAGAACTAGAATAGTTTCCAGTCACCTTAAATCAAATCAAGCTGCACCAAACTGTACACAAACAGAGATATCAGTCCCCTAAATATGCCTGCTTGTCTTCATCAAAACCCAATAATTATTCCCTGGGAAATTGGTGAAAACATAAAAAAACCTGCAACGTTAAAGAAAGTCTGATTCGCCCCTGATACAGATCTGCACCAGAATGTAATTGTTTCTACCGTATGGCATCCTTCCACCAAGTTTCATGGTAATCCGACCAGTAGTTTTTGTTTAACTAAAAGACAAACAAAACCAATATAAAGGTAAGCTCCTTGGACGACACAAAAACATATCTATTTGTCATAATTCAGAGGTTAAACTTGTTTGTTTCTTTTTCGATGGGTTCAATAAATCGATCAGTAAATCAGAGTTTGAATTACTCATTGGGAATAACATGCTTTTACAAGTGCATATTAGAAGGGGCTGGCACTAACAACAACACTTAAAACAGTGATTAGAAAGCAGCAGAATGACGAATGTGTTCCTCTCTCCGATGTTTTTCCAGCTTTTCCTGGTGTCCAACGGCGGGAAGTTCATGAAGAAGACGCTGATAGGAGAAGCCTACATCTGGCTGGACAAGGCGGACATGAGAAAGAGAGCGGTCAGCTGGCACAAACTGTTCGTCAGCTCCACTCTGACCAACCCCTGAGCACCACAGCAACAACAAGAAGAAGAAGAAGAAGAAGAAGAAGAAGAAGAAGAAGAAGGGGTAGCAGCTCAACGAAAGGTGAAGCCCATGTCACAGGTCCAATTTTGACAAAAAATGGATGAGGCAAAAAAAAAAAGTGTTCAGGAAGAGGAAATAAAAAAACAAACAATTTGATGTAATTCCTCAGTTGATACGTTAAAAGAAGAAGTGAATAATGTGCTAATACCATAAGAATTGAATCAGTCCAACACTGCCAGCACACGTCCACCTCTTCCCATGTCAAGTCTCGGCCAGTTGTGGGCTTTGCTCGTAGGATGCAAACGTGCAAATGCCACATCAGGCACTGAAACAGACTCAACAGCAATATGGCTTTTGAGAGCAGTGATGTCTTTCCCACCATAGTTCCAACCCCATGATCCACATTAGACACGGTTGTTTTGGTGCTGTGCCACTGAACGAACATATCTATCAGAGGGGGGACATGATTTAAAAGTTGAATTTCACCTGAATGAGCTTCGTGTTTTGTCCTGTGACATTCATCGTTGTACTGCCCACATGATGCTTGTGACGTAATGTAATGATGGAGGAATGCTTAGTGTTTGTATGATAGTCAGTTTTATGAAAAATAAGAAAAAACTAAAACAACAAAGCCTTTACGTAGAACTGAGTCAAACAGCTGACTTTCGTTGCGGGATGAAGATAAACATGTACAGCACTTCAGATGTAGATATCACACATGCCGATTACAGAACATATCAGAGAATCACATTGTACAGTGTGATGTTTATGTAGTATACAAAGATATCAGATTTAGAATATATCAAAATACGATATACATATAATATAGAATGTCAGAAGGTTATATATGATTAGATATACACTTATGATCTCTCTATCTATGATCTAGATTGAGGCCGTGGGTGGCGCACTGACAATCCACTAGGCTACTTTAGTCGATGGCGTATGCAGTCGTGTAGACTGCCATGTGAATGTGGACCTATGTGAGTAAATGGCTCCTTCGGTCCTGTGATCACACTGATGCACCACTAGATCTTCAGCAGGGCTGCGATAGATTTAAAAATAACGGTCAAGGTCAACATCCATCGACATGTTGCCATTTCACTGGCATGTTACCGTGCGGGGCAGTTTAGAATCACAACAAAACAAATCGCTTGTTGTGCTCTGAAGCCCAAAGCACGTTGTGTTGAATGTTCCAAACCAACTGTTGAGGATGACGAGGATTTATCACATCATCCGCTGTCATGTGTGCAGCGTTTTACTTTCAGGCTGTTGTTGTGCTCAGAGTATGCTAAATATTTCTTTCTGTGTAGCTGTGATCACACTGTTGGAATGGACATGTGATTCACACACGTTGTGTCAAAACCATGCATCGACCTGCAACTGTCGGTTTGACAGCTCTGCTTTTTTCGTGCATTAGTAAAACACCCTGGTCTGAGTCCCCCCCCCCCAAAAAAAAAAATAATTAAGAAAAATTGTTCTTATCAGTCAAATGTCAAGGTTCCTCTGTGTGTCTGGCTGTGCTGTAAAACTCACTGTACTGTTTTGTGTCAGTGAACCAGCCTCTTTCACTGCCTGTGACCAAAACGCTCACTCAGGCCTGCTGGGGTTCAGTCATATCGAGTCGGGAGAGAAAACGTGGGGCCACGTCGCAGTGCTAATGTTTGAGCAAGTGACCTGTGTATTCATTTTCAAATGATTTGCCACCATAGCTGCAGAATGAAATCAAGTGAACCTTTGTCGGTGTATTTAGGCATATCACAGGGCTTATGCAATTTTTTTTAGAATTAAATATAAAAAAAAAGGAAACAATAAATACACTTGGAACAGAATGTCACTTGAATCTCTCAGCAAAGGAAAACACAAAGAGGATTTAGTATGGAAGGGAACAAGGTGGATTTTTCAGATGATTATTTTGCTGTGCCAACCTTCAGATTTTTATTTCCAGACTCACTAGTTCTTTTGAAGTACTTCTATGCAACATAGATGTGTTTGAATGCATTTCTGTTTTGGAATTAAATGATTTACCTGTAAACATTAAGTCTTAAAAATATGTCTATAGAAAATAACTTTAATTTATACATCACTGAGAGAAAATATTGAATACAAAGTAAATGTATAATTTTTTTAACTGATTTTAATATATATTGATGTTAACCGCTGTTAATATCTACATGGAGCTTGTGCACTTTATTATTAAATATTGTTTATTTTTCTTGTTTCGTTTTGAACTGTCATGACATGCAAGATTATGTGTTTTGTGTTTCTGCACTGAAATGAACAGAATCGTGGAGTATGTGGTGGCAGAGAATATTGTGGTGTCCATTTTTTATCCACGTGGCAAAAGAAAAATACGCAAACATGTTGGGGTTCCTATACACGATGCACAAACTGGGGAGAAGTCCCCACATCACGCTTGTAGTCAGAACAGTCGATGTACAAAGTACAGTAAAAAAGAAAATACATATTCCCTCAGTGCTCAGTCATGACTGTTTAGCCCCTCGTGTTCCATTAGACGTTCCTCGAGCTAAATGCTGTTTGTTTGTTCAGATCAGATGTTGCCTGTAATTGTGAATCCATCCATTTGCTGTTGTCCTGAGGGGTGTGAATGTGACATGTGTACATAAAGTGTTTATTTTCTACAAAGATTGAATGTTTATATTGTCCAAAGTTTGAGCATGTGAGTGTCGGGAAAAAAAAAGAAAATCACAAAAGACTTAATAATTGTACAGCAATGCGTGTCTATAGTTGTGTAAGGGGAGTTGACTGTGTAATCAAAAACATGTGCTGTCAACCAATGGCTGTCTGTGCAACCACGTCCTGTAAACGGCTGAAACAACACAAAGGGGGAAAAAAAAAATATCAACTCAACTTCAATAGTTATCTGAGACTTTATGTTTTGGATGTTGCATGTTTTGTTGATGGTTTGTCAGTATATTTTGCCTACAGATTATGTTTAAAAGAGACAGAATATGTATAGATTTATCTGTATGCTGACTGTAAAGAATTATGCTCACTTCAGTGTAAAAACAAAGAATCTAATGTTATGGTTTTGTGGTTGTACACAGGATGTGTTGAGATATTATGCAAAATGTGCTGTAAAAAAAATCAGCTGTTTCCCCCCCCCCCCACCCCGAGTCTAAAGAATAAATATTAAGAAGAGCTATATTACACATGTGGATGTGAGCTTGGTTTGTTTCTGACATTTTGACTCGTCATTGCAAGAATAGCAACAGAGTGTTCTTGATCCTGTCACTAGGTGGTGCCAAAGTGATTCACTGTGGTTGTATTGGTAGAGAACATTTATAAAGTAAGAAAACCTTTTTTATTTTTTACGTAAAATTGTATTATTATTTTATCTTATATTATTTGAATATTTTATCATAATCAAAGGCAAGTGGAGCTCATATATTTTCTCTGCTTCCTGATGCTTTCTTGCTCCTCAAATCAATGATAAATCATCGGAGAGCATGGATTTATGAACAGGGATGGCAATCTGTGGTTCAGAACATTATTGAAGATTATTTTCATTTATTGTAATTGGCCACTTTTTTCTCTACCTTGTTTAATGAAATTATCCTCAACATTAACATGTCTATCTGGTTATTGAAAAAATCTTGACAATATGTGCTTTTACAAAGTTTGATTTTAATTTGATTGATTTTAAAATCAAAATATTTACTTCATTACTAACATGTCACAGATTTCCTCTATATAGTTGTAGGTTGGAAATTGTATGCATTTGATGCCTTATTTAGCTGTGATATGAGACATGGCCACTGTGAGGCAGCATTGACTCAGGATAATTATCTGAGTTTGAGCAGCTTGGCTGTTGTAGAGAAGATTCCCCTTGTTCTTTAAGAAGTGGATGGTATTAGACCATTTAAAAAACTCAAATAATAATAATTAATATGTGGCCTTCTCATTCAGATATACTGATAGAAATATCCTACAATAATTTTGACACAAACACTTCTGTGTTATCAGCTTTAATAGAACTGAAATAGTAAAATCAGCAAGAAGGAGTTTAAAAGTCAAGCAAAGCAGCCAAAGAAAGAATCACTGGTAATAATCATTGATTTGATTTGAACAATATCGTTTTTTAATCGAGCAGATCTTGTGATTTTAATGCATTACCACTAGGTGGCAGTATCATCTATCAAATAACCTAAATTTAAACTGAACGATATAATTGCTCTATAACAAGTGGTGGTTTTACACATTACTACACATTACCAATGAGGTCTACAGGTGGATTTCACTTCTGCAGACAGGACGACAATATTATAGCCTAATAGCTACACAGGATATGGTGTGATTATTCATTTAGGATACATTCAGATGTTTAAAAATAATTATGTTTACATTGTTTGGTAACTTACACAAGAAAATATGCAGGAACATACGACAAACCAAGGTTCACTATGTAATATTGGTTTGGCCATGTGTCTCAGGCTTTAGACAAACATACACTGCCTCACTATTGTTTTTTATTCTACTCTTTTACCAATGTCTATTTCTAGCAGCGCAGTCATTAGTCTGACAGCTCGTCCTTTTGTAGCATGAGATGTTCCCTTTTAATAAAAAAACTACTGAATGGGGAAATTTGCAGAGGAGGCCTCCACCTCTCCATCCTCTCCACCCTGCTCTTTGCTATTATGCTCCTCCACTCCGAGCCTCCTCTTTAGTTCTCACCATTCACTTACTTTTCTCCATCCCATCAGCAGGTGCGTCTGTTCGTCTGCTGGTGGGGAAATGAGTGTGAGGAAGGTGTGTGGCGAGAAAGAACGTGGACAGAGTGATGCGGCGCCGAGTAAAGAGATGGGGATGGTGGAAAAACTAAGGGGGGGGGGGTTAGCCACAGTGCAGTGCAGTGAGAGGAGGGGGGGAGCTGGGGATGGGAGAGACAAAGAGAGGTGGAGGGGGACACGCGAGATGGTGTGTGGTTGCCAGGCAACGATTGATAACCAAATCCCCAAGCATCCTGCTTGTGTTGCCTGGCCCTCCCTTCAGGTCCGAATTACACACACACACACACACACACACACACACACACACACACACACACACACACACACACACACACACACACACACACACACACACACACACGGTGTTATCTTCATTTAAAATGATGACAGAAACTGTGATTTCATATTCTGCAGTGGGAGCTTGTATGTATTTCATTTTAAATATATATAAACATATATAATTCATATATTGTGTAAGTTCGTCATCTAAGGGTGCTCGACACAGAGCGATCTTATAAAACAGGTCGTCTGTGTGATGGACGGCCCTGTGATTCATCGGGCTTTTAACTGTACTTTTCTCGTAAGGTTCTACACGATGGGCTGTGTGTGAAATCAATATGAACATCTGTCACTCAGTGATCCACCAACCGTTGCTCTGATTGCTGCCACTCATGTTACCAGCATGGCTGATAGTGACTGGCAAAGATTGTGCCATCAAGGTGTGGAAATTACCCCCTTGAGGTTTGTTTAGGGATTGCAAGGTTGGCATTTTAAAGAGCAAAACGTGCATCTGCATTCACAGCGCATGTGTTCCTGGTGCCTGTCAGACTGTGGACCCTCCTTGGAGCAGGAGGATTTATTTTATTTTGTTTTATTATATAAGGAGGTAAAGAACAATTTGTTGCTCCCAATATGGAATGCTGACCAGGAGGGAGGGGGTTTATATAGTCTTTATATATAAAGAGAACACATTTTTAATGCAATATTTTGCATTACTATACCATTCAGACCAGAGCATATAGACAGTCTTAACTGCAATAAGAGCAGTAAAGAGTGGAGCACAAAGACAGAAGTCTCCATGACAAGATTGGAGGAGCATATGTGATGCTTTTTCTCTGGATTGAAAAGGAGGGGAGACAACGGTGTGTGTGTGTGTGTGAGAGAGAGAGAGAGAGAGAGAGAGAGAGAGAGAGAGAGAGAGAGAGAGAGTGTGTGTGTGTGGACAGAGAGAGAGGGAGAGAGAGAAGAGAGAGGGAGGGAGGGAGAGGGTGTGTGAGTGTGTGACAGAGAGAGAGAGAGAGAGAGAGAGAGAGAGAGAGAGAGAGAGTGAGTGTGTGTGACAGATAGAGAGGGAGAGAGAAAGAGAGAGAGAGAGGGAGGGAGGGAGAGAGGGTGTGAGTGTGTGACAGAGAGAGAGAGAGAGAGGAGAGAGAGAGAGAGCGAGCGATCCACTACCTGTTGTGGCGCTGGATGGCCGGTGATCAGATTAGAGGTGTCAGGGTTGGTTAATCTGTGGGGGAGCGACAGTCTGCCACTCACGCTACTCCTGCTCTTGCTCCTGCTGCTCCTCCTGCTGCTCCTGCTCCTGCTCCTGCTCACCACCTCTCCCATCCACCGGCTGCAGGAGGGGACTGGATCACATTTGGTGTTGACGTGCGTCGGGGAATTTCCCCCCAGCTTCCAATTTTTTTTTTTTTTTGCAATGGATACCTGCAGGGTGCCAGCCTGGGTGTTCCTGGTCCTGGTGTGGCAGGGCGGCTGTCTGGCATCGCAGTTTCCGACACAGCTCATGTAAGTAACCGATCCTGATATTTGATGTTCGCAGTCGTTCAGAGTGTTTTCAATTAATGAGCCACTCTCTGTGCACGGGCTGCGAGGTACGTGCACGCACGGGGGGTGTGAGTGAGAGCTGGGCGGTGCAGGCTTCATTCATGCACCGGTGGTGGTCGTCCAGGGGCGGACGCGTGCAGGGGTGAGGCGGTGTTCCAGCTCCTCTGTGGCCGCCTCGCCTCCAGCCGCTGGTTCATGTTGGTCGCCGACGATCAGCAGCTTGTCACCGGGGGACGAATGTGGCCACCGTGAAGTTGTGGAGGAGTTGGAGTGACCGCACCTGCTCCTTCTCCTTCAGGCAAAATGAAAACAAAAAAGTTCTACCAACACAGCCACTCCACTCTGTGTAAATCTATTTTCAGTTTAGGCTGTATGCATGTGTCACTGATGGAAAATCTACATGTTGTGTATGAAACTATATTTAAGCATGGACAGCATCAGAACATATTTAGCCTAGTGAATGTTATAAACCAATTTATAGAAAACAATATTAGCAGGTTTTTGCACCATTTATTAATATTGGTGTCAATGACTAATAACTAGTACATACATGTTATTCATTTATTTATTTTACCATCTCTTAAAATGCATATGAGACCTGACCAAAGAGGCAGTAAAACAGCGAAAAGTCACATTTATTCATTCTACTAAGTCTGCATGCTGTCACATTTTCACTCTACATACCTGTAAGTAATTTTACCGGATTTTTACTCAAATTGAAATTTGTTCATTGGACAAAACCTAAATATAATCAACAGTCAGACCTTTCCAATATCTTTTGCAAGCATATCACGGAAATATTCTAAATACTGCTCAGTATTATACAGTAGTCAAGAGTTATAGAAACATATACTGATACTTTAATGCAAAAAGTCATCAAAGAACCACCGCTGCATATTCGGTTGCAGGAAATACTGTGTGTATGTTCTCTGCCCTTTGGTCAACGCACAATTAGTGATGGCAAATAACATCTGTATTTGTGCAGCCCCCTCCTACCAAATCTGCTGGATGCTCATTGTCGATTTGTGAATGAGTGAGTAAGTATATAGGGTGTGAGTGAATACGTTTGAAAAGCCAGTTCTTAAGGTGCTCCATACAAAATACAAATACATTCAAAAATAAATTATACAAGTCGAAAAGTGTTCATAGAGGCAGCCTGCTTTGTGTTTGGTGACCATTCATTTCATTTCATTTCATTACATTAATTTCATTATCCATTCAACATCACTATCTTCATATTTCCATGTCCTTTCTTGGTTTTGGTTTGGTTGCTAAATTCAATTTCCATTAGACGTAGACAGGTTGTGGAGGGCTCTTACTTTCAGTCCTTGGCAGAAGGAAATCTATCGCCTGGATCATCATCTTACAATTTAAAAAAAAACAAGATATATTCCTTAGAACTAAAAGCAGTGTACATACATTGATTGGTCTTTTAACATAATGACCCGACACATAAACTGATCAGATCAATTGAGAAAAGTACTGATCATGTAAAGGTTTTGGTGTCTACCTTGTTTGGTCTGGACCTCGGGACTTTTCAGAGAGAACCAAAATAACAGGTTCCTCGGACCGCGGGCTGGACCAACGGACAGAAGAGGTGGTCTTGGTCTGGATCAAACTTGGCTGTGTTAGATTGCAGTAGGAAATTGGATAGTTTGAAATTTCTGACCAGTTGCAGGGAGTTGAGACAGCATCACACAATAAAATAAGGAAAAAAAAGCAGAAGCGGCTCATAGGACTACTTGTAGATTACACTTCCGACGAAATGTTTAAACGACAAGGACGTTCATTGTGCTGGTAGTAATAACTTATGATATTATAATGGCATAGAAATTAAGGGAGTGAACCGGTTCATTCATTCACTCAAACAGAAACATATTTTTTTTCTCTGCACTTTATTCAAAAAAGTTAGCAAATACACTGGACTGGAATGGACATCAAACGCATGCAGCCCACGTAGGTGATGATGACAGGACGTAAGCAGATCATAAAACATTCTGTGGTGTGCTCCCTAGATGGAAACCTGAAAACAAAACTGACTTAAATGTAAACACTGTAACAAAGACAAGAACTTTCATTCGGACTATGGTCCAGACTTTCCTTTGTGACAACGCCCTAAATATCTACTGAACCCGTTAATACTCAGGGCACTAAACTTTGTGTATGACTTCAGTTCATATGATAAAACAAGAAACCATCCTCTTCACATCAAGGCACTTTTCAGAACTTCAGCCACACTGGAAAGGGATGGAATTGGCCACTTGGGCATTAATGAAAACAACGGAGCTTTAAGCGGAGCTCCATGAGTTGTTTGGGTGCATCACTGTTGGTGTTTCCATGCCCCATCCTGCCCAGACTGGACCACGTCTGTCTCTGCCTCTGTAATTAAACCAGTTTAACGCAGCCTCCCATCGAGGTGCACACTGTGGGCCAGCTCATTACTTTGTTGAGTTCCACAGTAATGATACCACAACCACATCTGTATTTTTTCTTTCTCTTTCGTTCTTGTATCGTCTCTCCGCCTGTCTTTCTGTTTTGCTCTCATTTGCTCTTCCTGTGTCTGAAAAACAATGTAGGGCAGTGTCTGACCCAGTTGCCATTTGTATGTGTGTGTGTGTGTGTGTGTGTTAATTATCCAGTGTAGTACCAGAGGCTGCAGTAATCAAAGCCTAGCAACCAGAGCAGAAAGATTTTGCTGCTTCAGCACAGCAACATTGACTTCATAACTATAAAGTGTCCGAATCATCACAATTGTTATTTTAGTCATTGATACGAGTTTACAATATAAACGTGTGAAACACAGTGT